>NC_081563.1:60182195-60513683 GCF_022355385.1 Mustela nigripes
TTTAAAGATTTTATTTATGTATTTGACAGAGAGAAATCACAAGTAGATGGAGAGGCAGGCAGAGAGAGAGAGAGGGAAGCAGGCTCCCTGCTGAGCAGAGAGCCCGATGCGGGACTCGATCCCAGGACTCTGAGATCATGACCTGAGCCGAAGGCAGTGGCTTAACCCACTGAGCCACCCAGGCGCCCACTTCTCCTCATTATAATACTAACCTCTCCAGCTGGAGGAGGAGAATAAGCCTCATTTACATAACATGTATAGGCATATTTCCTTAAGGCACCTGTATGACCTTATGCCTGCCTCTACTTAGGATGACAAAACTTCCCTATCTTAATATTCATCCTAATATTCACCTTCTTTGGGGAGTCATGGTTTTGGAAGCTATATCCCACCATCTCCTTATTTGCTACAGATAAAGTTTACTCAATGCAACAACCCCAACAGGTGTATCCGTGACTCACCAAGGAGTGAATTCACATTGGTTTGGTTACAAGGGGAAAAAAGGTTTGAAGATTTGGGGTAGGGGAAGAGTTTAGGGAAAGTAAGCGATATAGTAGATAAGATTGTTGTGTTGTGTGGTTAAGGGTCTCCCAGGTCCTAAGAGATGTCTCCAGCAGTAGCTCTCTTAAATGGAAATTTTCTTTATGAATGTAAATTTCCTTCACGAAAGGAGAAATTTATAGTTTATTTTTAGGTACCTGGGGGAGGTAAAGAGCTTTTCCCCCCCAAGTCTCCTGGTTCTCAATTATCTTTAGCTCAAAATGATCTTTATATGCTAAAGTGGCATATTCTGGGGTGGCATATTCTGGTACTGTTTATAATTCTTCAAAAAGAATTCATCGAGGGTGCCTGGGTGGCTCAGTTAAGTGGCTGCCTTCGGCTCAGGTCATGATCTCAGGGTCCTGAGATTGAGCCCCACATCTGGCTCTCTGCTCTGAGAGGAGCCTGCTGCTCCCCCAACTTGTACTCTCTCTCTCTAATAAATAAATAAAATCTTTAAAAAAAATTCATTGAAAATTTCAATAAATTCTAAAAAAGAATAGTAGACGATGTAGTTTTTGAATGTTGGCGAGGCCCAGAGCTGGTGGCCAAGAAATAATTCTTGAGATGTCTTTGGTGCAAAAAAGTGAATTTATTAAAGCACTGGGACAGGACCCCTGGGCAGAAAGAGCCACTGAGCAGGGGTTGTGAGGGATGGCTGATTATACACTTGGGAGCTGGAGGAGGTAGGGACAAAGGGAGGTGTCCAAAAGGACCTTCATATGCCAAAGAAAACACAGGATTGTGGAGGCCTTGCTATCGTCAAGCTAAGGTTGAGTAAGGCATTAACATTAAGACAGTTGGGAGCTTCCTGGGGGAATATTATATCTCAAGTCCTCGTCAATGGGCTGCAGGTCATAAAGAAACATAATTTTGTTTACTTTCCCTTCTGCCTTGGTTTCCCACATCACTCATGGAAGAGAGTGTGGTGGTAGGGCTCCAGGAAATTGAGTTATGGGTCTCTGGAAGGTAGGGTATTGACAAGGATGCTTTTTCCTTGTAAATCACTAAGACACTGATTGGTACACTATGGAGACTCATGTCTTGTAGAACTGTGTTCTCTATCAGTTAACCATTTGTTTTTCCCTTCCCTTGGTTTTAGGGCAGTCAGGAGTCTCTGAGGAATGTCAAATATTTCCCATAGAGTTGGGAATAGGGTACAGGGTGTCAGCTTGTGCTTTGTCCTCAGCTTGCCTTCTACTCCCTCATCAACAGACACCATTTTCTAATCACAATGTAATAAAACTAGAAATTAATAATAGAACCAGGAAATAAGATCTTACTGCTTGAATACTTATAACTCTCCCTTGGTTCAAAAAAGGAAAAGAAGGAAGAAGGGGGAAAAAAGAAGAAACTGTAGACTATTTAGACAATAATGTTAATGAAAACTATATATATATATATAAAGCTACAGGATATAGCTAAACCAGTTCTCAGAGGGAAAAATATATTTAAAAATACTTCTTAGAAGGGAGAAAATAAGTAAATTAAAAACTTAAAACCCAAGGAAGTTGAGAAATGGGGAATTACTCCTAAGAAAGCAAAAGGAAGAAAGTAATAAAGGAGAAATAAATGAATTAGAACACACAAAAATTACATCACTAATAAATTGATTAGCTGATTCTTTGGGGCACCTGGGTGGCTCAGTCAGTTAAACATCTGCCTGCCTTCAGCTCAGGCCATGATCCCAGGGTCTTGGGATTGTGCCCCCCATCATATCAGGTTCCCTGCTCAGCAGGGAGTCAGGTTCTCCCTCTGCCCCTCACCCCACACTCTCTCTCTTACTCTCTCACTCTCTCAAATAAATAAATAAAATCTTTTTTTAAAAATTGGTTAGCTGATTCTTTGAAAAGGCCAAGCAAGAAAGGAAGAAAGGAAATAAGAAAGAAAGAAGAAAAAATCATCCCCAAAGAGAAACAAAGGACATAAACAATTCACAGAAAAGAACATATAGGGGTACCTGGGTGGCTCAGTCAGTTAATTAACCATTGATTTTAGTTCAGGTATTGATTTCAGGGTCCTGAGATCGAGTCCTCCCCACTTCAGCTCCATGTTCAGTGGGGAGTCTGCTTGAGATTCTCTTTCTTGGCAACCCCCTCCACTCATGTGTGCTCTCTCTCTCTCTCTCTCTCAAACCTTTAAGAAGAACATATAGAAAGTTCTTAAACATACAGAAGGGTGTCTAACCTTACTCTTAAGAAGACTGACACAATTTGAAACTATATTGAGATACGTAAGTACAGGAAAAGAAGCTCAGCATCACTAGCCATCAGGGAAATGCCACTCTGAACCCACCAGACCCTATCATGCCCACTAGGATAGCTGTAATAAAAATAAATAAATAAATAAATAAATAAATAAATAAACTAAAAAACAAGTGTTGGCCAGGATGTCAAAAAAATGGAACCTTCCTAAACTGCTGGTTGAAATGTAAACTGGCCCAATCACTGTGGAAAACAGCCTGGCAGATCCTCAAAAGATTAAACCTAGAGTTACCATCAGATTCAGCAATTCTACTCCTAGGTCTATAGCCAAAAGAATGGAAGACACATGTTCACACAAAAACTTGTACTTGAATGTTCATAGCAGCATTATTCATAATAGCCAAAAAGTGGAACAACCTAAATGTCCACCAACTGATGAATGGATAAATACAATGTGTTATACAATAAAATATTATTTGGGGATAAAAAGGAATGAAGTACTTATATTCAACATGGATGAACTTGGAAACTATGCTAAATGCAAGTAGCAGAAAGGCAGAAAGTAAAGTAGAAGTCGCCTAGGAACCAGGCAACAAAAAATGGGGGAGTGACTGCTAAGGGGTTTAAAGGATTTTTAGAGGTGATAAAAAAGGTTCTAAAATTGATCACGATGATGGTTATACCACTACGTGAAATACCGAAAACCAGTACACCATATACTTTAAATGAGTTAATAGTATGGTAGGTAAATTATATCTCAAGCTGTTATTTAAAGAAATAGAACTATGTGAGATAGCATTTTTTGAATGGTTCAGAAATCCCCCACCTTTCTGTGTTCAGAGAAAAGGCTAACACGTGCTCATTTCAACAGCACTGATGCTAAAACTGAAACAATACAGAGAAAAGGCTAACCACAAAGGACCACCTCACAATCACATATCCAAGATAAGACCTGCCTCTACTCTTCCGTAATGACTCTTGTTTCAGCAAAGTTCAAGTTCTCTTCCTCTTCCTTGAGACTTGCCTCATTAATCTATGATCTCCCCTTTGCCCGAATAAAACAATCTTCTTGACTGCTGGGTACATTTTGCCCTAGATGGTGTTTAGACATGGGGTGTTCTTTGCTCTAATCTCTTTGGTTAGATTTTGTAAACTAGATAATTAACAGAAGTGTCCGTGGTCTTACCTTGGAACTATGAATCTGAGCCAAGTGATGTACTTATCGAGTATTGCTAGTGTATGAAGCACATCATATTTTAGTCTGGTGCAGTTTACCTGTTTTGTGAGTCAAGATATCCTTGACAAATTGTGGTTTCTGTTTCAGTTCTCAATCTTCAGCACTTACCTGGTCCCTGGTAGGTACTCCATAAATTTTTGTTGAATTACCAAAAAAGACCCCACAACATAATGTAGGCGGGGGGCAGAAACAGTACAACTTCCTTGTTGGCTTTAGTCTGGCAAAATCTATAAAACATACAAATACACATTCCCTTGACCTAGAAATCCCACTTTTAGGAATTAGTCCTGCAGATAACTTGTACATGTGCAAAGGGTCACCTGATAGAATTATTAATTTTAATCACAAGAGACTACAAGTCTCCTGAATTTCCATCAGTAAGCTGAATTAAACTGGTACATACAGAACAAGAGGCAGATGTTGAAGAAATTAAGAGAGTTCTCATGATACAGAATATCTCTGAGAGAGATATATACACAGTTCCAGCTTTAGTGGCTGCCTTGTTGCTCCTCATGAAGTGCACCATGTGGTCTCAGGGCCTTAGGGCAGGATGTCTCCTCCACTTTGCAGGTTCAACTCCAGATTATACACAGCCCTCGCCTGAAATATCACCTAATCAGCAAGGCTTTCCCTGACCTCTCTATGTAAAATAGCAACAGCCCTCCCGCCCAACACACACACACACACACATACTCCTTAGTCCTTTGTCCTGCTTTTCTCCATAGCGTAGCCCTTATTACTATATAGTTAGTTGCTTATTTATTTCCCACAGAAATGTAAGCTCCAAGAGGGCAAAGAACGCGTCGCTTTTGTTCACTGCCAAATTCCAAACACCTTAGAGTGATTGACATATGGTAGGTACTCACTAAATATTTGCTGAATAAATGAATATATTAAGTGAAGAAAGCAAGATGCTGGGAAGTGATTTTTAACATGCTTCTTCTTCTTCTTCTTCTTTTTTTTTAACTATCCATGTAACTGGTCCTATGGGCATGACATAGCTTTAAAAGGTTACAGAAGAAATAGGTCGGGCTGGTTGCCTGGCTGTGACTGGCAGACAGTGGGAGGGAGGCTTGGCTCTAGACCTGTAGATTATTAACTACCTGAAACTCCAATTTAGAAGTGAAAAGGAAAGGTCTCATGTCATTTCTCTTTTATAGCTTCACAGTGTGCTGCTGCATTTCATCAGCCCTCTTTTGGTGGATGATTATTTCCAAATTTCTGCTTTTAAACATGAGGGAGTCTGGTTACTTACCTTTCACATGTCCTAACAAAGAGGGTGCTGAGGTCTTTTAAAGACGCTCGAACTTTGGTTCTAAAGATTTGCAGTTGAAAATGTCATCCGCACCCCAGACTAAACAAAAGTTTCCTACAGGATTTGATGGCTGGAAGTGGGGCCGCCTCAGGAAGCAGAGGGTCCTGGGAAAGGGAGAATGTAATTATCTTCATTAAACATTTTGTATCCTCCTTGATAAACTCGCCCGATCCCTGAGCCTGAAGACATTCCACTAACTTACCGAGATAGGGCTGTCTTACAAAAGAGAGGGGGACAACAGAATAAGAAGCTCCTACCAAGATGGGAAGACAGCTCAGTATTCCTAATTCACACAGTGGAGAAAGTCCCAACTGGCAATTGAGAGTTCTGATTCCGGTACGGAGGAGCCGTACGCCTGGAGAAGTCGTACGCCTGGAGAAGTCGTACGCCTGGAGAAGTCACGTCCCTCTCCCTTGGCCTCCACCACCTCATTCCCTGATGGCTCTGCCCCTCCAGACAAGGCCTCATTTTACTCCCTCCCATTGCACTGATTCTCTAACACTACCCTGGGTGACTTGGGGCAGCCCTCAGATGTAGCGGGTGTGGTGGGCTGGCACTTTGTGGTGGTCTCTCTAGGCAAACCGGGCACTGGGTGGCTGGGAATTCATGCACTGCATTGAGAGGGAAAAGCAAACAGAAAAGCAGCTGCATCTGTTTCCAGAAGTGGTCCTGAACCTAATCGGATGGACAGGTGAACAGAGGCCCAGCTAAGTCCGAGGTATGGGGGTAGAGGGTGGGAACATCAGAAATGGGGCATCAGGGCCCAGCCCCTTGGGGGTGGCTCTGGCAGGAGCCAGGGAGACTGTCTTGATTGAGTGTCCTTCGTGGCTCTTTCTCCACTCGGGGAGCCCAGAGGGAGGTGGGAGGCCCTCCCTCCTGAAGAATCTGACAAGGCAGCAGCTTCCCGGAATGTCTCCTCCCAGTTCTGCCCAATCTGAAAACAGACTCTGGGAGAGAAGTTGATGGGCATATTTTCACCACCGCAACCACGGGAAGTACAAGAGGAGGACGTGTACATTCTTAGTCCGTGGATCTGTACTGAAATCTGCATTCAGCAAAAACTGTGAAGTTGCAGGCATTTCATTCAACCTGTTCATGTCATGAATTTGAGGAGAAAAATGTTCCTGCTCATTTTCAGTTTTTATCAGTAATTAAAAGTTCACTAACAACAACCTGTAAAGTTCTCTGCTTGTAAATTTTATGAGAAACTTGCTCAATGGAAGATTGCTCACTTTCAGTGTTTCTGATTTTTAAGAACTTACGCAGATCAACTTTCTTGAATATTTTTCTTTTTTTGCCTTTTTTTCTTTTCTGAGCATCAAGGTCATATTTTCTTTCTTTCTTTCTTTTTTTTTAAGATTTTATTTATTTATTTGACAGAGATCACAAGGAGGCAGAGAGGCAAGCAGAGAGAGAGGGGGAAGCAGGCTCCCCACTGAGCAGAGAGCCCGATGTGGGGCTCAATCCCAGGACCCTGAGATCATGACCTGAGCTGAAGGCAGAGGCTTAACCCACTGAGCCACCCAGGTGCCCCAAGGTGATATTTTCTAAATCAATCCCAGCCTGATTTGTACTCATTCCCAATAGGCTGAGTTTACAAAATAAAGTTGTCTTTCTTCTAAAGCATTCAAAATTATTAATATTACAAAGAAAAACACACAAAATTTAATTAATAAATATAAAATTTTTAAGTGTACTTAAATAAAGCTGAATTTTCTATTTTTTTACTTTTTAATTAAATATTGCTATAAAAATAAAACTTCATAATATTAGAGTTTTAATGTCCACTTAATAAGCAAGGCAAAGAATCTGTACCACACTTCAAATATTTTATGACTATAATTACATGCACACAAATGTAAGAAAAATATGAATTCTTTAGTAGGGCAAAAAGTTTCTGAGACACAGTGGTACATTGTTATATAATTGTCTCCAATGTATTATGCCTCCATGTCCAGCTCCTTTGCAATACGATTTTTGCCATGCCTCTCTTCAAGAGATACACTCTTCCTCCCAGCTCACCCACCGGTTCTAGGTGTCCCTCAAGGCTTCATTTGGTCAATAGAATGAGACAGAAGGAACACTGAGCTGCTCCCAAGGCCAGGCCTTATGAAGCCTTGTAGTTTCTACTTCTGTCCTTTAGGAACACTTACACCATTATGTAAAGAAGCCCATGCTAGCCTAGAGAGTACAGGACTATTTGGAGGAGGACTGAGGCATCCCAGCCAACAGCAAGCACACCTGCCAAACATTTGAATAAAGCCATCCTAGACCATCCAGGCCCAGTAGAGATGCTGGTGGATTGCAGCCACATATGTGACTCCAATGGAAAGCAGCAGAAAAATGGCCCAGCTGGCCTAGCCCAGAATTGTGAGCAAACTGCTGTTTTAAGCCACCAGCTAAGTTTCAATGTGGTTGGTTACACAGCAAAAGATAACTGACATTGATAGGGTATGCAACTATTGTGAATATCAGCTAATCCCAGAATGCCTCTAGAATCACAAATGAGAACCAAAAAAAGAAAAGAAAATGGACCCTTGACAATGTTGAGAAATAATATTTAGTTACACAAGGACCCACTGGATTCATGCTCTCTGAGAGGAGGAGTATAGGGCACTGGAAGCTTTTAAACTGAGGAACAAATTGATTTGTCCTTTCTCTTATCTACCCACATCAGCCAATTAAATTTTTTCTCCCTCCAAAGCAGTGACTATCTCTAAGGTCAGCAGGTGCACAACCTTCACAGCATTTGGACTCAGCAGTGCTTTGTTTTGAGAATTATAGGAGGAAATGTGGAGGCTTTGGGTGTTAGTTATAAGCTTTTACATTCAGGGTCATAGGTCACACGGTACCAGCCCAGCATTGAATGCAGAATCCCATGGGAGAAAAGCTCCCATGTGATCTTTAGTACATTTAATTTTTTTAAAGATTTTATTTATTTATTTGACGGACAGAGATCACAAGTAAGCAGAAACGCAGGCAGAGAGAGAGAGAGGAGGAAGCAGGCTCCCTGCTGAGCAGAGAGCCCGATGCATGGCTCTATCCCAGGACCCTGGGATCACGACCGGAGCCGAAGGCAGAGGCTTTAACCCAATGAGCCACCCAGGCACCCCTACATTTAAATTTTTGTGTTTGTGACACACAGGGCCCTCTAAAGTGTGGAGGCACAGGATGGAGGCCCCCTTGACTGATCTAAAGGCAATATTACTCCAGCCCCAGTTTAGGAAAATGGTTAAGACCTTGTTTCAGGATTTGCCTGTGAACAGTGACTAAGGAAAATTGGTAAAGGCTATTAAAATTTTAAGTATGCTAGGGACGTCTGGGTTGCTCATTGGGTTAGGCCTCTGCCTTCAGCTCAGGTCATGATCTTGGGGTCCTGGGATCGAGCCCCGCATCGGGCTCTCTGCTCAGTGGGGAGCCTGCTTCCCCCTCTCTCTCTGCCTGCCTCTCTGCCTACTTGTGATCTCTCTCTGTCAAATAAATAAATAAAATCTTTAAAAAAAATTTTTAAGAATGCCAATCTCTTCATACATCAACCCAGCTCTAGGGGAAATATCCTATAGAAATAAAAGGACCAATGTCTTAGTGTAGCTGTACAAAAGTGTTGAGCACAAGAATTGTTTAACATAGGAAGAAGTGGAAACAATTTAAACTTCATTAATAGGGGGATGGTTAAGTGAACTGTGGTCCATCCACATCAGCAGATGTTACGCAACTGTTGAAAAGGCTGTTGTATCCTGACGTATCTGACTTGTACTTAGATCTCACTTAGTGAGATTTATGCATTATTTCATTCATTGAACACTTACTGAGCATCAGCTATGAACCTGGTACTGCTCTAAGTACTAGGGCTACAGCAGGGAGTAAGACAAGGTTTGTTGTTCATGGAATTCACATCTTAATGGAGAAAGACTACAGACAAGCAAATAAGTACGTAGAACATCAGATGGTAGTAAGTAGGTGCTGTGAAGAAAAATGAAGGTGAGCCAGAAGATAAAGTCTGGAAGGGAGTGAGGGAAAGAACTTTGTGGCATTTAGGAGGAAGGGCAGTCTATACAGGAACAGCAACCACAAGGGCCATGACTTGGAAGCATGGTTGATGAGATCTGAGAGCATCAAGGAGGCCAGGGTGGCAGGGGACAGGGGCTGTGAGGTCAGGAGGAGAGCTATAGAGTTGTGTGTGTGTGTGTGTGTGTGTGTGTGTGTGTGTGTGTGTGTGTTTATAGGGTCTTGTAGTTTCTGGCTAGGACTCTGGGTTTTTCTCTGTGTAGGACAGGAAGCCACCAGAAGGTTCTGAACTGAGAAGCACCATTACCTGACTTAGATTTTTGGAGAATCCCTCCAGCTGCCATGACAACTGACTCAAGGGGGTAGAGGGGTAGAGGAGAGAGTGAAGAGGCTGTTGCCATGACAGAGAGGAGAGCTTACCCCATGGTGGAGCAGCAAGTGGTCAGATTCTGCACAGATTTTGAAGGGGGGTCCTGCAGGATTTCCTAATGGAGTTGGATGTGGGGTGTGAGCAAGAAGCCAGGTGGCCATTAAGTGCTGTTAATGAGAAGAGCAAGCTTTAGAGCAATGTGAGCATGGCATGATCCCATTTTTGCTCAAATAAACAACAAATAAAGCACCCTCTCCACCCTATGCACGAATCTTTGTGTGGCAGTTATATGAGTGTATTTGTCAGCTAGGGCCGCAGTAACAAAATACCCAGACCAGGTGGCTTCAATAATGGAAATGTATTTTCTCACAATTCTGGAGGCCAGAAGTCCAAGGTGAAGATGCCAGCAGTGTTATTTCTGGTGAGACCTCTTTGCCTGGCTTGAAGACCTCTGTCTTCTTGCTGTATTCTCGACAGGGCTCTTCTCTGTAAGGCCCCACCCTTATGACCTCACTTAACCCTTGCTATCTCCTCACAGGCCCTATCTCCAAATATAAACAGTGGGGGTGGAGGTGGGTCGGGGCTCTAACATCTGAACTGGGTCAGCGCAGGGGACACAATTCAGTCCATAACAATAAGTACAGAAAAAGTTGTGAAAGGTCACCCACAAGCAGTTAGCACTGATCTCCTGAGGGGCTAGGGCCAGAGGAGGGTGTTCATTTTTTTCCTTCAATGGCTTCATTGGTTACAGTGAGTACATGTCAACTTAAAAATTGTTGATGAGGCATTTAATATGGAAACATTTTAAGTAAGAAAAAAAAGCCGCCTTGGCTCAGAATCCTGCACTTAGCTGTAAGGCCACCACTTAGCGGTGATCCCACTGGAGATCCCATTCCTAGCTGCTGGTTCCCTCATGGCCTTGGCAAGGAAGCATGGATGATTAGGGAAGCCCAGCATTTGGCGGGGGGCTAAGGGGCCAAGGAGAAAAGATATGGGCACACCTGAGCCTGAGAAGTGCCTGTCCCCTGGATGTGCAGACCCATGGACAGGCATTGCTTTGTCCCTTTTGGGAAGCACCTAGGACAGTCTGTAGCCTCTAAAAACCCTGGCAGGACAGCCTCCCTGTTCCAGTCAGGGCCCTTTTAGCCAGAAGGGCCAAAGATATACTGAAGTTAATTCCTTCCCCCACTCAAAAGGTAAATAAGTAAAAGGGAGTGTATTGAAATTATTCCAATGTACTAGAACCCAAGAGAACCTGAGTTCTGTAACCAAGGCCTGTCCTAGAGTTCTCAGAGAACTGTTCTCAGTTCTTCAGATGCTCATATCTAAATTTCCAAATTCCCTTATCCTCTCAGGTGAGGCCTCAAGACCCAAGTGCTGACTGGCTGGGTCAGGAGTCTAGGCCTTGGTGCTGTCAGTCTACTCCTGGCATGTGCTGTAAAATAAGGCCCGTTGGCCAGAGAAGATACTCCCAGAAGAGGAATTAGTTAGATGGGGTGACCAACCTTTGTCCGGGACTGAAAGATGTCACTAGAAGTGTGACTTGTAGGGCTAAAACCAGAAAAGTCGCAACCAAACCCAGGGGAGTTAATCACCAGTGTCACCAACAGCCACATCTGTCTCATGTCCCTCTTGCTTTAATTCTGAGGAGCAGATTTCTTTGTGTGCAGTCAGGATGTGTCTTAAAATCAGCAGTGTCCTGCTGTGGCTGTTAGCCAGGATTGTAGCTGAGTTTTTTGGGACAGAGTATGTGTCTGCTAGTCACTTCTGGGACAGCAGCAACCTGAGATCACCCTATATTCATTTTCTGTTCGACATTTTTAGACCACACAGACAGTGCAAATTCAAACCTCTCTGAATTTGCAGTCTGACTTCTCAGGAGAGAATTGTTTTTCTCACTCCACATGGTGTCAAGACTAAGACATTCACATTTCCAGCCAGTCTCGTCTTTGGGAAGATTTCCTTATCTCTGGTGTCCCAGCTTTTACGCAGAACCTACCTCTCCAGAACTTCCCCTCTTGCTCAGTGATACACAGAAGAATGGCGCAGCATACGGGTCATGGTGTTTCAGATTGGGTGAAACACAGGTAATGAAGGCCCAACAGCCCACATAGGGCTGAGGGGCATTGTTGGTGCTTGAAGGAGGCACAATGCTCAATGCATCAGGCACTCAGGACTGGATCCAGGGAAAAGAGAAACAATTCTCCCCATCCAGGCCTCTTAGCCATCACGGGCCTCTCTCTGAGCTCAGGGGTCACCTCACAGACCTATGCAGCCCAACAGTTCACTTAGAAACCTTTTCTTTACCAGTTTCTCTGGACAGGTCACTATTTAAAAATATTGATAGCAGGGCATCTAGATGGCTCAGTGGGTTAACCTTCTGCCAGGATTAAGCCCTGCTTGGCAAGGACCCTTCTTCTCCCTCTGCCCCTGCCCCCTGCCCTGTGCTTGCTTGCCATCTCTCTCTCTCCAATAAATAAAAAACAAAACAAAACAAAAAAAAAAAAAACAAAGAAAGAAAGAAAAAGAAAAGAAAAGAAAGGAAACATTGATAGCTTTCCATATAAACAAAGAGGCATATGTTTGAAAGTTGATAAGCCAGGGAGCCTGGGTGGCTCAGTGGGTTAAGCCTCTGCCTTTGGCCCAGGTCATGATCTCAGGGAGCCTGCTTCTCCCATCTCTCTGCCTGCCTCTCTGCCTGCTTGTGATAACTCTCTGTCAAATAAATAAATAAAGTCTTTAAAAAAAAAAAAAAAGGTTTAAAAGCCCCTTCTAACAACTGCCTTATATAGAAAATCCAAGGAAACAGAACTGTCAAAGAGAAAGAGGGAGAAGCAGTGTCTGAACTTGGAAACTAGCATCCATGTTTTCCTAACCCCAGATTTTCTTTCTTTTTTTTTTTTAAGATTTTATTTATTTCATTGAGACTGAGATAGTACACAAGCAGGGGTAGGGGCCGAGGGAGAGGGATAAGAAGACTCCCTGCTGAGCAGAGAGCCCGAGAGACAGGGCTCAATCTCAGCACCCTGGGATCATGACCTGAACTGAAGGGAGATGCTTAACCAACTGAGCCGCTCAGGTGTCCCAAACCCCAGATTTTCCTTCAGTTACCTGCTAGCATTTTCTAGATGTATGATGACTAGTTCCTTTTATCCATTGATATCCCTGAAGGAAACCCTCAGCCCATAGCTCCTTGTCCTCAGGGCCAGATCATCCCTCCTCAGGGCTTTCTAGGTCCATAGGTCGTCTTTCCTGGTTCTAATCTCTCAGCTTCCTGGGGTAAGGTCCTTCTAGGGCCAGGGCAGGGACTGAACCCTCCTGCTGCACTCAGAGGCATCCTTTGGTCTGAAGGCCAGCCGCAGTGAAGGTCAAGCCACGTGCTAGGGCCTCTTGCCCTAGGAGCAGGTACACCTGGGCTGGGGGAAGGGGGGAGGGCAGGTATGCCAACTTTAGGCTGACAAAGCAGATTTTTTTTTTTTAAGATTTTTATTTATTTATCTGACAGAGATTACAAGCAGGCAGAGAGCCAGGCAGAGAGAGGAGGAAGCCGGTTCCCCGCTGAGCAGAGAGCCCAATGCAGGGCGCGATCCCAGGACCCTGAGATCACAACCTGGGCCCAAAGCAGAGGCTTTAACCCACTGAGCCACCCAGGCGCCCCCAAAGCAAAAGATTTTAAGATCACTTAGGATCTAGCATATGCAAAAAGGGGTTTACATTGCCCAATTTAACATGAGTGAAAGTTGTTTAAAAAAAGAGGCCCAAAGTGGAGTCATTTGTGCAAAGCCCACATCACCAAACCAAGACTTGATACCTAATCTAATTGTAGTTTCAACATTCCCCAGGACTGTTATCTTAACTGGTCAGTCTGGAATTTTCTGGTCAGCATTAGTGAGGTAATCTGGGTAGTCTGCCTAAAAAACCTTTTTGTCCCCCCAAATGAAGGTCACCTAGCCCCAAATAATCCTTTTTTTCATTTATGATTTCCTTGTCCCACTTCATCTCTGCCTTTAAAAACCTTTCCTTTTCTGTAGCTCTTTGGAGCTCCTTTCTATTTGCTAGATGGGAAGCTGCCTAATTCATGAATCATTGAATAAAGCCCATTATATCTTCACATTTACTCAGAGTTTTCTTATTTAAAAAGGGTGTATAAAATGAAACTGGGAGTCTGGTCTTGGTGAAAAGAATACTGGGTTTAGATTCAGAGATCTGCATCCACCCTCTTTGCTTTCTGGCTTCCTGACTTTGGACGAACTGTTTCATCAGACCTCAGTTTCCCCACCTATCAAAACGGAGTTATAGCCATTTTTAGCATTGCATGAGTAAATGGAATAATGTGAGCTTTCAGACCCACTTTGTAGGCATTAAAACATCAAAACATTATACCAATATTTATCGTAGCTATTATGTTTTAGTGCAATGTTTTTCAAAGAGCAGGTTGTGAGCCATCAGCAGATTGTGAAAAAAATTTACTAAGTTCTGATCAACATTTAAAAACATGAATAGAATAGAAAATATCAATGTATATCCCAAGTAATAAGGATAGGTATTGCTTTTTTTATTACATTGTATGTGTGCATGCGTGTGTGTGTTTGTGTGTGTGTGTGTTAGTATGTGTGTTGTAAGGTAAAACAGATTTTATATCACAACACACATACTAACACTTTATCTCTATGGTAAATAATGAAACTAGAAATAAAGGGAGCTGTTTTTGCCTTGCTGTATTTTTTAACTGCAGCATTTTCACATTCCAAGAGTGGGAGAAGAATTCATCTAGGCAAAGAATTTATCTTTTGTTTGGGAAAACACTTTAATGGGCTCTTTGGTTACACAAAGGTATGAGGCCAGGTTGAAGTGGCTAAACTCTGCTTGATAAAGTCAATATTCAAGGGTTTCTGTTTCCTTTGATGGTCCTATTAGAAGCAACATTGGGCCTAGGGTTTCAGAGGAAGGGGGTCTTAGGGGGGCCCAAGGAGGGAAACCCTCAGTAAAGACCTCTCTTAAGCACTGGAGGCTGTCTACACTAAGGTCTCAGAGAAGTTCTCCTTGCCTGCATGTTAAGCTCATATAAGGATCTTCAAATCTTAAATGGAATTGATGAAGTATCCTATCCTAGTTCTCTCCAGACAGCCTTGCTTCAGGAATGATGGGCAGGTCCCTGTCTGGGAGCAAAGTGTGGGCATTGTGTAGAACCTGTGCTGGGGGAACTGGAAAGATCCAGAAGTCAGGAGCAGTATGGAGTGAGGGGATACAAACCGCAAGGGTGAACACACATCCAGGAATTCTTGGCAACATTTAAGAGGGCATCACCCTGGCCTCAGTGCATGAGTAATTTTCTTTAAATATTTAAGTAAAGGGTAATGCTGGAAGCTTGGAAAATATGGGCTCACCAAACAAAATAAGGGCTGAGGAGGCTCAACCACACTTGAAAATTAGAAAGGCACTAACCTGTCGCTTCAAGTGAGGCTCAGCTGAACTATGACCGGTGCCATTATTACCACCATCTCCTATCGTAGGACATTGGTTCATGACCGTGATAGGAAGGCTAATGACTCTCCAAACATCTTCACATCTAATACCCAGAAACTATGATATGTTAGGGTATATAGCAAGAGGGAATTAAGGTTGCAGGTGTAATTAAAGTTGCTAAACAGCTGAACTTAAAATAGGGAGAATTTGTGCACCCAAATGCAATCACAAGAGCCCTTAAAATGTGGGAGCAAAGAGGCAGAAGAATGAGTTTCAAAATGATGTGATGAGAAAAAACTTGACTAGCCACTGTGAGCTTTGAGGATGGAAGGTAGCCACGACCCAAAGAGTGAGGGAAGCCTCTAGAAGCTGCAACAGACAAGAAAACCTATTCTTCCCTATGAGCCTCCAGTCCAATGAATCTCTGACCCCACAACTGGTAGATAATAATTGTTTTAAGACTTTAGTTTTAAGATAAGTGTTAGGTTCAAAGCAAAACTGATGGGAAAGTATAGAGATTTCCCACATACCTCTGCCCTCACACAGGAAGAGTCTTGCCCATTACCAGCATTCCATACAAGAGTGATACATTTGTTACAATTGATGAACCTGCACTGACATACCATAGTCACCCAAAGTCCATAATTCACATTAGGATTCACTCTTGGTGTTGTACTTTCTACAGATTTTGACAAATGTATAAGGACATATACCCATCATTATAGTCTCATAGAGACTATTTTCACTGCCCTAAAAATCCTCTGTGCTCCTCCTGTTCACCACCTTCCCAACCGTTGGCAACCACTGATCTTTTTACTGTTTCCAATGTTTTGCCTTTTCTATAGGGTCATATAGCTGGAATCAGAGAGTATGTAGCCTTTCTTGATTGGCTTCACTCGTTTCCTAACATGTATTTAAGGTTCTTCCATGTCTTTTCATGGCTTGCTAGCTCATTTCTTTATAGTGCTAATACTCTATTGACTGGATGTACCAGAGTTTATTTATTCATTCACCTACTGAAAAGCATTGTGGTTGCTTCCAAGTTTGGCAATTATGAATAAAGCTGCTATAAACATCCATGTGCGGATTTTTGCACAGACATAAATTTTCAACTCATTTGGGTAGACACCAAGGAGGACCATTGCTGGATCATATGATAAGAGTACATTTTGTTTTGTTAGAAATGCCAAAGTGTCTTCCAAAGAGCCTATACACCAGCAATGAACAAGAGTTCCTGTTGCTCCACATCCTCACCAGCATTTGGTGTTGGCAGTGTTCTGAATTTTGGCCTTTCTAATAGGTATGTAGTAGTATCACATTATCTTATTGTTGTCTTAATTACTTTGTGTTGTTTTAAGTCACTAAACTTGTGGTTATTTGTTATGGCAGCAATAGAAAGCAGTGACAATGACAATCTGCAAGGAGACACAGGGAACCAGGAGATAAGAGACCTGACCAGGAGCTACCACCAGCTCACTGTGGTAAATTACCTGATTCTTTTGGGTTTCAGACATCTTGAAAACCACACATGATAATTCCTTCCCTGACTATAGCAGGAAGCAATGAGTCAATTTGGGATATAATGGCTATAGTAACAACACAGGAAACTCCCCGTGATGAAAGGTAAACTGGCCAAGGGGATAGTTTTGTGGTTCTGTCAGTATAGGTGCTTTTTGTGAGTTCTGTCTCCCAGAGATGCCATCAGCCCAAGTCATGATTCAACCAATGATGACTCAGCAAGACCACAGGCCTGCGTAGAGGAGCAAGAAGAGGCAGGAGCTGGCCTTGCTGAGATGCTCAGGAAGGGGATGAGACAGACACGGTGTGTACATGCATGAGGCTGGGCAAAGCTCCCACCCAGACTTCCTTTCTAGAGTAGCAACAGCCAAGGGTGAAGATTTGGCACAACTGCCCTTGAGTTTCCTGTAGGCTGTGCCCATTGACTGAAGAGATTTAATGCTCAGCAGGACTTAAGCCAGACATAGACTAATAGAAAGTATCATTTAATAATAATGGCCTCTGGGTGTTCTCCACTCATGGTTGCTAATCTTCCCAAGAAATCTGCTTTGGTGTTCACCTTTGACATAGGTTTTAGAACTGGCATAAGGGCATGCAATTAGTAAGAGGTAGGGCCAGGATATAAACCCAGATCTGTCTGACCACAAAATGGCCTGCCCCTTGTGCACCTAGCTTGAAGGGACCTTGAGGCCTGTCCCTCACTTTGCAAATGAAGAAGACAAGTGATTTGTCTAGGTTTACTCAGCTAGTTACAGCCAGGCATAGTTAGGACTCAGTTTCTTGACTCCTGGCTCATTATTCTTTCTAATAACCCCTGGGGTTCATAGACTTCTTTGGGAAGCTGATATAAACTGTGGATCCTCTCTCTCCCAAAATGAACATCTATACACATATATTTTCCCTTTAATTTGGGGGTGAATTTGTGAAACATCCTCCTCTATCTATAGACCCCAAGTTTAGAGGCCTTGCATGGTACCCTCTGCAGGTACCTCTCATGTGCAGGGCTATGAATAGAGTGGGAACATCCTTGCAGGATGTCATTAATGATTGTATATTAACCAAGCTTGTAAAAGAGAGAGTTTATTCTCCCTATAAGTCATACACTCAACCTCAACTTTCACCCACTTTTAATTTTTTATAACAGCTTGAAGGGGAGCGGATTTTACTACCGCCAAATATGTTTCTCTGGCATAAAGATTATTTTGAGCTAAAGACAAACAAAACCTAGCAGATTCAGGGAAAGTTCTTTACCACCCCCTCACTGCCTAAATTTACATTGGAAAGTGGGCCTGTACCAGAAGGAGAGCTATTACCAGAGATACTTTTTTACCTAAGAAACTTATCTGCATAACAGGGCAGCCTTTGTTTCACAAATGTCTCCTCTCACCTTTCTGTGAGTGGTCTACCTTCCCTTTGTATTCCCAAACCCCTACCTTTTTCCTTAACTCGGGATGCTATAAAAACTTCAATTACCTGGTTGTCCCTTGGTGTCATGTTTTTATGGGGCTCCTGTCTGTGTGAAATTTGTTTTTCTCCTGTCAATCTGTCTTATATCAATTTAATTATTAGACAAACTAAAGAAACTAGAAAGGAAAAGTGAAAAGTTTTCCACCCCTACAATCTTCATGGAGACATAAAATCACATACCATGTAACAGGCTCTTTTGTCATTTCTGCCTTTTCCATACTTCTGGAAAATGAGAATAATTTCACAACTCCTTCCATCACAGGATTGTTAAGAAAAACCAGAAGGCCATTTATATGGGGTAATTTTCAGTGCTATTGCCAAATAGTCATTTTCATCTGATCCCCGTCTAGACAGGTTAGCTTATACTTCTTGGTGTTGGGAAGGAAAAATTTTCCACTACTTTTCTGAATTCTATTGTCAGCTCTAAAAATCAGATTGACATGAGCCAAAGTAACAGGAGAAAAGCAAATTAATAATGTACATGAGAGGAATCCATATAAATATGAGAGATTCCCCAAACAGGAAGAATTATGTACATATGCCATTCTGAGCAAAAGAGAAGGGTGTAGGGTTCTGGGGACGTCAAAGAGAAAGAAGAAATTCACAGGAATATGAAAAAGAGTAAATGTTCGGCAAAGAGATGTTTGCTGGTTGCACGGAAACTGTGGGACAGAGAGAAGAATTTTAACAGATTATGCTAATTTTCTCCCTGTCCACCACCCCTACCTCATATTAGCCATAGTCATTATAGCAATAGCTTCCTTCCTGGAACAGGTCCTCTATCTAAAACCCTTTAGGCAGTAAGGGGCAAGGTCACTTTCTTCCTGAGTCTTTTGGGCCTTGATTATTTTTCAGCTCAAAATAATTCACATGCCAAAGTGGCACATCTTAGGGTTTTTGTTCTGAAATCCTTCACTGGTGTCCTTGTGGTTGGGTAGAGCCATGTGGGCAGTTACAGCCAATGATTTTCTTTGGCTAATAAATTTTGAGCAGAAGTGATTCATGGCACTTTGGGGCCAAATGTTTAATTTCTGAGTGATACTTACTGTGGCATTGCCATGACCACTAACAATGTTCTGAATAGTGGCTGCTCCATTGCCCTGGGTCTTAGAATGAGGAGGCAAAAAGCATGGGAATAGAGTACCTAATACTTCTGTAATGAACCTGTAGTGTGAGTGAGAAATAAATCTTTTTTTCTTTTCTTTTTTTGCACCCAAACCCAACCTATCTGACTGATAAAATACATGGATATGCTTTAAAAGCTACAGAACATTTATAAATATAAGGGATTGTCATTAACCCAGTTATACTCTTACTGCAGCTTTTCCTGACATTGCCAGTGTCTTCACATTGGTACAATTATATTCTGTCTAAATGGATGATTGCTCATCAATGTCTCAATGATCAACCGTAGGAATCTGATCATTTGCGCAGTCCCCAGAGTATAAGTCCCCAGAGTAAAAGAGAGAGATTTTGGATTCCTTTGGGGGGTGGCAGCAAAACTGACCAGCCACTATTGAAATATCTTGATTTGAAGAATATTTGAGTGGTTTCATCCCACAAATAAAGCCCCCAAGGAGTTTTGAATAGTTGTGCTGTTCATTTTACCTGATATCTTCCTGTTAACTCAGCAAAGCCACTCTTAATGCTGTCAGCAGTCTGGCAAAAGTTAAGAGGCCATCCTAGAGACAGTATTTGATATGCTATACTATAGAAATAGAGTAGCCAAACACAAGAAATAGAATGATAAAGAAAAAGAGTTTGGGGGTCAGACAGACCTCTTAGGTTCAAATCTCAATTTTGGGCACATTATATAGTCTTGGGCACATTACATAATCCATCAGGCCCTCAATTTACTCACCTCCAGAAGCTAGTCTGCAAAGATGCCCTCCATTCAACATTGAACCCTGTCTCATATTCTTCTGTAAACCCACATTGACCTTGGCTGCTAAGTCATAAGAGGCCTTGGTCTCTTGGAATACTAGCTCTGGGGAAGCCAGTGGTCATGTAAGAAGTCCAGCTGGCCTAATACTGTGATGCTGTGAGGAAGCCCAATAGGGAGAGACTTGGGAAATACAGATATTTAGCCAGCCTCCAGCTGTCCTGTCATCTGAGCTGACACAACAGACACATGAGTAAAGAAGCCACCTTAGATGTCCAGTCTAAGGTATCCAGTCTACGATGTGCAGTCTAAGATATCCAATCTCAAGGACTCTAGTCCTAGCCTCCATCACATCTTTCACATGTGAAAGTCAAAGAGAGAACCAGCCAGCTGACCATCCCAACCATGAAGTCTAAGCATTTAATTATAAGCAGTTATTTTAATCCACCAAAGTTTTATGATTGTTACACAACAATGGATAACCAAAATGTCATCTGTGAAATGGGAATAATAATACCAAGTTTACATGGTTGCATGAGAGTAGAGATAATGTGTATAAAATGGCTAACACAATGCTTTTGCACTTTATAGTAAATATTTGTAATAAAAATGATATGTCTGTATAATCGCACCCAAATGGAGCAATTTTTATAACTGAAAAATAACTGACACCTACAATGAGGTCATTTTTGTAATTTGTACAAATGTGGCAAGGAAAAAAGGCAAAAAAAGGGACAGCTGGTTGAACACTGGAGCTACTGAAGGTCACAGCAGAGCAGAGGAACTATGGAACAAGATGCATTTGGAGCTGTAGGTTTGAGGACCTGAGAGAACTCTCAAGTCTGTGTTCTTGCATATCAATAATAACAGGTGGAGATTAATACAAGCAAGAAGACCAATACAATATTTCCCTGGATTCTCCAGAAACTATGACCACTTAAGCCTAAAGTTGTTTCTCTGAATTAATGAGAAAAAGCCCTTATATTCAAACTGAATCTTGTGCTGCTGTGTAACTGAAAAACAGAAATGAGAAATAGCTATGGTGGGGTTGAAATGGCTTAAGTTCAATAAGGAAATAAGGTCTATCAGCCTGCAAAGGGCTGCTCCAGATAAGGTTCACACTTCCAAAGATCAAGAAGACTGCTTGCCCAGGAGCTCCCCAGTGTAACTGTTCAGGGCTAAAAGTCACATTTAATTATGCTCTGAGCTTGAGAAATTCCATGAGTAGCAGTTGCTTCTCTCAGGAATTAGGCTGAAAGAAAGAGAAATAGTGAGGCGCAGGGTGTCTCTGTCAGTTTAGCATCTGTCTGTGGCTCAGGTCACGATCCCAGGGTCTTGGGATTGAGCTCGCACAGGGCTCCCTGCTCAGCCAGGAGTCTGCTTCTCCCTGTGCCTCTGCTTGCTTATGCACATAGCATGCTCGTTCTCGATCTCTCTCCCTCAAATAAATATTTTAAAAAAGAAAAAGAAATGCTCTGTCCCATCACCCATGTTGCTAACAATTTCAATGCTGTTGTGAAAAAATGATGGCAAAGGACAGAAAGGAGAGGAAGGGAAAGGCTAGGAGTTGGTACCCTGATGTGTGAGGCAGATCAGTAGGCTTGACGTGCAGCGGAACTACCTTCTTGCATTCCTTCCATGTCCTTGGCCCACCTCTCTTAAAAGTCTCATGCATCCTTTGCTGGAATTCATGCTCTGTCCTGTAAATTCCTTGCTAAAGTTCTTCTCAGGATAAAATTTAATAAGCAAACTTCTGCTGAGGGGCAATGATTGCTATCATTTAAAATAAAGACCGTCCCAAGTCGTAGGAGATCTCTGAGCAGAGAACAACGTCTCAAAGCAAAGAACTCCTTTCTCATCTTGCCTGAAAGGACAGCGAGCAGACAGGAGAAGGTTTGCAGAGACAGGCATCCGGTGTCCCTGAAATGATGGGGTTCTATTCTACCTGCAAAGAGCTGCTCTTTTCCTTGCTCCCTCTCTGGAATCACAGGGTGCCTCGTTACATTACTGCACTGCAATTTGTTAAAGAAATAATCCATTTCTAGGATTTCAATTTTCTTTTTCCTGCTAGACCTGTCTGATTAAGAAGCAGTGTCTTTAAATCTCCATCATAATTATCAATACAAACTTAGGGGATAAATTGCTAGTTGCTCTGTCATTACTCATTTAGATTTAGGTGTATAAATGTATATTATATATTAGCCTTATTTCTTTTTTTTTTTTAAGATTTATTTATTTATTTGACAGGCAGAGCTCACAAGTAGGCAGAGAGGCAGCCAGAGGGGTGGGGGTGGGGGAAGCAGGCTCCCCGCTGAGCAGAGAGCCCGATGTGGGGCTCTATCCCAGGACCCTGGGATCATGACCTGAGCCGAAGGCAGAGGCTTTAACCCACTGAGCCACCCAGGTGCCCCTAGCCTTATTTCTAACCATTACTGTTTCCTTGCTCTTCATCTTCTCCTCTCCTGAGATTTTTCACTTTGATTCATCTGTTGCTTAGAAAGAGGCTCTTCTTTTGAATAAATTCCTTAAATGGAGTATGTGGGTGATCTACTTTCTTCACGATATCAAATCCCCAAATAACTTTCACCCTGACGGGTGAGACTTGTCAGGTGGGATTGCAGAATTCCTAGGCCAAGGTCACTTACTTTCAGTTGTCATTAGATGTTATTCACAGTCTTCTAGCTTCCAGTGTTGTAAATGGAAAGTCCAATGAACAGTCTGAGGCTGCTTTATAAGTTTCTTATTCTTTTTGTCTGGTAGCTTATACAAATTCTCTTAATCCTGGGAACTGAGGAATTTTATAGGATGTTACTTAATGTGTGTCTTCTTTCTCAATCTCATCCTGGAACTCAGTGAGCCTTTTGAAATTGCAAGTCTTTCTTAAAGTTGGAGGCATTTTCTTTTACCATTTATTAAATTCCTGTATCAACTCAGAAATTCCTTTTCTCCTTTGTCAGTTCCTATTTCTCACATTAGGTGTTCTAGATCTATCCTACAAGTCTGATCATGGTAAAATAGATGGCCATTAAGAATGAAAAAATGTGGGCGCCTGGGTGGCTCAGTGGGTTAAGCCGCTGCCTTCGGCTCAGGTCATGATCTCAGGGTCCTGGGATCGAGTCCCGCATCGGGCTCTCTGCTTGGCAGGGAGCCTGCTTCCCTCTCTCTCTCTCTCTGCCTGCCTCTCCATCTGCTTGTGATTTCTCTCTGTCAAATAAATAAATAAAATCTTTAAAAAAAAAAAAAAAGAATGAAAAAATGTGGGGCACCTGGGTGGCTCAGTCGATTGACTGAGATCTCAGATCAGATCTTGATCTCAGGGCTGTGAGTTCAAGCCTTGTGTTGGGCTCCATGTTGGGTGTGGAGCCTACTTTTAAAAAAAGGGCAGAAAATGTGGTTAACAACAGTACTTCACAGCACGGTAACAGAAACTAGACAACGTGGGACTGAATACCACCAACTCTGCCCACAGCTGTGTGATCTTGGGATGGTATCTTATTTCCTGAGCCTCAGTTTCTTCAGCTGTAATATGGGTTGAAAAACAATAGTACTTAATGCCTAGGTTTTAGTAGAAACTATATGTGTTAATATATGTAAGTTTTTGATAATAATACAATTATTGTTTTCCCTCATCTCTTTGTAGTCCTATGCTAGGGTTTGAGGTTTCCTTCCACTTGATATTCCAGACCATTAATTCATTTTTCCAGTTTGCCATTATGCTCTTTGATTAATCTACTGTTATTAATTAGAACATCATGTTTTTAGTTATAGAGAATTTTAATGCTATATCTCTGTCTTCTTAAATGCTCATGGGGTAGAGTGGATCACTGGTCCCAATTATTCACTGCTCCTTTCTGCAAGGTGTTAACATTTTTTACTCCATTGACATCACACTTGAAAGATGACTTGTTTTAGCCAGTGAAATGTGAGTAGGACCCACATAGGCCGCTTCTGAAAACAAGTTTTTAAGAGTCTTCATGTAGTTCTGTCATCCCTTTCCCCCCCTTGCATGAACTGGAAACTTCTAGACAGGGGATTATTCCTTTAGTGTGAATCCGAAATGGCAAAGGCTGGGGCAGTTTTCTTCATCCTAAGTGGAAACATAACTCACTCTTTTCTTTATTTATTTCTCGCTTTCTAGATTTATTTATTTATTTTAGATAGAGATAAAGAGAGCAGGAGTTGGGAGAGCCGCAGAGGGAGAGAATCTCACGCAGACCCCCTGGCTGAGTGTGGGTCTGACACAGGGCTGGATCTCATGACTCATGAGATCATAACCTGAGCTGAGATCACGAGTCAGATACCCAACCGAGTCACCCCAGATACTCTTTCTGTTAGAATTTATTGGGGCATTGAGGGGAGGCAAGAATGTGTCTGGGGACAGATTTCCTGCCAGGGGGTAAGTCAGTAGTGGACAACTGTAGTTCTAGATTAGTTCTGTGACTCTTTCTCCCTCCTTTTTATTTGGCTCTATTTTCCCAAATTATTTTTACAGTGAGCAATCACTACTTGATGGAAACAACTAGAACACTAAACTTTGAAGAATTTCCTTTAAATAATTCTTTTAAATGACAGTGTGATGATTCCTGAGAGACCCTTTTCTAGACTCAAAGAGGAAACAGCATGGCAGGGGCACTGGGGGATACCGTCTGGAAGGTTCACACAACAAATGAAAAGAGCTCTGCTACCCGAAGGACACAGTTTCTTCAGCCCTGGCCTTTGGCTCAGGTGGCAGGAAGGCCATTCTCTAGATATTTCCTTTCAGAGCCACCACTTCCTCCCAGCTGCAGAGGACCAGGATGTAGCCCCTGTTTCTCTGTTTCCATTCTGCCTTAGTGGGAAAGGGCCAGGTGCCAGCTGAAGGGGGAGGTGGCCACTCCCTGCTGAGATGACATGCTTTCCTACCTTTCCTTCTGGGAACTGCAAAGATCTTAGTGAAAAAGAAACAACATGTTATAAGAATACTGGACAGGGAGTCAGAGGTCTTACTTTCAGCTCTGCCACTAAATCCGTGACCTCCAACAAGTCACTGTGCTTCTCTGAGCCTTGGCAAAATAAAGGTAACAACCACAACCACCTCACAGGGTTGTTGGGTTTTTTGGTCTTTTCTTTTAAGGAGGACCCAATGTGATGATGGTCTACAGAGCATTTTGCAAATTGTAAAGAACCATCATCATTCATCTTGCTAAGCCTATTAGGTCTGGGAGTGGCATGGGGAGGGGAAAAAGTAGGGCCCCAGAGTCACTTGTAAATCTCATATTTTGGGGAAAAGTCTGGAGATAATAGCAATACTTTTCTGTTCTCTTGTCTCTTCATCACCACATCCTCCACCCCTTCCATGCAATCTCAGTGTGTGGGTGTGGCCACAGGTGTAGGTCGCAGTGCTGTAATCACAGCACTCAGGGGGCCTCCTTCCTGTTCCCTTCTGCCCTGGCTCAACAGGCGTGTGTGTTGTGGGAAAGCCTTACTATGTAAGATCAAGTGATTAAGTAGCTGGCAAGTGTTTCTCTGCTGGCCCACCACAAATCCTTTAATTGAAAAGGAGGCACCCCTGAATGACAACAGCTATGACATCTTCTCTGTCATTGTGTGCAGTGTTTTGACACCAGAATTGACCTCATGTGTGGCGTTAAATGGGGATCCTGTTTCATTTTTATTCATATGTATGTTTTTCTAGTTATTGAATCGTTCAATAACTAGAACCGTTCAATCGTTCAATAACTAGATTGAATCATTCAATCTAGTTATTGAATCTAGTTATTTTCTAGTTATTGAATCGTTCCTCTTTTCCCCATTAATATGACATAGCTATTAATATTGTACTTCACACTGATTTTTCTTATTTTGATTTTTTTTTTATTTATTTAATTTATTTGACAGACAGAGATCACAAGTAGGCAGAGAGGCAGGCAGAGAGAGAGAGAGAGAGAGAGAGAGGGAAGCAGGCTTCCTGCGGAGCAGGGAGCCCGATGCGGGGCTCGATCCCAGGACCCTGAGATCATGACCCGAGCCGAAGGCAGCAGCCCAAACCACTGAGCAACCCAGGCGCCCCAACACACTGATTTTTCATAGGAGAACAACATTTTTCACTCTTAGTCTTAATAAAACATTATTTAGCATATTACTTATAAAACATTATGTCAACATATTACCTTTTCAAAAAACTCTTGAAAAGTCATCACTTGTGGAAAATGGATTCCTCATTGGCTATGCCTCTGGTCCTTTTCCTCCTCAGCTTTCCTTATAGCATCAGGCAAGCACCTGATTGGTCTACCAGAGGTTGGAGCTAGGGAGAAGATCTGCTATTGGCCAGTTGAGGACTCACAGGTTCATCTGGATTAAAGTCAGAGACAACCTCAAACATCTGGGGGAACCAGTTCTGGGAATGCTAGTCTGGGAAGGGGCTAGTTCAGAATTAGTCTGAACAATAGGGCACTGTCATGGGTTGGGTTGAATCTGGGAATATGACCTTATTGGGTAATAGGGTCTTTGCTGATGTAACTGGGTTAAGATGAGGTCATATTGGATTAAAGTGGGACTTAATCCAACAATTGGTATTCTGGAAAAGAGGGAAATTTGAACACAGGAACAGAGGGGAGAAGGCCATGTGAAGGTGGAGTTAGTTAGTGATTGGAGTGATGTATCTACAAGCCAAAGGTTGCCGACAACCATGAGAAACTAGAAAGAGGCCAGGAAGGATCCTCTTCAGAACCTTCAGACAGACCACCACCCTGCTACCAACTTGATTTCTGACTTCTAGCCCTTACTGAACAATAGCAATGGTTAGTGCGAGCAGATAACAATGATGAACAAGTTGTCAGACTTTCTCATCCCCCTGAGGGTCTGGGCTCTATTCTCCCTAGTATTTCCTAGACCCCTCCTCTGAGGGAAGGAGCCTGCCTCTGTCAGCCATTCTTGAGATAAAAAGCATCGGAAGGGAGGAGGGACTGGAAAGAGCCAGGGCCAGGAGGGTCTGAGAGCCTGCAGAGAGCAGAAGCACCTGTGACAAGTAAGAGCAATGGTGGGAGCAGGAGAAAGGGAAGTGTGAGAAGTGCTGAGAATCTCGCACTGCCACTGGGAGAAATCAAAAGTATTGCTGAGGACTATGTGCTCACTTAGTGATGAGAAATGCAAGTGAAAGACGAGTTATTTTTAAATTACTTTTGGTTTCATGGTCTCTTGGCAGCATGGGAGCTCAGCAGGAAACTGAGCCATGTGGACTGAGGCCCTGTGAGCTTTGCTGCCTCCTCATCAAATGCTTTCTGCCCACCAGCCCTGCTAAGTGCTTGGCAGAAATCTCTCCTCTCCTCCTCACAACAACCCTTTGAAGAGAGGCTGATTTAAACGACAAAACTGAGACGTTGGTGAGCCTTAGCAAAATGGCCATGTTCAAAAAGAGAGTGCCTTCTGCCTAGCTCAGAACCAGAAGCAGGCAGGAGCTCAGGGGAGCACCTACCTGCAGCTGGTCAGCGCCCTTAGCACAGCCTGGCCTCGTAGGATAATGGCAGCTCTGTCTCCCTCAAGGAGATTATGTGAGTGTGTATTTCTGACATGAAGCCTAGCTAGGCAAGGGGGCAGAGGTGGTGGCTACAGAATGGGCACTGGATCTTAATGGCCAGAGTTCCTCCCAGTTGTGCCTCTTTCCAGCTGTAAGAGCTGTTAACTAACTCTCTAGGTCTTGGTTCCTTAGCTGTAAAATGGGCATAATGGCTCCCACCTCAGAGAGTCATTGTGAGGATTAAGTGAGTTAATGCAGTAACACACTGGCAACAGCTCTAGCACCAAACTCTCAATAAAAGCTAGCTCTCATGATTATTAAAAATACGATATCCTCATCAGACCTGACAAAACCTTAGCTATAAAAAGTAAAAATCATCCTGAAGGAGACTCTAATGGTAGATTTCAGTCAGTGTAAGAATCTGTCTTGAGGCAGAGTCAAGATGGTGGGGCAGAGAGATCGTGAGGTCACCTCTTCCCACAGACTTACCAGAAGTATAACTACACACAGAACAGTGATCTCTGAGAACGAACTGCAGACCAGCAGGACAGATCTGACACAACAGAGGAGATAAAGAAAAAGCCACACAGTGTTGGATAGGAAGGGCAGAGACATGGTCTAGTCAGGATCCACAGCCCTGGTACTGAGACCCACAAGCAGGTATCACGATAGCAGTGTGCCTCCCTGAGTAATGAGGTGTCTGAGCCCCCCACATCAGACTCCCCAGCCCAGGGGACCTGCGCCAGGAAGATGAACCCCCGTATAGTGTGGCTTTGAAAAACCACAGAGCTCATGTCTGGGAGAGCCAGAGTGTGGTGGGCAGCGAAAACTCTGTTCTTGAGGGGCACATACAACCTCATTTGCTGGGAGTACCAGCATAAAGGCGGCAGACTGAAAAGCACCTGGGTTGTACATAAAGGAGATTTAGTTACTAATTTTAGGACGTGTGCTGGAGAAGCAGGGATCTGTTGGCAAAACCTCTGGGGACAGAAGCACTGGTAGGCACTATTATTTTTTCTCTCCCTTCTACCTAGCCGGGCCAGCACAGGCGGGAGCCAGTTCCACCACCATCTATCTACCTTGCTAGCAACAATTACCCTGCTCCGGTGCAGGGAATGCTGGCCCTGCACACTGGGGCACCTGCAGCAGGTGCAGCCACCAGGCCTGCCAGCCAGCTGCACTGAAGAACTGCCCCACCTGCCAACACACTGGTGGCAGTCGCAGTTAATCTTTATAGACAGCTGAGTTGGGGAACAGCCCCTGGCATCAGCCAGCTGGCACCAATCTCAGCCTGGCTACAACAGGAGAATGCATGCAACCCACACAGGGGATATCCACCCCCCCCCCCGCACCCTGCTTCAGTGATAAAGGGGGTTTTTCACTACTCAGCATCACAGGACACCCTCTACATAAAGCTAGCCCCTCAAGACCAGGGGACACAACTGACACAAGGTTTCTAATACATAGAAACAGAGTTAGGCAAAATAGGGACAGAGAGGAATAAAGTCCAAACAAAAGAACAAGACAAAACCTCAAAAAAAGAACTAAATGAAATGGAGATAAGCAATCTACCAGATAAAGACTTCAAAATAATGGACATAGAGATACTACCCAAGTTGGGAGAATAACAGATGAACACAGTGAGAACGTGAACAGAGACAGAAAATATAAGAGAGAACCAATCAGAGCTAAAGAAAGCAATACGTGAAATGAAAAATATAGTAGAGGGAATCAACAGCACATTATATGATTCAGAGAAATGACAAAGATCAAAGATATATTTATTATTATAAACCACAGTATCACAGGACTATGTGGCCCTCACCTGTAAAATGGGGGAAATAGAGCCTACCCTACCAAGCTCTTGTGAGGATTACAGGAGGTAGTCCTTGGGAAAACATCTAGTAAAAAACCAGTTAAATCTGAGATTCCTAACCCAGGTTGTTGCTCCTTGGTTTCCCAGTCTGTAAAATGAAGACAATAGAACAGTACCACCTCCCAGTCTTACTGTGAGGAGTCAGAGTTTTGATAGCTCTCTGATCACAAGATAAAAGTTCTCTCAAACTAATCTCAGAGACCATTCCTACAAGAACGACCTAAATGCTCTGGTTTCTCTTCAGATCGTATAAATCTTTCGCCTTTTACTACAAGAACGACCTACAAGAACGAGCAGTGGGAACTGCTCTCCTCTCTTTAGGAGTACCTAGCTAGGAAAGATCAGAAACTCCCCCATAGCCTCCATATATGTCAGTCTGAGAGGCCCCACCTGATTCCCTGTCAGAGAGCTCCAGGACTCCTCCCCTCCTCAGGCTCAGCAGGCTGCTGGTCTACCTACCCCTCAAGAAAACCTACATGTACAGAGGATTCTGGTTCAAAACTTTTTTTTATAATGCCCCATAGATAAATACACAGGCTTTTTTTGTTTTATGGGTTTCACAGCTAATGATTATAGGAAACGCGGGATGATAAAAACAGCAGCTCTGGGGAAGTTACAAAGCCCTGTCAGGCTGCTCCCTGACTTTCTGGGAATAGTTACTCCTAAAAAGACTGTAGTGACATCTGGGACTTTTTGCACTGAATATGGGTCTCAGACACACAGAAGTGAGTCACCAGTGAAGAGATTTCAGCCAGTGCCAGTGGCCTGGAAGGAAAGTCAGAAAGGAGACAGGTGGTTTCCTCTTTTCACAGAGGACACCCAGTGAGTGAATTTTACTGCTGCAGGCATACCCAAATCCCTTCCAGTCCCCACTGAAGATAATCCAGGCGACTGGTGATCTCAGGCAGCAGGGCCTGTTTTCTGGGGAGGGTGGACGTGGAAGGAAGATGGGTCAGCCCGTTGCAGAGGAAACAGAGGAAGAGAACACTGAGCCAAGAAGTATCTTCACCACAAGCGTTTTACCTGAAACACCCCCAAAAATGAGTCATGAAAAGCAAGCAGAAAAACCAGTGAGATGTGTAACCAGATTCTCTTTTCTGTTCCACAAAGCAGGGAGAAGTTGTGGCAAGCAGTGCCAGCGGAGGGAGCTCAGTTCGCTTGAGCAGTCTGCACTCCCCCGCCACACTTGCAGCTGCTGGCAGGAGTGCAGAGGGGAAACCGAAACTGTGCACAGGTAGGAAAGCCACTGCAGGAAGCCAGCCCTTGGTACAGGTTACCAGGGCAACCAGCAGATGCTCTTCTCCCTTGAGAGGGGATGGAATTCAAGATATACCCTGCCCTGTTGGCCCAAATAAGAGAACTTTACTTATGACAGCATCAAAGAACAGCACTTCCTGTGCATCTCCACTTAATCCACCTCTTGAGGGAATCAGCGCCTGGGTGATTTTACTCATTTGACAGGTGAAGAAACTAAGGCCTCGTGGCATTAAGTAACTTGCCTAAATTTACATGGCTAAGAAGTCGCTCAGATCTGACCTGAGTCTTTAAACCGTAAGTTCAGGGTATATTCCCCTACACAGCCTGTCTGTCAAGTCACTGGCATGTGGTCTTTTCAAGGGCTCTCACTTCTGGGAGTGCAGGCACCCCAGCTGAGACACACCAGGCACGACTCATTCCCCTCACCATCTCCCCATGGCCTAGGAGAGCTGGCAGTGGGAGAGGACAGGACTCGTAGCAGTCGCCCTCCGTGGTTAGCAAACGCTCCAACAAAGACTCGAATCCAGCACTTTCCCCATGACACCGGCTGGCTGCTTTCCCTTCAAGGTGTCTGGAAAAAATGACTCAGGTGACAGTGGGCTACTCGTGTCATCCTCATTTATGGAAGATGCCACATCATTTACGTAGCACTGCGAAGTGCAGACATTTGCCCTGGCTTTCTCCCAGGGCTTTATTAAGTAAAGGTCATGATGTTTGTTAAAGTTTGAATGCACGGGTGCCTGGCTCATAGGAAAGGTCAGGATGAGGTTGATTTCTGGAGGCTTCTTCACAGATAGGCATGAATCCCACCCACACCACACACCCACAACCTCCACCTGTGGTAGGATAACAAGACTCAGGAGCTCCAGATCTCTCCTTCCCGTCTGGCTTTTGTGAGCCCCGTTTCTGATGGGGCTGTCATGTTTCTCACCTGTCTGAGATCAGTGCAGAAATGCCAACCACTGAAGACAGGCAGGAACAGAGAGGTTCAGGCCCAAAGACGATTTCCAGTTTCTTCTGGAATGCCAATTTTTCTGGTTATAAAGAGAAGTTTCTGGTCCTAACTCCAAAGAGGACCCACAACTGTTCCTCATGCTCTGTGGCTCTTGAGTCCAGATTCAAGACCCTGAGGGGGCCTGAAGCCCCTCGCCTGGTCAGTGTACCAAGATCTGGCTCAGATATTTGGCTTCTTTCTCTGCCCAGGACAAAGTCAGCGACAACCACAGCAGTCTCTCCAAGGCAGCCATAGGAAACCTAAGCCAACCCCTTCCTGCCCACCTCTCTCCCAGCAGGTGATATTTGTAGAGGTGGTAATGGATCAGGTGGTGCGGAGCTGGGTTGAAACTTTAATTGGCCTTGAATCATCCATTGTTCCTACATTTCTTAAGTGGTTAAAATGTTCTGAGAGACCCCAGATCGGTGAGAAAAGGGGCAGTCTTTGCTCTTCTCTAGTAGGAGACTGCCCCTAACAGAAAGGGGTATTCTCACTATTTGTCATCCTGTGGCCAGCAAAGAAGGGAGGGAGGGAAGGATTTCCTCCTCTCTCTGGGGAGTAAGCAGGCTTGGGGATTGCCCTTGCTGGGGGCTGATGTGGCCCCTGCCAGATGAGGCCTGTGGTATCAGTCACTTTTCCTCTGAGGCAGATGGAAATTACTCTCCTCAGCCTGCTTTCTTTCCTCCCCAGTCAGTGGAGCCTGGCTTCAGATGGGCTGAGGGGGTAAGAAGGCCCCACCCTCTTACTGAGGCCTGGCAGCCACCAAATCACTAGTCTCATGAGCTACAGAGGCAGAATGATGGCAGTAAGATGAGAAGGCTGGAGTAGAAGAGACTTCTAGAGTTTGTACCAGGCTGTGCCCCAGAAACTTGTTTGGGAAGGAAGTTTAATTTCATTTTAGAGAGAGAGAGTTTCAACATAGGTTACTGGCATATTACAACAGACTCATTTCACAGATGAAGAAACTGAGAGTTGGAGGACTTGAGAGAAAAAGAGAGACAGACAGACAGATGGACTATCAGAAGATCTGCTGCTGAAGGGGCACGTACCACCCTCTGATAGTAGCAGTGACCCGGGATACCCTGGGAGCTTATGAGTTCTTGAGAGCTGCACCAGCTGAGACTTTGGGGAAAGGTGGTACACAACCTCTTCCTAGCCCACACTCCTCAAAGTAATCAATAATTTAGAAAAAAAAAAAGAATAAGAAGAAGAAGCCAAAAGTTAGCCAGAGGCAACCAAATATAGAGAATAGTACAACCATACAAGACTTAAAAAGTGTCAAGAGGAAAGAAACAGAGGATCCCAGAATGGAATGTTAGTTGTCTCTCCCCCCATACACATCTGGAGCTGAACGAGAGGAGGAGGTTAAAAACTAAGATCCCAAGAAGTGTCACCAATACTTCAATCTCAGCACAAGAAGGGCTGAGAGGCTACACAGGCAATTTGAAAAAAGTCAAAGAGAAATCCTGAAGAGAAGGAGTCCCTGGTCCTGTCTGGGGGCCCTGTGATAGAATGTCTTTCATCTCCTGGTTCAGAGAGAGTACCTCTCACATGGGAGATTCATTTACTGCTTTCTGGAGACAAAGGTAGGGGAAGTCTGAGTGTTCTTCTTACACTGGCTGTTTCTTAAGTAACTTTAATTCAAAATAATCAATATGCCAAAAGTGGCATATTTGGGGATGGCCTGCCCTAGAGCTCCATCAAGGAAATCAGCAGGGTCTGGAAGAGCAGCTAGACTTGCCTTTGGGCCAAATGGCCAAAGAATCAAAGAATCAAAAGTTGTGTGGCCAAACACAAGCCATCTTCCCAGAACTGTGCAGAAATAGTGTCAATAGTTTAGGTCCACTAGCCTAAGCCATGGTCTGGAGGCAGGGTCACACCCCATGGGACAACACCAAAACCTCCCTTAAGGAAGTCCTTCCTCCATAACCCAGAGCACACGAAGGAGAAGTCCCAAGAAAGATGATGCTCATGGAAGATGAGCCATGAGCAAGAATTATGAAATCTGTAAGAAAGTCTAAGAACACTAAATGTACTTTTTAGGCCCTCCTAATCAAGAAAAATTCATATTTTAGGAACTAGAAATAATAGACAATCTTGAAGAAATTTTATTTTTTAAAAAGATTTTATTTATTTATTTGACAGACAGAGATCACAAGTGGGCAGAGAGGCAGGCAGAGGGGGTAAGAAGGCTCCCTACTGAGCAAGGAGCCCTATATGGGGCTCGGTCCCAGGACCCTGGGATCATGACCTGAGCTGAAGGCAGAGGCTTTAACCCTCTTAGCCACCCAGGCACACTCTTGAAGAGATTTTAAATAAAAATGTATATAAAACTTTAGAGAACTAGGGGTGCCTGGGTGGCTCAGTGGGTTAAAGTCTCTGCCTTCGACTCAGGTCATGATCTCAGGGTCCTGGGATTGAGCCCCACATTGGGCTCTCTGCTCAGCAGGAAGCCTGCTTCCCTCTCTCTCTGCCTGCCTCTCTGCCTACTTGTGATCTCTCTCTCTCTCTGTCAAATAAATAAATAAAATCTTAAAAAAAAAAAAAAACTTTAGAGAACTAAATGAAAGCATAGCTACCATAAATAAGAACAGGTACTTATGAAATAAAAACAGGTAAATATTCTACAAAGTAGAAATATCAGAAATGAATAATGTAGTTATTAACTGGACAAAGCCTTATTTGTGTTTTCCAAGTGTATGAGTTGTTTTCTACTCAAGCATTCACATGTACAAACACAGAAGAGGATTTGGAAGAATATATATCAAGTTATGAATAGCAGTTAACTCTTCAAACTCTGCAAACTCTGCTATCTATGTCTCCTTTTTTTTTTTACAGTGAATATGTAATGTTTCTACCAAAAAAATCAACAAAAGACATATTTTAATTTAGTTTTTAAAATTTTTTAAAGATTTATTTATTTATTTATTTTAGTGAGAGAGTGAGAGACTACATGAGCAGGGCGAGAGGCAGAGGAAGACAGAGAGAGAGAATCCCAAGTGGATTCCCCGCACTGAGCATGGAGCCTGATGTGGGGCTCAATCCCATGATCCTGAGCTGAAATCAAGAGTAGCCACTCAACTGACTGAGGCACCCAGAAGCCCTGAAACATTTTAATTTTAAAACAATAGGGTGTTGGCAAGGTATCTGGTTTAACCTATGTCACTAAGTATAAGATAATCATGAATTAAACCATGAGAAATTAATAAAATTTTATCACATGAAAATAGTTAAATAAATATGGGGCAAATGTTTAGAATATATTTGGGATAGCCTGCCTTTATATAGACTAAATGTCATACCCAAGATAATTCACTTCGAAGATAGTATAATATTGTGATTTATAATAAGAATATGTACAGTTGACCAATGCAGGGGTTTGGGGCACCAACATCCACATAGCTGAAAATCCGTGTATACATTTTGACTACCCCAGTGTGGAATTCCCCCTGGTTATCTGGGAGATAGGATTTGGATTTTTCACCAAAAACTTTACCAATAGCCTACCATTGACACAAACTTTTACCAGTAACACAAACAGTTGATTATATATTTTGAATGTTAAATGTATTATATAAATGTATTATATACTATATTGCTATAATAAAGTAAGCTAGAAAAAAGAAAATGCCATTAAGAAGTCAATAAGGGGGGCGCCTGGGTGGCTCAGTGGGTTAAAGCCTCTGCCTTTGGCTCAGGTCATGATCCCAGGGTCCTGGGATCGAGCCCCACATCTGGCTCTCTGCTCAGCGGGGAGCCTGCTTCCTCCTCTCTCTCTGCCTGCCTCTCTGCCTACTTGTGATCTCTCTCTGTCAAATAAATAAATAAACTCTTAAAAAAAAAAAAAAAGAAGTCAATAAGGAAGAGAAAATACATTTACAGCACCGTGCTATATTTATTGAAAAAAATCCCCAAGTGCAGTTCAAAACTGTGTTGTTCAAGGGTCAACTGTAGTAGTTCTGATGATGAGTCACACATCAAAAGTCACAGAGGCAGGTGACCAAAACTCCAAGCCCTCAGTAGGGCTCAACATGGGTGTCTTGTGGGTGAGGAGAAACAAAGTTTATTCAATGATGACTAATGAGCAACATCAGATAAGGCCACTAGTAATAAATCAAAATGACTTAAAGAACATAACCTAAACAAATGCTTTCCAACCCCAGTATACTGTGTTTTCCCTGGACACAGCATCCTAAGGGAATGACTCACAACTGCAGTGTGACAGAAAAATCTACTCCAGGCCCCAGCCCATGGTTCTCTCCTTTTCCTGGCAGGACTCTGGTATCTCATCAATAGCACCTCAGCTGATAAAACCTTTTTATACTTCTCTTTGGGGCCATTTTCCTCTGTGCTTCAACGGGACCAGCAGAGGGCTTTGCTATAAGAGTTATGAATGCCAGCCTGGCTGTTTCCCAGAGCAATGCTGTTAACTCCACATGTCACTGGGACATTGGCTATGAGCAGCACAACTCCCAGTTTTTTGTAGTTGCCATCACTGCCCAGTGAGCACATCACCACATATTCTGACCATGGCCTCCATTACCCCATATTGTGCTTTTGTGCCAATTAGACCACAGGGTACCCTTCCTCAAGACACTGGACTTCCTCTATCAGAAACCATCATGATATTCTGATTTTATTAGGATGCAACACTTGGCTGCCATTTGCTGTAAAGACTCGTCTCTAGTGTCTGTTATGTGAATGTGCTTCCTTGGACGTAGTGGAGCACAGCCAGCAGTTCTCTGACCACCCTCTGGGGAGCTCTCTTAAGCAGTATCCACAGCTTGTTTATTTGACTCCAAAAGGAACAGCTTTGCTGCTTCCATTTTCTTAAGACTTCTTGCTTCTTTCACCCAGGGCTGGGTCACAGCTTATCAGCAGTCAACCACCATCCAGGGGAACATTCAGAAGATTCCGGTCCACAATTTCAAACCATAGCCTTCTAAATTGAAGGGAACATTTTGCCCACCAGGCATACTGTTAAGGAGTCAAAGTCACCTTTGTTGTTGTTGTTTTTTCCCCCTAGAGATGTAAACCTGCTCTCCCAGGGTCCAGCAGTGAATCCTTAAAATTCTTTTCATTTCTTCTGGCAGTCCTGGCACATTCTTCTGCAAAGCAGATAGCTGAAATCCTATTTGGGTCTGCCAACACACATCCCTTCCCTTGCATACAGCTGTGGTCCCAGGAGCCTCTGCCACATGACTGGGACATGTCAGACATACCCTACCCTCAGCAGTATAATCCTGATCTGCTCTGAAATGATCCCCTTCTAACCATGGGCTACTTCTATTCACAATGGATGCTATTTAACAACCAAAGCTAACCCAACCTTACAATAAGATGTTTACACTAAACCACGAAGGCTTTCCCTCCCCATTTGCACTGGTGTAGATTTGTTGGGAAAAGAGCATCTTTTTTTTTTTTTTTTAAGATTTTTATTTATTTATTTGACAGAGAGAGATCACAAGTAGACAGAGAGGCAGACAGAGAGAAAGAGAGGAGGGAAGCAGGCTCCCTGCTGAGCAGAGAGCCCGATGTGGGGCTCGATCCCAGGACCCTGGAATCATGACCTGAGCCAAAAGCAGAGGCTTTAACCCACTGAGCTCCCCAGGCGCCCCTGGGAAAAGAGCCCAGTGTTCATCACTGGGCATCTTCATGTGCTCTAGGATAGACACAGAGGGGGACCTAAGGTGGATAGTCAAGGCCTATTCATGGAAGAAGCTTTCCAGTTTAATCTGGAAGATGAGAAGAGTCACCATACTGGGGTGCCTGGGTGGTTCAGTCAGTTGAGCATCCAACTCTTAATTTCAGTTCAGGTTTCGATCTCAGGGTTGTGACATTGAGCCCTGCATCGGGCTCTGTGCCCAGCATGGAGTCTGTTGGAGATTCTCTCCCTCTACCCCTCATCCGCCCTGCTTTACTCTCTCTCAAATAAATAAATAAATCTTTTTTTTTTAAAAAAGGAAAGAATAGTCACCATACTTTGCTGTTTGTCACCATCCCAGTTTACCCATCATGCCCCAGTGTAATTAGTATTTTTATTGCTTTTCACTCTTAAAATGCCCGCGGTTTGGAGGCTAAGAATTATACAGTCACCTGGAGATAAAACATAGTTACATGAAAAAAGAGCTTAGAAATCCAGGGTGGAACGGCTATCAAGTGCTAAAAAGGGCTTATCTCAAGGCTTCTTAGGGAGGAAACAGAGGCTCTAAGTGTTTGCGTGGCTTTCCAGACCAGGAGGCCTGTCGGGAACGGCTGGAACAAGTATCTAAGGCTACTTCTTACCAAGCCCTCCGCACACCCTTCCCAGCAGAGAAAATGGGGCTTCTGGAGGATGGGGGTGGGGAACATGGGGACAGAAACAGTGAACCCCAAGAAAGTCTGCTTCCATTGCTTATAAAGACAAATAAAAGGTTTTTAAATTTTTAAGGGTGCACTAGAGAGAGTGATGGATTTTAAAGCAAGAGGACTAGTTGGCATTTACACATACCACAGATTTGGATGCTGAGTGAAAAGGTTCTTATGGTCTCTGTGTATGTGAGAAGGAGACTGAGAGGGAGAAGGAGAGAGGATGTACATGTCGATCTGACTGCATTTTAGAGGCCCAAGTAAATTACTTAGTTTTGTCCAGGGACACCTACCTCCAGTTCCCCACTGCCATTGCTATGCACGTACTCACCCCCCAGGGTTCGCCCAGCTCCTCCCACGTGCCACATTCCCAGTTCTTAAACTACAAAGGCAACCCGGAGGGAAAGGCTCTGTTGCCCCCAGGGTCTGTCTTTGTCTGAAATAAGAGCTAATGGGGCATCTGGCTTGGATGCCCATATTCAATTCAGTTATTTACCCTTCTCGTGGTTAGCCCCACTCATATCTTGACATGTCCCCCAAGCACCCTGCTGATTACAGGGCTTTCCTGTGTGTTCTCAAGTCTAATTCTAGTGGGTCATGGAAGGCTTGCGCAGAAGAGCGGGCGATAGTGGTGGCAGGGCAGAGCCAAACTCTGAGACCCCAAGCCTTTCCCTGCGACAGGGGCAGATAGACAGATTCCCCATAGGAAGGAAGATAGGCAGGCCGGCCACACCGTAGTCACTGACATCCTTCGGCAATTGCCAGAGAAGAATTTTCAAAAAAGTCAAAAACATGGCACAACATGGATGAACATTGAGGATATGATGCCAGGGGAGCGAAGCCTGTCACAAAAGGACAAATCCTGTATCATTCCACTTATGATGTATCTAAAATAGTCAAGTTCATAGAAGCAGAGAGTACAGCTTTCTGTTCAGCAAGACGAGAAAGTACAACAGTGTAAATATGATTCTGCAGGGATGGCACAAGGGAGTTTTACAGGCTGACCTCTAAGTGCAGGCGGATCCCTGGGACTAGCCCCACAGAATCCAAGGCTCTGGAAACTAGGGTCCCTGGGCAACTGCAGGGTCTCCCTCTGTGGGGGAAGGGAAGGAGCAAAGCTGCTTTGCAGGAAGGGGAACGCAGAAAATGTGTGTGGCAGGGGAGCCCAGAACAGTCAGGGGGAGGCAGGCTGGAGAACCTAAACAAATGCCCTGATAACTCCAGGATTTACGACTGGGGACGGCCCAGGCCGGGGTTCCTCCGAGGGCAGTCAGATGCCCTGTTTACACACTGCTCACACCGGGGCAGCCAGAACTGGAAGCTGAATTCTTCACCTCCCAGGCAACAGTGAAGAGAACATGAGAGAGGGGATCAGATCCCCCTTGGCATGCAGGCCTGCCAGCCTCCTTCCTGGGCCTTAATAATTCAGGTCTGTCAACCTAGTGGGCCCCAGGCTTGCAGCAGAGCTGTGAGCTGAGGCCTGTGGTTTCTGTTTCCCTCGCTGCCTCCTGCACGAACTCCCGGGGTCTGCCTCCCCACACTGAACTATGGGACCTGGGGTGGTGGGGAGGTCTCAGGCTAAGGCTGTCCCTGAAAAGACCCTCCCTGAGCACAGCCACCAGCCTGGGGTAGCCCCGACTAGCCTTCTGCCCTGGTTTCAGCCTGCTTTCCAGGCCCGCCCCTAGGATGCTGTCCCACAGCTCTGGTTGCTGTTCTCTGGCGGCCACTCACTCGTGGCCCAACCCCTAGGGATGCTGGAGTCACACCTCACTGGATGCAGTTCAAGGAAGGGAAGTTCTCATGACTCACCCCTCTTCCTCTCCTCCTCAGGCTCCCCTTCAACTCACCTCCCCCACCTCCCAGCCTCCTCAATTCCCAGACCTGAGCTCACTGCTATATGCCTGCGAGGCAGAGGGCAGGCCTCCAGTCCCTCCTCTCCCTTGAGACTCCAGACTCTGTTCTGCAACTGTCAGGAGAGCCCCAGACTCCTGATGTGATGGGGGTGAGGGGGGTGGCGATGGTCCTGGGGCCTGAGAGTGTGGGCCTAGCTGAGAAGGACCCCCGTGGGACCTCATACCCTCTAGGGAGGGCCACAGAAGGAGGGGGCGGGGGTGGGTTCCTGTCGTTCCTATTAAGGGCTGAGCCAGGAAAAGTAGCCATTGAAAGTGTTTCTACCCCAGACACAGGCTGGGGCGGAGGGTCAGTTGCTGACCTGGGTTCTGGGCCCCCCACCATGCACCATACTGGGGACAAGCAGGGGTCTGAACAGAGCAGAAGGAGAGGATCCCTGGCTGGTGGAATTCTTCACAGGGAGCCGAAACAAAGCTGTTGCTGTAGCAACAACAAAAACAAACAGCTCCGTGGAACAGGTAAGAAGCCTTCTGCCTTGGCACGCAGAGTTGCCAGCAGAGGCCTGGTAGACGGCAACTCGGGCCTACAGAGGAATCAGAAGAGGCCTGGGCAACAGTCAGCAGAAATGTGGGAATGTAGAAGAGACAGGGGTCCCCAGAGCATCTCCTCTCTCTTGGGCAGCAGGAGCTACCTCAAGGGGACTGAACATTTCTGGGCCTCTGCTACAAGAAAGAGCCTAGAGCCCAGCTTTGCTGACTTTGGCACCCAGACAGAACCTCCTGGGTAGGAGGCAGGGGAAATACCTCTTACATAACTTAGTTTAAGATTTAACTTTTTGAAAGCCACAGCAGACCACTAATTCATAAGATTACTTTATCTGAGGCTGCTCTACAGTTGGTCTTATATCACCTGGCCTCCTTCTCACTAGAGAGGTCCCTCTCTGCTGAGCAGCTGGGGGCCAGGCCTGGGCCAGGCCTTCATATCCAGACCCCAGCCTTGGGAGGTAGGAATTGGAGCCTGAGGCAATGCAGGCTCCAAGGTTAAGCAATGACTTCTAAGTTATCTCTCTCCAACTACGTTTTGGGTCCAAAATGTAGATTGTGATATTCTCCTGATAAGAGGTAATTTTGAAGCCTATCACACAAGACCACTTCTAATGTGATTCCATTGTTATGAAATGTCCAGAATAGGCAGATCTATAAAGACAGAAAGTAGGCTGGTAGTTGCCTAGGGTTGGAGAAGGGTTGGGGGAGTTGAGGGTCTAAAGGGTACAGGGTTTCATTTTTGGATGAAAATATTAGGAAATTGATTGGGAAGATGGTTGTACAACTCTGACTATACTAAAAACCATTGAACTATATGCTTTTTTTTTTAAGTTTGAATTTACTTATTTAAATAATCTTTACAACCAACATGGGGCTCGAATTCATGATCCCCAAATCAAGAGTCACGTGCTCTTTCAACTGAGCCAGTCAGGCACCCCTCTCTTGTATACTTTAGATGGGTGAATTTAGATAGATATGAGTTATATTTCAATAAAGCTGTCAGGAAATAAATAATTTTGACAGATTTTGATTCACAAGATGATTTGCCATTTGAGGTATGGGCTCTGCATCCACTCTCAGGCCAGATGTTGCTCTGACCAGCATGTCCTCCTCCTTGGATGCATTTTACTTTTTTTTTTTTTTTAAGATTTATTTATTTATTTGAGAGAGAGAGAGCGAGAGAGAGCATGTGCAAGGCAGGGAGGGGCAGAGGGAGATACTCCAGACCTTTCACCTGAGCGGGGAGTCGGACACAGAGTTCAATCTCAGGACCCATGAGATCAGGACCTAAGCCAAAATCACCAGTTGGATGCTTAACCAACTGAGCCATGCGAGTGCCGCCTCCTTGGACGCATTTTAAAAGCTCCTGGTGTGAAGGTTTGCTGTCATCTACCCTCACCCTGGTTCCTTGCCCTTACTCCAGGCAGGTATAGTAGCCTCAGGGGCAGCAGGGCCCCACAGAGTTCCATCTGACACTCATGTCCACTCATGTGGAAAAGATCACAAGGGCCAAAATGGCATCTCGCTGGCCTGCTCTGCCTGTGAGGATGGAAGAGAAAGGAGCTCTCCTGGATTGTCAAGAATGTGACGGGAAATCAACAGAGGTTCCCAGGGGAGGGAAGGAAGGAATTAAGGAAGACTACCTTGCATCCTATCCCAGACTTGGCCACCCAGAGCTCTGGGCTTGCGTTGGGCTAATGGTAAAATGAGACCTTCATTTCCTAAGAGAAGTCAACAGAAGATCTCTCAAAACTGCTAGTCCTCCTACCTCAGCGTGGGTGCCAAGACATTTGGCTGGTACCCCTGGACATCAGTGTGGCCTAACATATTGATGTCCTTTGCTCTGTGGGGCCTGGAAGGGCCACAGCTCTTAGGTTGGTAACCTCGGGCTGATTGCCTGGGGTTCCAAATTTCCTCCAGTTTCCCCAAATAAGCCATGTTGTGCCAAGAGGTAAAAATATTTGGGTGAAAGTTGCCTGGGCGGCATCTGACTCTTGGTTTTGGCTCAGGTCATTATCTCATGGGTCAAGTGATCAAGCCCCAAGTAGGGCTCCCCACTCAGCAGGGAGTCTGCATAAAGATCCTCTCTCCCTTTGCCCCCCACCAAGAAATACATTTTTAAAAATAGTAGTTGGGTGAAATGATTGACTAGACCAGTGGTTTTTCAAAGGGTGGTCCCAAGACCAGCAGCATCAAAATCACATGGGAACTTCTTAGAAATGCAAATGCTTAGGCCACCCCAGATCTAGTGAATTGGAAACTCCAGGGATAGGGCCTAGCAATCTGTGTTTTCAGCCATCTAGGGGAATCCGGAGCACATTAAAGTTTGAGAATGATGGCAAAGATCCTAAGGTCCCTGAGGTATAGGGACATTTGCCTTGTTCCAATGTGTATCCTCAGCTGGTAGTTGTATCTGCCTGGTATATAGCAAGAAATCATGAAAATTGTATTGAATGAATGAATGGTCCAGCTCCATTAGTTAATGACTGCTTCTCTCCAACCAGGGGCCAAGGAGGACATTTACAAGCTGATAAAAAGGGAAGAGTGTGGGTATATCTAATCATTCATTTCAGCTTCTAGTTGGCTCAATTTGGTGCCTGAATTATTAAGCAGGACTTAGAGCACATTTACGTTTTCTTTTTAGAGATGAGGACTTGGCTCTGAAACAAAACAAAAACAGAAACAAAAGCACTTTCTATTTGATTTCTGAACCAAGCTCTCCCCCTACACTATTCTGGCCCTGGAAGGAAAAGGAGGATGCAGCTGGAAGGATGTGTTTGCATTTTCAGGTTAAAATGTACCCAAATTATTATACATCTGGCTCCCAGGAGAACCAAGAAATACAGGCCAAGCATTTGTTAGAAATCCTGGGGGCGGGCAGGTTACATACAACAAGGAGTACACCTGCTTCCCCTTCCCGTCCAGTTGGTGCCTTCCCTCATCTGATTCTGAATCACGGGCCACCTTCTTGATTCATTGCTACTGCCTCTTCCCCCAAATGCTTCCCCCAAATCCAAGCTGGGATTCCCATGGACTCAACTTCCCAAAGCTATCTACTCAGTCACCGAACCCCATTGCCTTTCTCCTGTCACCACACACATGTCAGGCAGCAAGATGCTGGCCTTGGGCCAGGCACAGTGCCAGGACACTGAGGTGGCTTCAGTTTCTGGAGCTCAGGCTGCCTCCCACCGGCCCTACCCTCACAAAGCCACCCCCTTCACTGATATGCACTGACCATGCTCTGGGGCCCTTCACCCCTCCAGACATCCAGCACCTTCTCTCTTTCTCTCCTTTTTGTTTTAGAAGAGGTCCTCCACAGCAGTATGATAGAAAAACCAGGCTGAGAAACTCACCTATCCCTTGTTTTCTGGGCTATAGGTTCGTCATAAGAAATAAAGCATCCCTTTTCCTTCTAATGGATCAGCAGGGCTTACTCCTATGGGCTTAGGTCTCCCTGTCTCAGAGGGGTAAGCCTGTATTATTTTTATCAAGTAGATAAAAGGGCTGGTGGGAAGGCTTAGAAGCATCCAGAGAGGGGGAGCTCCCCCTGGTACAGGAAAGGAAGGGGGCTTCACAGGTCCCATGATGCACGGGGATCTGTATCTCAGGAGTAGAGGTGCCTTGAGGGTGAAAGACAGAGGCACCAGACGGGTGACCTGAGTAGCCCTGCAAAGCTGTGTCCTAGCCTACTTTGAAAGAGCAGGAGTCACAGCCTGGGAGAGATCACCGGGCTGGGGACTAAAGGCACTGGGAGACCAGCCCACGCAGCATTAGAAATGGCTCTTCCCAAGCCTGTGCACCTGGAGTCCTGCGGGGGGTGGGAGGGTGAGGAGGGTTGTGGGGTCATGTGGGAGAGTAAGGACTGAACCCTAACAAACCACAGACTCTTTCCTTCCAATCCCAGTGGGCGGGACCAGATGAGATTTGCTTTGTCATTCCTCACACTTTGGGTAATCTTGAAGAAACTTTCACTTCTCCATAAGCTCCGATAGACAGGAGACAGGTCTTGAACTTTTATATTCCTGCCCCAGCACTTAACAGTGACAGGCACAGAGTAGATGATGGCTTGATGGGAATATCATCATTTCTGAGTATTAACTGTCTTCCTCCCGCTCCTCATCCACCCGCCCCGCCCTTTCTTCTCTTTCTTCTCCTCCTTCCCTCCTACTCCTTCTCCTTCTTTCTATTCTTCTTCTGCCATTTCTTTTAAAAAGTAACTTTTTTGGGTGTAATTTACACCAAATGAAATGCACATTTTTAATTTTTATTTAATTATTTTAAAATATTTTATTTATTTGACACAAGTAGGCAGAGAGGCAGGAAGAGAGAGAGGCGGAAGCAGGCTCCCTGCTGAGCAGAGAGCCCAACTCAGGGCTTGATCCCAGGACCCTGAGATCATGACCTGAGCTGAAGGCAGAGGCTTTAGCCCACTGAGCCACCCAGGCGCCCCTGGTATAGATTTTTATAGCATTTTTAAACAGCTGAATAATCACCTCTGGACTGTTATTCATAATTAGGGTATTTCAAATATTAGTGCATCTCTCTATAATCAGGACCCACCTCTGATGAGTGTATTTTCCTCCTGATAACATGCCCCTTAGCCAGGGCCAGAGGGGAGTCACCCCTGACTAAGTGAGGACTCCTGCCAGGATGCCTAGGACCAAACTAGTCACTCTGCCTTCAAGGGGAAAGGCCACTGTGCGGCCACATCAGACTTTATCCTGAGGCTTTCATTCATTATTACACAAGAAAGTCGTCATTGCCTATAAATCAGAAATGTGGAAAAACAGAAAGAAAACAACCTAAATCCCACCAATGGTAAAGGATTCGAACAGACATTTTTCTGAAGAAGATACCAATAAGCACAAGAAAAGACACTCAACATCACTGGTTATTAGAGAAATGCAATTCAAAGCCACAGTGAGCTACAACTTCACACCAATTAAAATGGCTTAAAAAACAAAAACAAGTGCTGGCGAGGATGAGGATGTCGAGAAATTGGAAACCCATATTCCTGATGGGAATGTGAATTGGTGCGACTGCCATGGAAAACAATTTGGTCATTACTTATAAAGTTAAAGACAGAATCATCATATGATGTAGCAGTACCACTCCTAAGCATATCCCCCAAAAGAACTGAAAAATTATGTTACACAAAATCTGTCTTCGAATGTTCATAGCAGCATTCTTCACGATAGCCAAAAAAAGGGACTTGACCCCCATGTCCAGGAACTCATGAATGGAAATAATATGTGGCATATGAAATATTACCATATAATATTCAGCAGTGAAAAGGAGGAAAGCACTGACCAGTGCTATAATAAGGGTGAATCTTCAAGATATTATGCTAAATGAAGGCAGACACAAAAGGCCACATACTGTAAGATTTCATTTATATGAAATGTCTAGGATATGCAAATCCATAGAGACAGAAACGATTAGTGGTTGCCAAGGACTGGGGAGAAGAGTGACCACTAATGGAAATGGATGATGAAACATTCAGGTGAGGAAAATATTGTGGAATTAGGTGGTGAAGATTGTGCATGATTCTGAATATGCTAAAAGCTACTGAACTGTACACTTTAAAAACAGTTTATGTTATATGAATTCTATTTCAGTCACATCCAATTAACCAACCAATCACAGGCACTTAACATTTAGATAGAGATCTTTCCAGGTCTGTGTTATATAAATACTATGCTCTTTAAAAAGGGAGATTATGCCAAACTATATGCAGATGTCCAACGACAGATGAATGGATAGAGAAGATGTGGTACACACACACCACACTGGAATACTACTTAGCCATCAAAAATGATATCTTACTATTTGCAATGAGGTGGATGGAACTAGAAGGTATTAGGCTAAACGAAATAAGTCAATTAGGAAAGACAATTATCATATGATCTCACTCATGTGTGGAATTTAAGAAACAAAACAGGATCATAGGGGAAGGGAGGAAAAAATAAAATAAGACAAAATCAGAGAGGGCAACAAACCCGAAGAGACACTGAACTCTAGGAAATAAACTGAGGGTCACTGGAAGTGGATGGGAAGATGGGCTAACTGGGTGATGGACATAAAGGCAGACACGTGATGTAATGGGCACTGAGTGTTATATGCAACTGACGAATCACCGAACTCTACCGCTAAAACTAGTAATATACTATATGTTAATTAACTGAATTTAAATAAAATGAAATTAAATTTTTACAAAGGGGGAGACTATACTATTTACACTATTTGTTAACATGCATTTGTCACATAACGTTTTTTGAGTATCTGCCATGACAATATACATAGACCTATGGTGTCTACTTTTATACTACATACAGGCTGTGATGGGTTACAATAATTATTGAGCCATCTCTCATTACTCAATATTTAGGCTGTTTCCAGTTGTTACTCTTTATTAACAGCATGCTGAATCTACCTCTTGATATACTTAATCTCATTTGCCCTAAGGTAAATTTCAAGAGGGAGGGCTGCTGGATTTTTAAGTTATGGAGAAACTGTTCAAGTACCCCCCACAAGCTTGGGCAACTTCCCTGTCACTGGGAAATATGAGGGGATCTAAGCTCCCAAATAGGCTCTTCTACTCATTTTTCTCTTTGCTTATTTGCAGGTAGAAAAGTGGGAGCACATCCCTGTTTGATGTCTAACCTGCTCTTCCATTCGGCGCCTAGAGAACTTGCTGCAAAGTTGTCTGTGCCATTTTCTGAAGCTCCCCTCCTAAGCCAGCTTTCACAGATAAAATAACTGAGTCTCAGAAATTATTGACCCCATAAGTGGCAGAGCCTGAATTCAAACCCATGCTATCTCGTGCTAAAGTCTCCCCTCTTTCTACTCAGGACATGGGATCATGCCCATCGTTCCCCCGAACTTTCTTCAAATCTCCCTTCCTGAAGTCTAGTGCACACCGACTAAACACATGCCACATGCTCTTCCCTAGATCCCATACCCAGGCTCACTGCTCCTTGTTGGCCAGAATTTAGTTCCAAATAATTCCCTTGACATCCCCTACATCTGGGAGAACACTGAGACCTGCCCTCAGATGTCTGGGCTCTAAGGCGAGACCTTATGGGCTCATGGGGGCCTTGCACCCCAGGTCCATTTGGATGATCATCATCAAAAACCAGGTTTAGCAAAGTGTGCAATTCAGAGCCAAAAGCCCCCATTAAAACGGAGCCCCCCCTCAAGATATCTAGAAAAACCATGAGGTTTCTTTCAACGGTGAGGTTTCATCTAAACTGTGCCCTCAAATTTTGATTTTTCTGGGGCAGATGGCACTTTTCCTGAGCAAGTCAATTTAAGACCAATGTGTGTTTAACAAGATTCGTTGCTAAGACCACAGAGCTCCAGTAAGGAAAACGTGTGCTGCTGTGGTTGGTTTGCAAAGCTGTTAGGGAGCAGAGGACAGAGCAGGTATCTGTGGGATGGATTCCAGTGTGAAGAGCAAACCCTGGACCCTCATTTCATAGGCTCCTTGGATCTTCCAACAACATGCTAAGCCAGCCTGTGTATGTAGGTCATTTTAACCCTACTTCATAGGGTAAGAAATTGGGATCCAAAGTCAAAAGTGACTTGAAACTTCACCCCTTGTAAACTGAGTCTGGGCAGTGGAAATCTTTACCCTCCAGACCCAAGGCCTTTCAGGGACACCAGGAACTGGAGAACACCGATAATCTAGATTACGGATCCTTGCCCTTTTCATGGGTCTTGGCTAAAATCACCTGGGGCTGTTCTCTTCATTTGCTTCCTTCCTGGCCCTGGGGCCTTCAGATTTGGAACTCTCCTCTAGATAGGCTTTCTTAGTACATTTCACTTCATTCTAATAATCCACTGATGCAAAATAAACCACCCCAAACTTGGCAACATAAAACAACCTTTTTATTAATGCCCTGGATTCTGTAGGTTGGGATTTGGACAGAGCACTGTTGAGGTGTCTTTGTTCTGCACCCAAAGACCTGGGGCCTCAACAAGAAAGACTCAAACAAGTAAGGGTGACCCCAAGGGCTAGGTACCAAAATCATTTACAACTACAGTATCCAAACAGTAGCCATATGTGGTTATTTAGGTGTATATTTAAATTAATTAAAATAAAATAAAATTCAAAATTTGGGGTGCCTGGGTGGTTCAGTCGGTTAAGTGCCTTACTTTCAGCTCAGGTCATGATCTCCTGGGATCAAGTCCCATGTCAGTCTCCTTGTTCAGCAGGGTGCCTGCTTCTCCCTCTGACTGCTGCTCCCCCTGCTAGTGCTTTCTCTCTGACAAATAAATAAATAAAATCTTTTTTAAGAAATTTAAGTTTAGATACTCAGTGCCACTGCCCACATTTTAAGCCTACAAGTGGCTACTGTATTGAACACACATGTGGCTAACAGCTACTATATTGGACAATACAGACATAAAACATTTCCATTATCATAGACAGTCCTGTTGATAAGCCTGCTCTGGAGGTAGTGTCTTTACCCACATGCCTGGCATCTAGGCGGGATCTTTGAGTGGAGAATCTACCTGAGGTGCAGGCTTCTCACAGCATGGTTTCCAAGAGGGTGTGTCCCAAGAGACAGCATCAATTGCGCAAGTGTTCTAAGAGACCAAGACAGATGCTTCAAGGCTTCCTCTCACCTAGCCTTCCTAAGTCTTCTGTCACATTCTATTGGTTACCTGTGAAGAGGGGTACTGGATAAAATACAAACACTGCATGGGATATATATATATATATATATATATATATATATATATATAGTGAATGAATATATATATATTCATTCACTGTTTATCTGAAATTAAAATTTAACTGGGCATCTTGTGTTTTTATTTGCTAAACCTGGCAACCTCACATGGGAGTCACTAAGGCCAGCCAGATTCAAGGAGAGGTGACCCCATTAGACCCACCTCTCCTCTTTTTTTTAAAAAGATTTTATTAATTTATTTGACAGAGAGATCACAAGTAGGCATCGAGGCAGGCAGTGGGGGGTGGAGGTGAGAAGCATGCTCCCTGCTGAGCAGAGTCTGATGTGGGGCTTGATCCCAGGACCCTGAGATCATGACCTGAGCCAAAGTCAGAGGGTTTAATCCACTAAGCCACCCAGGTGCCCCTAGACCCATTTCTTGATGAGGGAGTAGCAAGGTCACATTGGAGAAGAGCATGTAGGATGAAAGATATTGTTGGGGCCATCTTTGGGAAATACAGTCAGTCTATCACCTGTGGCCATGTATTCCTCACAAAGTTCAGTAGAGACTTTCATGGCTCTCTACCACCTACAAGATAGCATTCAAGTTTTATGGCCTGGGTGGATAGAATTGAGAAAAATTATCTCTTTTACCATCTTTATACATTTTTTTCTCATCACGTTGGGCTTTGAGGCCAACTGTCTGTCCTCAAATAGGAGCTCTAAGCTCTATTAACAACAGGCATTCATCTCTGCTGATACTAAGACCAAAGTAAGCCACAAATAGTGATATTAGATACTCCATAGCACCACCATAGACAATGTTTTCCTAAAGTAAGGCCACCTGAGGTTAATAATGTGCTGTGGATAGTGAGCAATCAGGAAGCTTTGGTCAAAAACAAATGGCTTCTCAACTGGAGGTCCCAAAAATCCAGCTCACCAGGAGAGGTTTTCCCATATATGCCTCCCTATTGACAACATAATGACCCTCAGGACAAAGGTATAAGCAATGCTCTATGGAGATAGAGATTTTCCTTGACACCAACACTAGGTGTATTTATTCCTTGCACAACAGTTGGTGCCCTCACCCACTGGTTGTATGAAGATAGAGGTGTCCTGCTGAGACCAGCAAAGGTGAGGTTAGGATCCTCAAAAGTGTGAGGTCACTCCTAGTATCAAGCCTTAGTCAGATGGAGAAGAATAGAGTATATTTTCTCTCTTTCTCTGTCTGTCTCTTTCTTTCTCAATCTAGGTGTCCTAATGTCCTGGGAGTCTGAGAGGGAGCTCTTGGGTGGAGAGTATGATGGTATGGCCCCCTATGTAGACCAGTTAGGAGCTAGGAAGTCAGGACCTTTCCAAATCAAAAGGGAATTTTAGCTCACTAATTACTGCATGGAGACTCAGGATACGATTCTCTTCTCTTCCTTTGGGCATGCTTGGAGAAGGGCTGGGACCAAAAGGGAAAAAGAAACAAGTTTATCATAAAATATTAAGGAAAAAAGATAGGAAATGAAACTAAATTATATATAATACATCCCAATTTGGGGTAATCTATATATAAACACACATAGTGACTTTTATTTTCTTCCATGTGTTCTATATTCTCCCCCCAGTGAGCAATCAGCATACATTACTTTTATAATAAGAAACACATAGACATTACTTTGAAACAAGAAAACGGAGGAACAGACTGTCGGCAGAATTCCAAATTAAAAAGAACACCAAATAAAGAGCTATGAGTGGCAATCATTGCTGGTTGCTACTCAGCTACCATTTCCTCTTCTCTCTTGTTAATAGAAAACTGATTTGATTCAAGGTCAGTATGCCCAGCTGAAGAAGATTAACTATAATTGGTCCAAAGCTCATCCTCTGTCAGTAGTTGGTGTAAGGGTAGGCACATGATTGCATCCTGGCCAATAAAACTTAAGTGGAAGACTGCTGGTAGCTGTTAAGGAAGATTTTACTCTTTGGTTAAAAATAACAAGGAGGGGACACCTGGGTGGCTCAGTGGGTTAAGCCGCTGCCTTCGGCTCGGGTCATGATCTCAGGGTCCTGGGATCGAGTCCCGCATCGGGCTCTCTGCTCAGCAGGGAGCCTGCTTCCTCCTCTCTCTCTCTGCCTGCCTCTCTGCCTACTTGTGATCTCTCTCTGTCAAATAAATAAATAAAATCTTTTAAAAAAAATAAATAACAAGGAGGGGGGACACCTGGGTGTCTCAGTCGGTTAAGCCGCTGCCTTCAGCTCAGGTTATGATCCCAGGGTCCTGGGATTGAGTCCCACATCCTGCTCCCTGCTCAGCAGGGAGCCTGCTTCTCTCCACCTCTGCCTGCTTGTGCCTGTGTGTGCGCTCTCTCTCTCTCTCTGACAAATAAGTAAAATCTTTAAAAAAAAATAAGGAGGGGAGCCTGAGTGGCTCACTCCATTAAGCATATGACTATTGATCTCAGTTCAGGTCCCAGTCTCAGGGTTGTAAGCGCAAGCCCTGTGTTGGGCTCCACACTGGGCATGGAGCCTACTTAAACAATAAGAAAGAGAGAGAATCAAAAAGGGAAAAGCCCCCCTATGGCCTTGTCTTTAGCCTTCATGTTAGGATGCTGTCCTATGAAGATAATATTCGGTGCTATAGCAGCCATCCTGTGACCATGACAAAGACATGGCCAAATTGCAGAGATGGCAGAAAAAAAAGATGAAAAGACTTCAGATCTTCAATGACATTACTAAGCCAGCAAATTCACCCTGAAACTGCCCATTACCAGATTTGTTATATGAAATAATTGACTCTATATTGTTGAAGCTATTTTAGTTGATATTCTATTATCTGCTACCAAATATGTCCTAGATATTCGCTATCAAGAGATAAGGTTAGAAACCAGGATTTGAGGATATATTCAGATGGTTGAAGTCACTAGAAAAGCTAGGAAAAGCCGCGTTCAATGGGATAAGTCAGAGATGATATTTTAAATATTTAACAACTGGTCCATCATGGACACAAAGAAATCAGAAAGGGGGCTGGCCCTGTGAGAATGGACATGAGCTATAAATAATTGATATGCCCATGCCAGCATGGCCCAGCTGAATATCAGTCCCAGAATAGTTACAAAAGGCAAATTGGGAGACATAATTAAACCTGGTTGAGGATGAATTTTCTTGGACCAGATTCCCCACAAAGTGCCTCTTTGAAGGTTCTGGCTCTACCTTCTTGAAGCCAAGCCTTCTGTCAGCTCAAAGTGGGTCAGTGGCTGGTTCATCTCAATGACAGTACCTAGGAGCTGTCAGTTTTCACACTGAACTGCAGTCATTGTGGTGGTGGTGGTGGTTTTAAACTGTTGGTTTTTTTAAAAAAATTACTTAAAAAGTAATACATGGTATTGGTATAAAAATGCAAACTTCACAAAGTTTAAAAAATAATAATAGTGAGTCTCCCTTCCATCCTAGCGCCCCCAGAGGTACATTATTAACACTCTGTGGGGTGCCTGGGTGGTTCAGTCAGCTAAGAGTTCGACTCTTGGTTTTGGCTCAGGTTGTGATCTCATGGTGATGGGATGGAGCCCTACATCTGGCTCTGTGCTGAGTGTGGAGTCTGCTTCAGATTCTCTCTCCTTCTCCCTCCCACTCATGCTCTCTCTCTCTCAAATACATAAAACCTTAAAAAAGAAAATTTGTCACATAATTTTGCATACATTTTCTCTTCTTACACAAACACACGTATGTATGTATGCATGTATAGATCTCTCTGTATTTTTGACATAAATAGGAAACTACTTGCATTTTTGTATGTATTTCATTATTCCCACTCACTAATTCTACAACTTGTTCCATATCTGCATATGAATTTATTTCCTTCTTTCTTACAACTGCATAGCATTCCATTGTATGGATGTACCATAATTTATTTAATGAATCCTCTATTGAGTAACAGGGTGTGTGCTATTACAAATGCAATAAACACTGTTTTAATTGGAATGTTTTAGGGTGAAAGTAACAGAATACCCAACTAAAGGTTGTGTAAGCTACAGGACTGATTATCTTATGTAACAAGAGATCTAGAGCTAGGTGGTCTCAGGGTAGATTAATTCAGAGACACAAAATGTCATTAAGGGACCAGATGTCTCCCCTTTTCTCTTGCCATCTGCAGAGTGATGAGGTATGTATGTATGTATGTACATATTGACTGATTGATTGATTGCCCTGGATTTGGAAGTAAGGTGACTGCCATAGCTCCAGACATTCTACCATCATCCAACTCTGTCCAAAGAGAAGTAAATATCTCCTTACACATCTCCTTTTCTCCAGAAGGAAAGCTCTTCCCAGAAGCCATGCTGTGGATTTCCCCTCATGTATCATTGACTAGAATGTGCCAGCCATAAACCAGTCCTTGCCAAAGGGGAAAAGAACTATCATTACTGGCTTATTCCAGTCAAGACTGGTTCCCCAGGGCTAGAAAAGGACATGTCCTTCCTGAACATGGTGTTTCCTGATACATGAACCAACTCAAGGTCCTATCAGCAAGAAGAAAGGGTGAAATGTCTATTGGATAGCAACCGAAAGGGTCCTCCACTAACACTCATATCCAGCGGCATTACATATGCAAGTATATGCACAGGACAAAGTCTCTGCAAGAGATTTTCTGGGTCAAAAGAGTTTGTTCTTTCAAAATGCTGATAGACATCAATGGATGAATGGTAAACAAAATATGGCACACACATAAAACAGAATATTGTTCAGTATTAAAAAGGATAAAATTCCATCATATGCTACAACAGGGACAGATCTTGAGGACACTGTGCTAAGAGAAATAAGCCAGACCCAAAAGGACAAATATTATATAATTCCACTTGTATGAGGTACCTAGAGTAGTCAAATTTGTAGAGACAGAGAGTAGAATGGGAGTTGCCAGGATCTACAGGGATGAGGGATTTAGAGTTACTGGTAAAGTTTTAGCTGGGGGAAATGAAAAGTTCTGGAGACGAATGGCAGTGATGGTTACACAATAGTGTGAACAAACTTAATACCACTAAACTATACACACGAAAATGGTTAAAACTGTAAATTTTAGGTTATGTATGTTTTATCACAATAAAACAAATGTTGGTAGATATTGCTAAATTGTCTTCAAAGAGGCTTTAGCATTTAACTCTCCCACCCCTTAGTGGATAGGGCAGTGCTTGGATTCTCCATGTTTTGCACCTACTGCTAGATCAAGGGTCCTCCAGTGGTGACAGTGAGGGTCTTGGTAGATTTAAGAGACCAGCAATATCTTTCTAAGATCAACAATAGAAACGTGCAGTCTTAGGACTAAAAGAATCCCTGGGAGAGGAGGACTGAGCAGGCATTCCCTCATTTTCCTGGAGTGGCCACCAGCTCTGGGCTTCTCTCCTCAGGTCTGATCAACCCCACAGTGCTTTCTCCGGGACTCTGACACTTTAGCTCTCTGACAGAAGTAAGAACAACAGTCTAGTCCCTCACTTCCCTCTGTTAAGAAAAATTATCCAAAAATCAGAAATTCAGCAAAAAGATGACCGGATACTCCTTCAAAGCCACATGACTGTGAGTCTGTGTAACAACCGGCCTACAAGTCATCTGATTCTCTGAGGGAGGTAACTGTTTGACCTGATTAGGCTGAGCTCTGTAAAGTTACATCGAATGGGTAAAAGACTGGCATGTTTTTGCAAATGACCTTTTCCCTCGTAGAGATGCAAATGACTTCTGTCTAGTAGAAAAGATAGACAGTTTGGTTGCCCTGTGAGGTCATCAGCTTGTCCTGTCTCTAACTCAGCCGTCTTACCGCGGCGTTCTCGTCACTGACCAGATACACTTCTGTCCATTCTCCTTGGAACTTGCTTTGTCATCATGCTGGCTTCCCCATTAGCAGCCTAAATAAATCTCTGACAAGGGCTCATAATATGTTTGTATGAGAACTGTCTTTACCTTTTGGAAAATTATACTTGGACATTCTTCGACCTGCTGTCATGGGCTTTCAAAATGACTTTGTTAAATATGAAAGGAAGGGAATAACAGGAGGAATTTATGAAGCAGAAAAACAGTCTGGGATGCCTGGGTGGCTCAGTGGGTTGAGCCACTGCCTTCGGCTCGGGTCATGATCTCAGGGTCCTGGGATCGAGTCCCGCATCGGGCTCTCTGCTCAGCAGGGGCCTGCTTCCCTTCCTCTCTCTCTGCCTGCCTCTCTGCCTACTTGTGATCTCTCTCTGTCAAATAAATAAATAAAATTCTTTAAAATTAAAAAAAAAATAAAAAAAGAAAAACAGTCTGGCTTCTGATCCTAGCCTAGTTAAGGTGTTACCTACTTGACTCCTACTTCCCCGAATTGCCAAGTGGCCGCTGCAGAAGGTCTTGGTGGCCCTCCCGCATTTCCTTCCTAGCCCTACGCCACCTGCAAAGATAGGGACATCTGGCAAGCTGCCAACTCCAGGACCTCTGGCACCCCCAAATCCAGACTGTGAGAACATCAAAATCTACCACTCATGTCTGGACCCTGCTTTGCGATTTGGGACTTCTTTCCCCCTGATGTCGAGCCAGACTGAAGATGCTGGTCATGGCTGTGTCCTCCGTCAACTGTACCCCTTCTCCCCCACTGTTCGGACACGACTCTGACTCTTCCAATACCCAACAGTCTACTGCACCTTTACTACACAGGTCTTGGGGGCAGGCTGGGAAGTTCTCAGCTTCAGGGGGTCACCCTGTCCTTGAACCTTTCCATCCAAGTGTCTCAAGCTGTGCCTTCCCAAGGTTTTCCTTCTCATGGCCACTTCATTCTAATTTCCTGTTCCCATTGAATGCCTGTGTCATGCACCGTGGCTGTTTCCTTCTTTTGGTCCCAGCCCGGGAACCCAGGGCCCTCTTGCTTTCCCATCACCTGCCTAAGCAGCTGTGTGCAGCAGATCCTCATAAAGGTTTGGAGGTGATTACGTCACAACACTGCACAGCTGCCATGGTCATATCTGAGTAGAGCCCAGAGGCCTTCCTGCCAACTAGCTCTCCGTTCTGGGGCCTCATGCTGTGCTATCTGGATGGTAAGTCCCTCCCAGCTCCTTTCTCTAAACCTCTCCCTCCTCCTCCCTTCTCTTCCCAACCCCTCAGGGGCTCTTTCTGGGGCAAGTGTAGTCCTGAGCTTCCAACCTGGATCTGACTGAGTGTTCACCTTTAACATAGAGGCCAGCCAAGTGGTCCCTCTGGACAAAATAAGACATTTCTCTACAATGGGAAGGTGGCAGCAGTTGGTTCTTGTTTTTAAAAAGTAAAATTTTCTTCTCCCACCATACACAGGAGAGAATAATACAAATATATAGTGAAATGGAGAGAGGGAAGAGGGAATTCCTTTCTGTTATGTGGCTCTCAGGGAAATTGTTCCTAAATTTGCCATATTTGTATGCTCTCTCTCTCTCTCTCAGAGCCCCCCAAAAAAGAGCTGGATTCAAAATTGTCCTTTAAGGAAGAACATAGTTTTCCTAAAGGCAGAGCAAATCTTTTGGGCACAGATCATTTGTGTCCTCCCCCAGCCACATAGTCCAAGGGCACTTCACTGTATCACAAAATGGTGGGGGCCTCAGGAGATGCTCTCAGCAACTATGAGATTTTTCACTCCTGAAACAGCAGCACCTGTCAAGACAGCAAAACACTCCCTCGCTGGGTATTGTTTCATGATCTCCGTACATTAGCCAGCCAAGAAGTCCCGCAGTTAGGTTGCATGTTGCAATTTCTAAAAATAAAACTTCCTCGTTTTGAGTTTCACCAAGCCTTAGATTTGGTTTTGCAAGATTACATATGTGCTCCCTACTTCTTATACTGTCTCAACTTTCTTATTGCTTTTGGGAAACTTCCCTTTGTGTGGAGAGACTGGCCTCAGAAAGCTTCCTGTTGACCTTCAATATGGGAGGATACCAGACTGTATTAGTCTCCTTGGGCGGCTGTAACAGATTACCAATGACTGAACGGTCTAAACCACAGAAATTTATTTCCCAGCTCTGGAGGCTGGGAAGCCCAAGATCAAGGTGCCAGCAAGGTAGGTTTCATTCCGAGGTTCCTTCTCTTGCCTTGTAGGAGGCTGCCTTCTTCCTGCAAGCTCTCTTCTTTTGTGCACACAGGGATGGAGAGAGCTCTCCAGTGTCTCTTTGAGGGCATTCATCCCCTCCGAGGGCCCCACCCTCATGACTTCATCTAATCCGAAACACCTCCTGAAGACCCCCACCTCCAAATACCATCACATTGCCCGTGAGGGCTTTAACCTACGAATTTGGGTGTGGTGGTTGGGGCAGGGGATGGAGACAACATTTAGTCTACAGTAGCTTCTCAGACTTTGGGGCAATCTCCCCAATTCCTAATCCTGTGATGTAAAATGACAACCAAGGCCACAGGTTGCATCTTAAACTCTGCACAGTTTTCCTTTTAGCTTCCACGAATATATATAAATATATATAAATATATGTATTTATATTAAATATATCAATTTATATTAAATATATATAAAAATATATAAATTTTATATATATAAAGAGGAAGTGTATTTAAAATTATTACCCTCATTTTTAAAAGTTTTTTAAAATTTTTTTTAATTTAATTAAAATTTTTTTTTTAAGATTTTATTTATTTATTTGACAGAGAGAGAGATCACGAGTAGGCAGAGAGGCAGGCAGAGAGAGAGGGGGAAGCAGACTCCTTGCTGAGCAGAGAGTCCAATGTGGGCCTCGATCTCAGGACTCTGAGATCATGACCTGAGCCGAAGGCAGAGGCTTTAACCCACTGAGCCACCCAGGTGCCCAAAAGTTTTTGTTTTGTTGTTTTTTTTTTTAATCCTCTCCAAATACTTCATTTGAATAGTAGGTAGTAGCATTCCTCTGAATGTCAACAAGTTTCTGCCAAATGTCCTTCTACTAGAGAAAAAGAAATTCATGCTAGATACGGGAAGAAGAGGACAGTAAGTTCCTCTTTGTGGTGGTCTAAAAATAGCATAGAATGCCGCATGTTAAAATGCATTAAAAATGCACAATGGTTTTCTTTTCATCCTTATATCTCCATTTATGGACTGCGATTCATACATAAGAATGTTCTGTCACTGGAAAAGCGTAAAAATCAAATTTCATCATGGCATATTTATAATTGGTACTAGGAAAATATGCAGTGTTAAGACAGTGGGTGATTCTTTCCCCTTCAGTCTTTTTTTTTCTTTCCCATGTTCTTATAATGTTAATTGTACATTTATTTCTTGAACAATAGTAAATAATGATAGCTAATATTGGTTGAATTTTTAGCATGTACCAGCGACATGCCAAGTATATATACTCCCTGTCTCTTTTAAGCCCCACAAAAGCCCCATGAGGTAGATACTGTTATTATCTATAAAACCACGCACAGAAAGTTAAAGGTTAAGTATTTCTAACTGCCTCCCTGCTCTTCAACTCCTAGGAAGGTAGTTTCCTCGGAGGATTCTTTATTTTTCTTGGTCGGTGCTGTTGGGGACAGGTAATGGTGGAGCCGGGAGAGAGGGGCTAATTTGAAATAGAGAGCTGGAGACTCTGTGGGGCTGGAGGGAGCTGGGCTGAAAGGGAAGAATGAAGAGAAAGCGAGGGTGGATAGGAGGGCTAGCTGGAGGCTGGCAAGGGCCAGCAGGAAGGAGACACATGCCATGGTCATTATGGAGAGGAGAGGAATTTGGGGAAGCAGTGGCAGAATTGGAGAGGATTGTCAAAGTTCAGGTACACAAAGTATAACTTACTTCTTCATAGCTCCAAGAAAGTCTCAATATAGACTCTGCCATATTTCATCTAATCTAAGACCACTGCCTATAAGATATAATCCATGGCAGGGTACATCATTATTCTATGTGCCAGCAAAAAGGTAGGACGGGAGGGAGGAAAGAAAGAAATTAAGAAAGGCAGGAAGGATGGGAGGGAGAGAGGGAAGGAGAAAGTATAAGTATACTTGGAAAAATGTTCTGATTTCAAAGAAACACAATAGATTTTTTTGAAATCCTCTCTCAGTGTATGGGTTTTCTTCTTTTTTTAATGTAACGTTATTTGGTGAGGTCGGATCTGAGCTGCCCAGGAAGGCTTGATTATATTTTAGTTACATGCATTTTACAGATAAATTTTTACAGATAAAATTGAACCTCAGAGAAGCTAAGTCACTTACCCTCAGGCTCACAGCTAATGGAGAGCCAAGTTTCCAACCCAAGTCAGACTGATTTTCAAACCTGTGTCCTTTACTTTTTAATTAAGTCAATAGTCGGCCAGCATTCTATTAAACCTGTATTTAGTAACAAACATAACTTTTGAATTAAAAAATAACAGCTTTAGGGGTGCATGGGTGGCTCAGTCATTTGAGCATCTGACTCAAGTCATGATGTCAGGGTCATGGGATTCAAGCCCTCTGTGGGGCTCATACTCAGCACGAAGTCTGCTTATCCCTCTCCTCTGCTCCTCCCCCTGCTCTCCCTAATAAATAAATAAATAAAATCTTTAAAAAAAAATAACAGCTTTGGGGCTCCTGGATGGCTCAGTGGGTTAAGCCTCTGCCTTTGGCTCAGGTCATGATCCCAGGGTCCTGGGATCGAGCCCTGCATTGGGCTCTCTGCTCAGCAGGGAACCTGCTTCCTTCTCTCTCTGCCTCTCTGCCTACTTGTGATCTCTGTCTCTCAAATAAATAAATAAAATCTTTAAAAAATAATAACAGCTTTACATAACATCATTTACACACTGTTGTGATTCAGAACTTCCTATCCCATCTGGAACAAAGTGTGAGAAACCATGACTTGGGCTTTGTGACTCAAGAATTCCTCTCTCTTTTCAAATTATCTTTAATCGAATAATGGTAGGATGGCCAAACACCTAACTATTCATCGAGGCGGGGGGGTCTAAAATCAAAGCAAATTCTGCACTTATACTAAGCAAACATTTTGTTTTAGAGACAACAAAAGGGAAGCCTTCCTGTGATTCACAGAAACAGAGAAACATCAAGCTCTAGGACCAAGCTCTGAGGACAAGCTCTAGGATCTAGATGAAATATAGAAAATATAAATGGGTGAGCAGACCATGAACATGGGAAAAAGTGTTCAATCTCACTAATAATTACAAAAATCCCAGATTCTCTGATTCCACAACAGGTATCTGACAAGACGGTTTTCCAACACTAACTGGCATTTTAACCATCTAGATCCTTTTTCATACTGGCCCTTCATCCAAGAATGCTCCCCTCACCGCCACTAATGAAAATCCTTCAAGGGAAAATCAAAAGCTTCCTTTTCGATAAATGCCTCCCAAATTCTCCAACAGGATTAATGGCTCTTTTTGGATTCTCTGATCATGATTCTGATTTTCTTCCTCTTTGGTTTACAGGGTGTTGATAAAAGACCTCTTAAGTAGATTATCAGCTCTCTGAAGACAGGCATCATTTGCTTGTTTGTTGACTTGTTTTTAATGAACGGATGCTTGTATAAAGCTTGAGCACAGTGACTGCTATGTCACTGACATAGGGGAGCTGACTGAGGCCCAGAGCAAGGACCACTGTAATAGACCAGAATATGTCACCCCAAATATGTCTCTTTGGTCTTAAGTTTTACTTTGAGCTTGTGTTTTTAAGACACAGCAGATGGAGAAGAAGCTCTGAGAGGAGGGTAGAAGTTACCATTTTATAAGGGAAATTTACATTTATAAAGGAAATCTCCATTTGTAAGGGTACACCAGAAAGAGAAGGAAGACTTTAAATCACAAGAGACTTACCAATAGAGAAGGCTCTGCCTTAAATCTATATTAATAAGCCTTATCCTTGCTTACTGTACTCTTCCTGGGCACATCCCATAAATTGCCTCCCCACACTTCCTTTGTTTTAGCTAAAGACAGTATTTAAGCTCAAGTTCTAGCCACCTCTTTGAACAATTCTTCCCTGAGTTTCTCCCATATATATAAGATACACATGTTAATAAACTTTGGTTTGTTTTTCTTTTGTTCATCAGTCTTTCACAACAGAGGCTCCAGCCAAGAATCTAGACGAGTAGATCGAAAAGGTTTTCTTCCCTGCCTTACACCACCTAACAGTTGAACCAGATGGACCTGAGAATGTAACCGGATTTTTCCATGGAACACTAGCTACTGCAGCTCCTCTGTGAACACTCCAGTAGCTACGCCAGTAGTACTTTTCTTTAATAATAGTAACAACAACAAACAAATATATCAAAAACCAAAAAACTAAGTACATAAAGAATGAAAGAAAACTTTGAGGGGTAATGTTCTATTCCCTTTTTCTTCAAATGTATTATGGAAATTGTCAAACAGTTGAATCATAAAGTTGAATCAAAAAGTTGTAATAGATGGCAGAATGAATTTCATCTATATTCACTGGTTGCTAACATTTTTTGCCTTTTTTCTGAACAATTTGAAAATAAATTGTACATCCAGATACCACCAGTGATTATTTCAGCATGCATCTCCTAAAAATAAGGACATACACCTATATAACCATAATAATATTATCGATTATAAAAATAATTTCTTATCCAATTCAAATGCAAATTTTCCCCAACTACCCCCAAAATGTCTTTTACAATTAGATTTTGTTTTGTTTTATTCAATTAGAATCTAATCAAGGTTTATACATTGCATTTCATTATTTCTCTTTAGCTTCCTTCAGTATAGAACAATCCCTCAATTACTTTAATTACTTATGATATTTACTTTTTAATTAGCAATAATCGCTCCTCGGATAAACCTCATTGGCTACGATACTGCCACTGCGCAAAGCTGATATTTACTTTTTAAAAGTACAATCCATATCTATGTCTTACAGAATGTTCCACTATCTGATTGTGTGTGTGTGTATGTGTGTGTGTGTGTGCCAGAGAGAGAGATGCAGTGTAATATGTCCTTCTACTATCTGTGTTTCCTATTAAATACTGAGGTTGGGTGATTCAGATTAAAACTTTTTGGTACAATTGTTTCCCAGGTGATGCTTTATATGTTATAAAGCTTCTCATCAGAAGGCACACATCAGGTGTCCCACTCTTAGTGATGAGGTTGAACTGCATGGGTGAAGGGCTGATCAGATGATCAATTGCAATGAGTAAAGAACTTGTGGAGTGACACCCTGTTCTACCTTGCTCATTTTTGTAGCTTTCACTTCCTACCACAGGCCACACCCAAAAGGTGGATGAGTTCTACCTTGGCTCTACAAACTAGAGTTGAGCACAAGCATCCAGATCTCACGAAGTTACTTCCTTTAATGGGTTATTCTGGAGTAATGGAGACCCTGCAGCCCTAGGAGATGGTGGTAGGGATCCCCAGAGCAGGTACTGATGGGTAACAAAGTTTCTGCTGATGCCTCAGGCTGAGTTTCCAGACCCATACTAAGTGCTTGGGAGGAGCTGCCTTCTTTCAGAGACCGTCGGAGGAGGCTGCCTAGAGCTTTGGAAAAGGCAGAAAAAACTTTTTCTTTTTTAACTGTCATTTCAAACCTGAGAACAGTTTTCTGTTTTGCAATAAGTGAAGACTTGGAATCTCCCTCAGTTCTTGAAAAACCACTTGCCTAGTTCATTAATGTTATGTAAATTTTCAGCAGGAAATGTTTGAGCTAAATTACTTATTAGAATGTAAGAGGGTGCCTATGCTTTTGCATAGTCATATTTCTTCAGAGTTTGTTCCCTTATGAGAAACGTTATTTTGTTTTGTTTTGTTTTGTTTTGGGATATGTGTGTGGGCTGCTTAACCATGGTTTAAAAATCCTCTGCACCTAGGGCACATATTGCATGGAGCACTGGGTATGGTGCATAAACAATGAATTCTGGAACACTGAAAAGAAATTCAAAAAATAAATAAATATTTTTAAAAAATTCTCTGCACTTGAAAACTGTTTCTCATTCTGGTGGAGCAGAGTGGAAGGGGCACCCCAAGAAACAGTGTATGTGTATTTATCATGTAATCACGAGGGCACCATCCACAGAAGCTCTTTCAAACTGAGTGAAAGAATATGAACAAACCGGCTGCAGTCTGGGCCCTAACCCTGGGCATTCCCAGAAATACCCATTTGCAGGGTAGCTTAAAATCATCTTATCTGGGTGTGAAAGTAAAACGTGACCTCCCTGTGATATACCTTGATACAGTGCACAAAATGCTCTTATACTAATACGCACACATAAAACTTCTCTGAAAAAAACAGTGTGTGGGGGGCTCCTGGGTGGCTCAGTCAGTTAAGCATCTGCCTTTGGCTCAGGTCATGATCCCGGAGTACCAGGATTGAGCCCACATCGGGCTCTGCTAAGTGGGGAGTCTGCTTTTCCCTCTGGCCCTCGCCCCACTCTTGTGCTCTTTCTCTCTCTCCCCCTCCCTCTCTCTCAAATAAATAAATAAAATCTAAAAAAAGAAAAGGAAAAAAAAGCAGTGTGGGCATAGGAAGTAGTGGACACAGACATAAGAGACACATAAAGAAGCCCCCACTGCCATCACTGGCAGCTTTGAGAGAGAACAAAAGGGCACATGTTGGCTACCAAATCCTTTCACATTTTAGACAGGCAAAGACTGTCTTCTTTGGCCAGGAGTGGAGGCTAGCAATCTATACAATGTCACTAAAATTGAATCAGTGCTAGGTAAATAGCAATTCTGTCATCTGCTGGCCTTGATATGTTATCATGGGTCAGAATTTGGCCACATTAGAGTGGATCTCTCCAGTGGGATGAACACATGATCCAAAAGCTTCTTGTTGGCATAAAGTTGTTCATTCTTTCTTATGTTCTTGCTAATATCTGCAGACTAAGTAGTAATGTCACCGCCTTAATGCCTGATTGGTAATTGGTAACTTCGCTTATTTTCCTTATGATCTGGCAGAAGATTTATCAATATTATTAATCTCTAATAACCAGTTTTTTATTTCAATGATTTTTCTCTTTGCTTTCCGTTTCATTTATTTCTGCTTTGATCTTCATTGTTTCCTTTCTTTTGCTTCCTTTAGTTTAATTCGTCTCATTTTTCTAGTTTCTTAAGGTGGATACTCAGGTCATCGATTTGAGACCTCTCTTTTATTCTAATTTGGGCATTTTAAATTTCCCCCTACTGCTCCTTTTGCAACATCCCCAAAATTCTATCATGTTTTTATGTTCACTCAGTTCAAAGAAGAATTTCTAATGTCCTTTTTAATTTCTTCTATTACCTATGGCTTATTTAGAAGTATGTTCTTTAGTATATATGTTATTTGAGAATTTTTCCAGAAGTCTGCAATTTATTTCCAATCTAATTTCACTATAATTAAGAAGATATTTATTATGACTTTAATCTTATAAAATTTATTGAGACTAGTTTTACGGCCCAAAATATGACCTACTTGGTAAATTTTCCATGTACACTTGAAAATGTATGTTTTGCTTTCTTACACCATATACAAAAAATAAACTCAACATGGATAAAAGACCTACATGTGAGATCTGAAACCATAAAATTCCTAGCAGTAATCTTTCTGATATCTGCCATAGAAACATCTTTTTTCTTATGTCTCCTTTGGTAAGGGAAACAAAATCAAAATTAAACAATTGTGACTACACCAAAATAAAAAGCTTTCACACAGTGATGGAAATCATCAACAAAACAAAAAGGCAACCTACTAAATGGGAGAAAATATTTGCAAATGCTATATCTGATAAGAGGTTAATATCCAAAATATATAAATAACTTATACAACTGAACATAAAACACATAATCCAATTAAAAAAATGAGAAGACATGAAAAGACATTTCTCCAAAGAAGACATACAAATGGCCAATAGACACAAGAAAAGATGCTCAACATCACTAATCATTGGGGAAGTGCAAATCAAATGAAATAGCACCTCACACCTGTCAAAATGGCTAGAATCAAAAAGAGAAGAAATTAAGTGTTGGCCAAGATGTGGAGAAAAAGGAATCCTTGTGCACTATTGGTAGGAATGCAAGCTCCTGTAGCCACTGTGGAAAACAGTATGGTGGTTCCTCAAAAAATTAAAGATAGAATTACCAAGGAGGTAGAGCAAGATGGCAGAGGAGTAGGAGACCTAAGTATCACCAGGTCCCAGGAGTTCAGCTAGATATCAAACCATTCTGAAGAGCTACAAACTCAACAGGAGAGAGAAGAGAAGAGAAGAGAAGCAGCAATTCTAGGGACAGAAAATCGACCACTTTCTTGAAGGTAGGATGTGCAAAGAAGTGAATCCTAGGCAACATTTGGGAAGATAGATGGCACAGGGAGGGGCCGGCTACCAGCACGTGAGAGAGCCACAGAGCACAAAATCAGAACTTTTAGAAGTCTGCTCCACTGAGGGACTTTGCTCCAGAGGCTAAGCAGCGGTGGAACCCTTACAGGGACAGTGTGGTCTCAGGACCTGCAGGGTCACAGAAAGACAAGAGGTGTCTCAGTGTGGCAGAGCACCCAGGTATCAGAAGGAGGAAGCAGGCAGCAGAGACGGAGCTGAGGAGTGGGCTCTCAGCTCAGGGTTACCTTAAACTGTAATCTGAGGAACAGTTGGGCTACTGCTCCTCAAGCAGGGACTGAACAAGCAGCAGATCCGGGGAGACTCACCTTCCTCCTCCGGGAAGAGTGGTGAGGGAGCTTGCTGCAGAAATCAGCTGGGTTTGGAGACTCCAAACAGGGCCATGCGCCAGAGATAGAAATGCTCAGTCACACACCGGGTGAGCACAGAGTGCATCTGGAGACCAGGGAGACAGGAGATATTGACTACTTTTCTCTGAGGGTGCACTGAGGACTGGGGCCCCCTGAGCTCTAGGCTCCTACGGGGTCAGAGATTGGGAGGCTGCCATTTTCATTCTAGTCCTCCAAAGCTCTATGGAAAGCATTCAGGGTACAAAAGCTCCAAGGGCAAACCTGAGCAGATTACTTAGCCTGGCCCCTGGCAAGGGTGGTGCAATTCTGCCTCAGGCAAAGACATTTGAGAATCACTGCAACAGGCTCCTCTCCCAGAAGATCAGCAAGAACATTCAGCCAAGACCAAGTTCATCGATCAATAAGAACTGCTAGGAGAAAGCAACACATAGAATTCATGGCTTTTTTCCCACGATCCTTTAGTCTTTCAAAGTTAAATTTTTTAATTTTATTTTTTCTTATTCTATTTTTAAAAATTTTCCTCTTTCCTATTTTAATGTTTTTAACTATTTTATCTTATCAATACCTTTTTAAAAACTTTTTAAAATTTTCATTGTTATAGTCATATCTCATCCCTTCATTGTATTTAACCTTATTTTTATTTAACCTTATTTTTTGTATACATATAGTTTTTTTTTTCTTTAGAATTTTGGGATACAATTTCTTCTAATGGATCAAAATATACCCTAAATCTAGCCTTATCACATTCTTTATTCTTTTTTTTTCTTTTTCTTTCCTTTTTCAACCAACTTCTTATCAATTCCTTTTTTAGAGTATTTTAAAATTTTCATTGATACAGTCATATTCCATCCCTCAATTGTGTTTAACCTTATTTTTGTATATATATGTTTTTCTTTCTTTCAAATTTTGGAAGGTAGTTTCTTCTAACACACCATAATATTCTCAAAATCAGGTGAGTGGCTCTGTTCTACTCACCAGTCTAATTATATATATACACACACACACATATATATATATGAACGACATATAACGTTCATATATATGAATGACATAGATGAATGACATATAATATATAAATTTAATATTATTTAATTTTAATAATTATTTAATAATATTTATTTATTTATTAATAATTAAATAAGTGTTTGTTTAATGATTATTAATAGATTTAATAATATTTAAAATAAATATTTATATATATTTTATATGTATTTTTTCATTTTTCCTTTCTTCTCTCCCTGGTTTTGAGTCTCTTCTGATTTAGTTAGTGTATATTTTCCTGCAGTCATTGCTACCCTTTCAGTATTTTGTTCTCTAGTTTACCTATTCTTATCTGGATAAAATGACAAGGTAGAAAAATTCACCACAAAAATAAAAAAAAAAAAACAAGAGGCAGTAGAGATGGTTAGGGACCTAATCAATACTCAATATGGACATTAGTAATATGTCAGAACTAGAGTTCAGAAGGACGATTATCAAGGTGCTAGCTGGGCTTGAGGAAAGCATGGAAGATATTAGAGAATCCCTTTCAGGAGAAATAAAAGAACTAAAATCTAACCAAGTTGAAATTTAAAAAGCTATTAATGAGGTACAATAAAAAATGGAGGCTCTTGCTGCTAGGATAAATGAGACAGAAGAGAGAATTCATGATATAGAAGATCAATGATGGAGAATAAAGAAGCTGAGCAAAAGAGAGATAAACAACTCTGGATCACGAGGGGAGAATATGAGAGATAAGTGATACCATAAGATGAAACAATATTAGAATAATTGGGATCGCAGAAGAAGGAAGAGAGAGAAGGGAAGAAGGTACACTGGAGCAAATTATAGCAGAGAATTTCCCCAATTTGGTGAAGGGAACAAACATCAAAATCCAAGAGGCACAGAGAACCCCTTTCAAAATCAATAAAAATAGGTCAACACCCCATCATCTAATAGTGAAACGTACAAGTCTCAGTAAAAAAGAGAAAATCCTGAAAGCAGCTCAGGACAAGAGGTCTGTAACATATAATGGTAGAAATATTAGATTGGCAGCAAACCTATCCACAGAGACCTGGCAGGCCAGAAAGAACTGCCATAATCTATTCAGAGCACTAAACAAGAAAAATATGCAGTCAAGAATACTATATCCAGCTAGGCTGTCATTGAAAAAGGAGAAATAGGGCGCCTGGGTGGCTCAGTGGGTTAAGCCGCTGCCTTCGGCTCAGGTCATGATCTCAGGGTTCTGAGATCGAGTCCCGTATCGGGCTCTCTGCTCTACAGGGAGTCTGCTTCCTCCTCTCTCTCTCTCTTCCTGCTTCTCTGCCTACTTGTGATCTCTCTCTGTCAAATAAATAAATAAAATCTTTAAAAAAAAAAAAAAAAAGAAAAAGGAGAAATAAAAAGTTTCCAGGACAAACAAAAACTAAAAGAATTTGCAAACACCAAACCAGCCCTACAGGAAATATTGAAAGGGGACCTCTAAGCAAAGAGAGAGCCTAAATGTAACAGACCAGAAAGGAACAGAGACAATATAGAGTAACTTACATTCATATGGCACTAAATTCATATCTTTCAATAGTTACCCTGAATGTAAATGGGCTAAATGCCCCCAATCAAAAGACACAGGGTATCAGAATGGATTAAAAAAAACAAGACCCATCGATTTATGCTGTCTACAAGAAACTCATTTTAGACCCAATGACATCCCCAGATTTAAAATGAGGGGATGGAAAACAATTTACCATGCTAGTGGACATCAAAAGAAAGCTGGGGTGGCAATCCTTATAACAAACAAATTAGATTTTAAGTCAAAGATCAAAAAAAGAGATGAGGAAGGACACTATATTATACTTAAAGGGTCTGTCCAATAAGAAGATCTAACAATGTCCCTAACATGGGAGCACCAAATATATAAACCAATTAATAACAAAATCAAAGAAACACATCAACAATAATACAATAATAGTAGGGGACTTTAACACCCCCCTCCCATGAAATGGACAGATCACCTAAGCAAAGGACCAACAAGGAAATAAAGGCTTTAAATCACACACTGGGCCAGATGGACATTACAGATATATTCAGAACATTTCATCCCAAAACAACAGAATACACATTCTTCTCTACTGCACATTGAACATTCTCCAGAATAGATCACATCCTGGGTCACAAATCAGTTCTTAACTGGTACCAAAAGATTGGGATCATTCCCTGCATAATTTCAGGCCATAATGCTCTGAAACTAGAACTCAATCACAAGAGGAAATTTGGAAAGAACTCAAATATATGGAGGCAAAAGAGCATCCTACTAAAGAATGAATGGGTCAACCAGGAAATTAAAGAAGAATTGAAAAAACTCATGGAAACAAATGAAAATGAAAACACAACTGTTCAAGATCTGTGGGATACAGCTAAGGCAGTCCTGAAAGGAAAGTATATAGCCATACCAGCTTTTCTCAAGAAACAAGAAAGGTCTCAACTACACGACCTAACCTTACACCTAAAGGAACTGGAGAAAGTACAGCAAAGAAAGTGTAAACCCAGCAGAAGAGAAATCATAAACATCAGAAGCAGAAATCAATGAAATAGAAACCCAAAGAACAGAAGAACAAATCAATGGAACTAGGAGCTGGTTCTTTGAAAGAATTAGTAAGATGAACAAACCTTGGCCAGTCTTGTCAAAAAGAAAAGAGAAAGGACCCAACTTAATAAAATTATGACTGAAAGAGGAGAGATCACAACCAACAATGAAGAAATACAATTATAACAACATATTATGAGCAACTATATGCCAACAAATTAGGCAATCTGAAAGAAATGGATGCATTCCTAGAGATGTATAAGCTACCAAAACTGAGCCAGAAATAAAGAGAAAACCTGAACAGACCCATAACCAGCAAGGAAATTGAAGTAAAAAAAAAAAAAAAAAAGAAAAAAAAAATCTCCTGACAAACAAGAGCCCAGGGCCAGATGGCTTTCCAGGGAAATTCTACCAAACATTTAAAGAAAAACTAATACCTATTCTTCTGAAGCCACTCCAAAAAATAGAATTGGAAGGAAAACTTCCAAACTCATTTATGAAGCCAGCATTGCCTTGATCCCAAAACCAGACAAAGTCCCCATCAAAAAGGAGAATTACAGACCAACAGCCCCAGTCCACTGCCTAATATAGAGTTTGAGCTCAGTTAATAGAAGTCAGTATAACAATGAGATACCACCTCACACCAGTCAGAATGGCTAAAATTAAGTCAGAAATGACAGATGTTGGCAAGGATGCGAAGAAAGGGGAAACCTCCTACACTGTTGATGGGAAAGAAAGATGATGCAGCCACTCTGGAAAAGTATGGAGGTTTTTCAGAAAGTTGAAAAATAGAGCTACCCTATGACCCAGTAATCACACTAGTGGGTATTTACCCTAAAGATACAAATGTAGTGATTCTAAGGGGAACCCGAATGTTTATAGCAGCAATGTCTACATTAGCCAAACTATGGAAAGAGCCTAGATGTCCATCAATAGATGAATGCATAAAGAATATGTGGTATACATACACAATGGAATACCATGAAGCCATCACCCCCCCCCCAAATCTTGCCCTTTGCAACAATGTGGATAGAACTAGAGGGTACTTTCTAAGTGAAATAAGTCAGTCAGAGAAAGACAATTATCATATGATCTCTCTGATATGAGGAATTTGCGAGGCAGGGCTGAGGGTTGTGGGGGTAGGGAGGGAAAAAATGAAACAAGATGGGATTGTGAGGGAGACAACTATAAAAGACTCTTAATCTCATGAAACAAATTGAGGATTGCTGGGGGCTGGAGGCAGGAATAGGGTGGCTGGATTATGGACATTGGGGAGGTTATACGCTATGGTGAGCGCTCTGAAATGTGTAAGCCTGATGATTCACAGACCTGTACCCCTGGGGAAAATAATATATGTTAATTCAAAAAGAAAAAGAAGTGGGAAAAAAATAGAATTACCATATGATCAAGTAATTCCACTAATTCAAAAAGATATATGCACTTTTATGTTTTTTGAAGCATTATTTATAACAGTCAAGATATGGAAGCAGCTCAAGTGTCCATCTATAGATGAATGGATAAAAAAGTGGTAATGGAGTATTACTCAGCTTTAAAAAAGAAAGAATGAAAAATAATACGCAATTGTAATAATAGGGATAGATCTAGAGTATAATGCCATGAAATAAGTCATTCAGAGAAAGATAAACACCATATGATATCACTCATCTGTGGAATTTAAAAACAAAAACAAACAATGATAAAAAATGACAAACAAACAAACAAACAAAAAACCCAGACTCTTAAATATAGAGAACAAGCTAGTGGTTGCCAGAAGAGAGGTAGGTGGGGGGATGGGTCAAATAGGTGAAAGAATTAAAAATACACTTGTGATAAGCACTGAGTAATGTACAGAAGTATTGAATCATTATATTGTACACCTAAAACTAACACAGCACTATGTTAATTATACTTGAATTTAAAAAAAAAAGAAAAGGTGTGTTTTGCTCTTATTGGGTGGAACATGTTAAGTCAAGTTCATTAATATTGTTCAAATCTCTATCTAAATCCTTAAGGATTTTCTATCTTCCTGGATAGAAGGGTAACGAGATCTTCAACCACACTTTATTTGTTTATTCCTCCCTGCTTTAGTGTTTGCTTTATGTATTTTGAAGATCTGTTAGGCACATAAACATTTATGATTTTTGTATCATCTTGATGAATTGGCACCATTGTCATTTTAAAATAACTTTATCCCTATGAAATCAACTCTGTCTGATCTTAAGATAGCCACCTCAGCTTTCTTCTCAATAAAATTTGCATGTATATCTTTTTCCATCCTTTTACTTTTACCCTAAGTAACATTATTTATTTATTTATGTATTAAAAGCCGTGTGTGTGTGTGTGTGTGTGTGTGTGAAATTTCATTTTATTTACTTATTTGATTTTATTTACTTATTTGAGAGAGAGAGAGGGAGAGCACAAGGAGGGGGAATGGCAGGGGGAAAGGGAGAAGCAGGCTCCCTGCTGAGCAGGGGCTCCATCCAAGGACCCTGAGTCCCTCCCTGCCCATGACTAGGGCTAATGACAAATGCTTACCCAACTGAGCCACCCAGGCACCCCTGCTAAGTAACCTTATATTTAAGTGTGTTTCATGTAGGCAGCATATCATTTGGTCTTGTTTTGATAACTAATCTGACATTTTTTATCTTTTTTTTTTTTTTTTAATAGAGAGAGAGCATGCATGTGGAGGGGTTGAGAAGCAGGAGAGGGGGAGAGAAAATCGTAACCAGGCTCCAAGCACAGTGGGGACCTCAGCCCAGGGCTGGATCTCGCCACCCTAAAATCATGACCTCAGCTGAAATCAAGAGTCAGATGCTTAACTAACTAAGCTACCCAGGTATCCCAACATAATTAGGTTTTCAGTTTATCATCTTGCTATTTGTTTTCTACTAGTCCTATATGTCCTATATTAGTTTCCTTTATTAGTCCTATATTGGTTTCCTTTTTGTCCTATTAGTCCTATATTTGTTTCCTTTTTCTGCCTACTTGTAGATTAATTGAGCATATTTATGATTCTACTGTAACTCCTTTACTAGCTGATTAGCTATAATTCTGTTTCTTTATTTTAATGGTTGCTTTAGGGCTTATTGCATGCCTTTAAGTTATCACAATCTACCTTCAAGTGATACTATACCATTTCACATATCATACAAGAACCCTACGGTAGTATGCTTCCATTTCTCTCCTCCCAGTCTTTATACTATTGTTTTCATGCATTTTACTTTGACATATGTTAGTAAACCCCACAATACATTGTTATTATTTTTATTTAAACAGTCAATTACCTTTTGAGATGTTTAGGAATATAGTCCTGCCATAGGAGAGGTTTTCTCAGCCTGTGATCCGCAATCTGCATTGGGACTGAGTCAGAAAATGCCTGGGACCCAAGACTTTCTCAAGAGCTTCCTGTTAGTATTTCCCAGCCAGCATAAGAAGCATGAGAGTCAGCATAATGACAAAGATCAGATTAAGGACACACCTTCCCCGTAAACCTAATGCCTTTTTTTTTTTTTAAAGATTTTATTTATATGTTTATACAGAGAGAACACAAGCAGGGGGAGTGGGAGAGGGAAAAGCAGTCTCCCTGATGAACACGGAGGCCAAACAAAGGACTCCATCCTAGGACCCTTGGATCCTGGCCTGAGCTGACGGCAGATGCTTAACTGACTGAGTCACCCAGGTGTTCCTTAAACCTACTATTCCTGATGGCCCCAAGTAGCTGTCCTTATGTTAAGAAAGAACTGTCACATACAGCAACCAGTAAATAAATGAAATTTCAGAATGCTGAACTATGTAAATGAGATTTTATGCGCTATTTGGCGGTAGTTATCCAGTCATATAGCTGGCAGGAGGCCAATGACTGGAAAGCCTCCTAAGCGTCCGCAGAACTTGTACTCTCCACAAGACCACATGTCAGGCTTATAAGCTGCTCTTGAGCCACAGGATTCCCAATCTGGTTGCCCCAGAGTCTGACATTTGATTTCACTCCTTTGAGCACAATCCCTTCCTCCAGGCCAGCTTTCTGTTTTACCTGGAGCCTCATACCTGTCATAGTGACAAGTCAGACCAGTAGCCTTCTCCACATTTTTCACACTAGATTCCCCTCTGCTACTCCTTACAAGGTCTCCCTGACACTATTCAAGGGCCAGCGGTCTGCATGCTGGACCAGACTTACGCTAGGGTCTCCCCCCACCCCCCAGTCTCCACCCTCCCCACTGGCAAGTCCAATCTCCAGGGACCAGATCCTCTAGTTGGCCCTGAACAGTTGCCATCACCACCCAGGTGTTGAAAGAGGAGATTTGGATGAAATCCACCTACCTATTCACGCAGGGTCCTCCATATATGGTCAACTATTAGTGTTTCAATTAATTGAAGTGTCTCTGAATATAACTTCCACCTGAGCTTCTAATTCTGAGATCTTCTCAATTTATACGTTTCCCCTATTTTCCCCTCCATCCAACCACCCTTCAGACATCTTTGATCGTGTGTCCCTTTGCCTTCTCTCCTCCAAACCAAAATGTTTTTAGTTGAATGAAACTTAGAAAAAAATTATTGAGCCCTACTAAGGATATGTAAGATAGAGCTGGACTCAGAGGTGGAAAAGTAGGAAGAAGAAATTCTGATCTCTGCAGCAAGGGGTTGTTTTCCTATTTGAAGGGAAGTGGAGTAGATCAAGGCTCAGTGGATCCTGAAGCTTATGCAATTTTATGGCCCTCTAAGAGAAAGTATACAAAGCTCCAAATACACATCATTTTTTTCTTAAGGAAGAAAATCACAACAAATTAAAAACTATATAAACTTTAGAAATACAAGGATCATGAAACCCAGAAAAATTATATATTTCCATCAATTGTTTGGTTTATCTCTTGAACACTTTATCTCTACACTTTTTGATCCACACATTCTCTGGTTGCTTCTTCATATACCAATAAATTTGTGAAATAATTTTTCACAGAAAAAGCGGGAGGATAATTTAGTCTTTCCTCTACCATGTTTGAACAAAAGTTGCTTTTCCCTGACAGTTGAGAAAAACCTCTTTCCACTTCTCCAGCTCAGCTTCACAATTCATTATTTGTAATATCATGAATATTGTTGGATTTTTCCCAAACTTGTGGAAAACTGTCAAGTTCATTTCATGTAGGAGCTATATAATTTCAGGGACTTTCAAGTCTTGTTCGGTGACTCATCTTATTCTTCAACTTGACTACACTCCCTATCCAGTTTGCCACCAATATCTTCCTCATGGCTTATTATGAGTTATATATCTTTTATGTTATGTCAATGTTTTACATCAGAACAGCAAAAACTTAGTAAGAATGTACATAGAAGTGCTTGGGAGATGCCATTTCAGGCTCACAGACAGGCAGGGATCTCATGGTGTCATGGGATCAGAATTATGGAATTTCAGCATCAGGAGAGGCCTTAGACTTTTATTTTATCACCAGCACTGGGAAGTATATGGACAATTCAAGGAAGGCCTCCAGGTGTTGGGGGGAGCATCAAAAGGACACTCCTTTTGGAGTGGGCAGTATATCCAGTGTAGCCTAATGTGAAGGTCTTGTCTTTTACTGATATTGGGAGAGCTCAGAATTGATTGATATGGTCTGTGAGTTTTGGGGCAAGAATTGAAACTGAATCCCTGACATACCTTTCTTTCCCCCTTAGATACAGTGCAATTTTATTTTTTAACAAGTTTCTTGAGATACAACACATACCATACAATACCCCTATTCAAAGTGTACAAAGTCAATGGTTTTTAGTATACCCAGAGTTATGCAATAATTATCACAATGAATTTTAGATTATTTTCATCATCCCCAAAAGAAATCCCACGCTCCTTACTAGTCATGCCCCATTGCCCTCCCCCAGCACCTCCACGCCCTAGCCAATCACTAGCCTGCTTTACCTTTCACTGCCTATCCAAAATTAAAAGGCCAACACGCTCTATGAGTCTGTTATCTCACCTAATAACACTTCTTCTCAGTGGCCACAAACCTTGGACAAACAGGTAAGTCTGTGAGTAGAACTCTAGGCTTTTGCCTAGTGAGTCACCAGGGCGGGGTGTGGGTCAGACTCTGGGATGACAAAGCCTGGGTGAAGCAGCTGATGGAGGCAAAAAATCCCTGGATAGAAGGGTCAAAGGCCGAAGAGTAAGTACAAGTTCATGCTGGGGACTGGCAGAAATGTCACAGCACCAGTGGCACTTTGGTGGATCATGATAGCCTCCCTAGTCACCTTCTAGAAGGCCCAGGGAGACAGTCCCACAGTGGAAGAAAGCCCTTGGGCTTTGGAGTCAGAGATCCCAGGCATAAATGCTGGCTCCTCACTTGCCAGTTGTGTGCACTTGGGCTGACATAAATTCTCAGGCCTCACTTTTCTCACTGGCAAACTGGAGAAAGAAACCGGGACTGGGAGAGGACTGCAGTGGTCAGACTCACAGAACGGCCCCCTCTACCGCTGAGTGCCTGACACACAGACAGACCCCCAACACTTTCCCCAGTGAGGGACGCAGGTCCCACTTCCCCACATCTGCCAACACCAAGAGCGTTTTTTAAAGAAGGACCCCATGATTATGAAAGCAGGGAATTGTCCTTTGGCTGTTCCGACCTTTGCAGCTGTGCTGCTGGGCCCCAGCTTGCTCAGGCCCAGGAGAATCCTGGGCAGCTTTGAGCACGGAACTTTCTAATGAGCATCCACCCGCCTTCCCTCTCACAGCCGGGCCAGGTTATTCACTACCCCTGCTATGGGGATGCCAGGGTCTGGACACAGGCTCTCCTTCCCTCAACCGTAGGACCCCACACATAAAGGACCCACGCCCCACACTCAGGTTGCACGGTCAGCTAAGCACCTCCCCCACTTCCCCCAATCTTTTCCCCCACCACCAGCATCTCCTCCCAAGAAACAGGATTTTACATGTGCAAAAACACACACAGGCACACCGTCTCCCTTTGTTGTTGTTGGCCCTTCGTGTGTCACCAGAGCGAACACAAACAGAACCTATTAACCTGAACCTGAAAGGGAAGCTATACGCTTGTCCAAGGATCTCCAGACCTATACTGAATACACTCTGGGAGAAAGGAAGGACTACCCTGCTTCCCGAGTTTTTCTGCCCAAATTCTTGGTCCTAAGACAAGTCTATCAATTCTCATCCCCAGCTGCCTACCGGTGTCTCAGGGGAAGAATCTGGAGACACTCGTGGCTGGCCTCAACCTAAAACTCAGGGAAGGAGCGAGGCCGTCCTGGTATCAGCCAGGACCAAGAGAATCAATTCCAGCAAACCTGAGCAAAAGAGGGGATGTCTTGGCTCACATGGCCAGTGAGGCAGGGGTGGCGCTGGATCCAGGGCTCCACGCCCCCAGGGGTCACCTTTGCTGTCTCTACTTCCCCCTTTCTGCTTCCACACATGTTCCCTTATTCTTTGGCCAATGTGAAACTTGGTGTAGATAGTCAGGGAGCTGGCAGGGTAACTTTGTCAGCCCCATTTAGCAACCCCAGGAAAAAGCAGCTCCCCTCTCCTAGCCCCAGGGGACTCCAACAGGCCCTGCTCAGTCACGTGGCCAGCCCTCCAGTCCTGGAGCTAGGACAGAGGAAAGTATTCTGGGCAGGCAAAAATAGTAGCTACAACAGTCCTCTACATGGCAGCTGTTTTCAAACATGAGAAACTTCTCCTCTCTGAGTAAAAATAGAGCCTAAATGCTCTAAAGTAGAGGAAGAGTCTGGAAGGCCAAGAAAGCTGCCAAGAACAGCCGTTCTGTAAATAAAGCACTGTGTGCTAGAGTAGGACAAGGGACCTCCTGAAAAGCAATTGGTAACAGGCTGTCCTTGGGCACCCTGGCATCTCCTGACCATGCCCATGTAGAAGGAACAAGGTTCCTTGAACTTGGGCAGCCTTGCCCAGTGTGGGAAGAAAGGGCAGAGCTCTCCCACATCTCTCCCACATGCTCTCTCCACCCCTGATCTGACTCTCCTCCTCTAGTGTGACCCCTCAAGGTTGCCCAGTGCTGCAACCCACCCCCGTCACCAGAGAAAACTCCACACTCCCTACAGGAGGAGGTCCACTTCTAGCCCATTCCAAATCCACAAGGAGAGTGACTATGATCCTTAGGTTCTGGTCCAGACTCCCACCACAAGGGATATGGGACAGCCTCCCCTGCAACTATGATTACTTCTGAAATAAACACATTTTTGGGGCGTCTGAGTGGCACAGTTGATAAAGCGTCTGACTCGGGGTTTTGGCTCAGGTCGTAATCTCAGGGTCGTGAGATTGAGCCCTGTGGTCGGCTCTGTGCTCAGCGCAGAGTCTGCTTGAAATTCTCTCTCCCTCTCCTTCTGCCCCGCCTGCTCACACTCTGTATCTCAAATAAATAAATCTTAAAAAAAAATATAAACACATTCTTCAAAGACAGATGAGCCTTTCCTCCTCTCAGCCCAGGGGCCTTGCCCCTACCCTTCAGTAATGGTAGGCTCTTGCCGCACCCTGATCCCCACGTGCTGAGGAGCATTCAGCTCTCTTTCTTAAAAATTGGATTTTGGGGGGGCCTGGGTGACTCAGTGGGTTAAACACCTGCCTTCAGCTCAGGTCATGATCTCAGGGTCCTGGGATCGAGCCCCCACATTGGGCTCTCTGCTCAGCAGGGAACCTTTCCCCTCTCTCTCTCTGCCTGCCCCTCTGCCTACTTGTGATCTCTCTCTCTCTCTCTCTCTCTCTCTGTCAAATAAATAAATAAATCTTTAAAAAATTTTGGATTTTTTTTTTTTTTTAAGATTTATTTGTTTGTGTTAGAGAGAGTGAGTATGAGAGGGAAAGGAGAATCAGATTTCACACTGAACACAGAGCCCGAAGCCAGGCTCAATCTCACGGCTCCTGAACCCAAACCGCGAGTCAGACACTTAACCAACTAAGCCCCCCTGGCACCCCAAAGCTTCAGATATTCTGAATGAGAGTGCCAACAGCACTGTAGGAAGTGACCAATGAGAGGTGGATCAGCATGGGATGAAGACAATAATGAAGGAACAGTAAAAGTAGTCAACACCAGAGGAGGAAAACCAGAGAAACAACAGGGGCAGACGGAGCAACAGTGGTGATGCAAAAAAGCAACAGCCACCACTCACTGAGCACTTACTCCGTGCCAGGCTCTAAGCACTTCACAAGCGTGAACTCATTTATTTATTTGTACATTTTAAATGTACAAACTTTTAAATGTACAAATGTTTCCCGAGATATTTTTTAACTACAAAGATAAAGACAGTAACTTCCAGAGGAGAAACCTGGTGAACATGTGGAAAATTACCAGGATTAGGACATTAGGGCACCAGAAACCCCCAACATGATGCACTGAGGACAAAACATCACTTCTGTTGTCTTCTTGCCCAAAAGACACAACCTCATTCTCATTGTGAGAAAATATCAAACAAACCCAAATTGAGGAACATTCAACTATTCAAAAGTATTAAAGTCATAAAAGGCAAGGAAATGTGAAGAAACTGCAACGGGTTGGAGGAGTCCAAGGAAAAATAACTTCTTGCCATGTGGGACCTTGAACAGGATTCTGGAACAGAAAATAGTGTAGACAACGGAATGTTGATTTCCTGTTGTTGGTTCGTCCAGGGCTGACTGTGACCATTGCAACACAGTTAGGGGAAGTTCGCTGGGGGAAGATGGGTGCTCCTTGTACTACAACTTCTCTGGAAGTCAAAACTGAAGTCAAAATTTAAAATGTTTAATTATTTTTGAATGTAAACTTTTCTAAGTGTGAGATTTCTCCAAACACATCAACCCCCCGCAGAAGAGTAACGTTAGTGGACTGGTCTACCAGCAGTGAAAAATGCCAAGACCTTGAATAAGGCAGAGAGTATTTTTATCTTCCGTATTGTCAGAAATTTACCACAGTTGGGATTTTACAGCTCTAATAGCCCCTATTTGTTAAGCGGGTCCTCAGGTGCAAGGACTGTACCAGCACCTGTTTCGGGAAGCATGTCTGCAGTTTCTGGAGGTGGGACCGCAAGACGGCTGCCTACGATGAGACGCTCCTCCCCAGCCTCGTGCACCAACAGGCTCACAATGAGGTTGTCCTGCATCTTCTGTCTTGTTATTCAATCCAGCAGGACGCAGGGAGTGAGAAAGTTCTCAGCTTTCTTGACAGTGCATCACAGCCCTCCTTCTTCATTCCTTCCATGGTGACTCACTTTTGGAGGCTTTCACAATCAAATAAATAAAGGCATTTCCCACCAACTTTAAGCTGGACAACATCATCTGTCAATGTCCCCCACTCCTTTCTCATATCCCACAGAGGAAAACTCTGTGACATTATTGCTGTCTAAGCAGTTGGCATCTGCCTACATTCGATTATCTTCTTTACCTTTCTCTGTGCTTCTCTGGGTTTCCCCCATCTCACCAACCAGGAGGGCAACAGCAGATCAGAGACTGCTGCTAGAATCCTTAGGCCTGGCCTTCAGGCTGACTGCAGCTCCAGGGGCAGGCACATTAGTCCCCAAGTTTCCAATGAGCAAAACAGGTGGTACTTGCACCTTGTCATTATGCAGGACCTTGGCACCTGTCATCTGGCTGCTGGGTCGCTGCCCAGTTAGGTCTCCTGCTAGGTCCTTGCATGCCTGCCCCTTGGCTGTCTTTGTGCTGAGCCAGCCAAGTTCTGTTTTCATTCCCTTCTGTCCACCCCACAGACTGGAAACAAATTATCCAATGATGTTAACACCTCATTCTTGTGTCACATTTTGCAAGGAGGTGGGACAAGTGGAGAAAGGAATTCTGACGCTAGTGCCTTGAATCCTAGAACAAGAGGAGGCAGAGCCCAGGGGGCTACTGATTTGAAGGAGGTGAGGGCTGGGCCTTCCTCCAGCGTCCAAGGACATTTTGGGTGGGGCCAAATGAGGCTGGGAGGGCTTGATCACTTCCCACCCACCCAGGAATTTCTGGCAGCTAAAGGGGTGCATCCTGGGCAAGGTCAGCTATCTGTGAATGAAACCCAGAGCCCCCTTCCAAGGTCACCTCTCTGGCTACTGAGCTTTGCACAAAGGGCAGCATGAAGCCCAAGGCAGAAGAAAACAGCTCTGGCCCAGGCCCTTCCAGACTGCTTCCAGTTGTCGCCACCAGCAGATTAACAGAGATGATAAGGGTTGCCATGTCTCACAGCACAGAGGCAAGAGTATCGAGAGGGGAGGAGGTCAATGTTCCAGAGGTCAGGAAAGACGAGAAACAGGGCTGGAGCCTCCTGGCTCAGTTCAGGAGAACAGGCAGTTGGAAATGCTGGCCTCTGCCCCATACTAAAATGAAATGCCCCCTACCTTGAAATAACAATAAAGGGATATAAAAATGAAGAAACCCAAGACAGCACCGGCAACAAGGATGCTACCATCAACAGAAAGATGGGAAATATATGCAATTGTATTACTGGACAAACTGGATAAGGACCAGAACATGAATGAGAGAACACTGCAGGGATATGGATTGGCCTCCCCAGGGGAGCCCCACGAAGGCTCCCAGCTTGGAGGAGGCAGTGGGGATGACTTACTGGGGGCCTGGCTGCACGGCAGCTGCACCAACCCTTCCAAACACACATGCGTGCACACACACACACACACATAATGGGGTGATCATGAGCCCAGCGCTCACATGCCAAGAAATGTTTCCTATACAGACACAATGTTCAGGTTGGGAGGAGAAGCTGAGTAGAACACCCTGAAATAGACTCAAAGCAAAAAGGAGAAAAGGCAGCTCCAGCATCTGGGGTCCAGTCTACCAGCTCAATCCCTGCAAGGGTATGGGCCTATACAGGACACAGCTCATATAGACCTACACTCGGCCTTCCAGTTCAGGCAAGTAGTCTTTGGGGCCAAGAGCCTTGAAAAGAAACCCTCCCCAGGAGCTTATACAAGTCAGTTCAGTACATTCAATTCACAGAAATGGCCAAGGATCACTTAGTTTTCTCTTCCATGAAAATTAAAGTGAAAAAGAGGCGCCTGGGTGGCTCAGTCGGTTAAGAGTCCACTCAGGTCCTGGGATTGAGCCCAAGGTCAGGCTCCCTGCTTAGCAGGGAGTGTGCTCCTTCTGCCCCACCGCTGCCCCGCTCTGCTCTCTCTCTCTCCCCCAAATAAATAATATCTCTAAAAAAAAATTAAGATGAAAAACAGCATAACTAAGGCCTGAGATGCTTCATTAAGAATTATCAAAATGAAACAGAGCTAATTCATCTAAGTCACTGCATCCACAAAGAACAGGCTGCTATGGAAAGAAGAGTAATAAAAAGAACAAGATAGTGTTTGGGAAATTAAAAAAGAAAAAAGGTGGCCAAAATAATTTCTACAGAGGGCTAAGCAAAAGAATGGTTAAGACTGGAAACGAATTCTTCTTTCTTTCTGCTGCAGAACGCTTTATTGTTTCCACTTGGCCCAGGCTTGGGAGAGGAGGGCTCCAGGGTGGATAAAAGTTGCCTCGTGGCTGCTGGGACAGGCTCAGGCACCAGCTGGGTGGGAGGGACGCCAGTGGGGCCCCTCAAAGGCTGCTGGGGTCCTCGTCATGTTGGAGGGTGAGCCTCTCCCCGAGATCCTTCCCCAGCCCAGCCTGGGGGGCCAGCCGGCCTGTGGAGGTGAGTTAGGGCACGGCACAGCTTGATCGCCTTCTCATTGTGGTTCTCCAGCAAGTCCCAGAGATGGGGCCTGTGTGCGCAGAATCCAGGGTGTGCAGATCCAGACCGGTGGGGCTCTGACTCCTCTCCAGAACCAGGGCGACATCCGTGGCATCCAGGGTCTTCCCGTACTCTTGGGACCGCTTCCGCACGTCCCAGGAAAGGAAACAGCCTCTTCACCGATTTCACATCTTCAAGAGACTCTCAGCACCCTCGTGCTCCTCCCCGCCCCACCCCGCCCCACCGCTAGCATGCGGAGGAAGTGGCCCCGGGGACCTCCAGAGGCACATCGTTGAGGTCAACGTAGAAACCGAGAGAGAAGCAGGTGCAGGAGGCCTGCCAAGGCCTGCTGAGCATGGGGTGGGGGTGGGGGGGTGGACAGCGGCCTCCACCTACCTCAGTGGAATAATTCTGAGGAAACTGGGAGCTCACATCTGACGGATAATAAGGAGCTAAACTCAAAATAGCGAGTTGGTTGGTCCCGGAGGCAGAGGATGGCCAAGATGGCTTCAAAGGTTGTCACTGAAAAAAAGTTTGGAAGGGGGTTGGAGGCTGGTAGAAGGCCTGGGTCTGTTCTCTCCAAACACTACTGAAGCAAGAGATTTCACAGGACCTCAGAGCACACTATCAAAAACCAAATTATTTTTGTATTTGGATTGCGGTGCAAGTTACAGCACATTCTAATTGACTAAAAATCATTATATACTCAGAATGGGTCACTATCTTGGTGGGAAAATTATTCCTCAATAAAGTGGTTATAAACCAATAGCCCAGCCCCCTCAGCCTTAAGAGGGATCATTCTGGGGCATGTTTGACACTGTTCTCAAGAGTGAGCTGGGCTCACCTGGCTGAGCTCCAGCTCTGTGGAGGCAGATGGCTGCCTTCCTTCCAACATCACCTCCTCACCTAACCATGTACCCAAGAAACTACTTATAGTAGAATCCTTCTCTTAAGGTCTTTTTCTGGAAGAACCCAAACCAAGGGCAGAGTATTTTTTCATTTTGCTTCAAGTTAAATAAAGAGCAGATGGTCAAGCTGGTGCTGGGATCAGGGTTACTGATGACATTTCAATAGAATGAATGGTCAAGAAAAGCAATCCGGGGAAGGGCTTCCTGGTGAAGAGGAAGGGAATGTTAGTTGAAGACAGGCCAGGAAAAGACATATCATGGATGGTAGGTCACCAGGGCAATGAGAAGCCCTTGCTAGCACTCCAGATGCAATTTCTTCATGTGGCTTACTGCTTGAGTAGGATGAGGACGATAGCATTCCCCTGATGTAGAGCAGCTTGTCCAGAAGCCATGAGCACCATGGTCCAACCGCCAGGCCTCTGACTTAGAAATAAGCCCTTGGATTACAATCAAATTAAAAACTCTTATTTTTGTTGCTTCAGAGCAATTAAACCTCCCCTTTCGCAACACTAGGCAGGAAGAAAGCAACTGCCAAAGCTTGAAAGTCACCATGGTTTTTTGGGTGGAAACTGCTAAGCAGGGTAAGTTACAAAGACAAGTGAGAGAAGCAAGAAATATTCCTCAACAGCACTCTATTTTTTAAATTTAAGAGCTTTTACATATATATGCATGTCACACACGCACTAATGCTGTATTTCGATTATTCTAAGATGTACTATTTCACATTTTAATATCTCTGCAATTGAGGCATATCATATAATATATATCATATTAAACTTTTAATGGTAAATAAAATACTACATCTTAAAATTAATAATTCATATATAATGTGGCAAGATTTTTTTGGCTCCTTAAATATTAGAAATGCCGTTGGCCTCTACCTTTCCAAAGCATTAAAATGTGAATGAATATGGACAAATACTTCAGTTTTGCAGATTTACTGTTAACTCTAACAAGGTGAAGTTCAGCTTCGAGATTACTTGGCAGATGCCCCTAGCATTTAAAAAAATATAACCAATATACAATTAACATTAAGGAAAAACTGAATTTATCCAATAATCACAGCCCAGAGCATGAAGCATGTTTCATCTGTTCCAAACAAGAATTTTTACTTCATCTGACATTTTTCTTAAGAAGGCAAATCACATTGAATTAACATTTGGTCCAAGTAAAGGCTTGATTCATTTTCCTAGAAGTGAGAATAAGTCATCCTTTGCCTTAATAAATGCATTTTCTAGGGCACCTGGTCATTAAGTGGCAGGCATTGGCTCAGGTCATCATCAGAGGGTCCTGGGATCAAGCCCTAGATCAGGCTCCCTCTCCCTCTGCTTATATTCCCTTTCTCACTGTCTGTCAAATAAACAAATAAAATCTTTAAATAAGTAAATAAATGCATTTTCCCCTATCTGCATTGGAGGGGACCAAGACCACCCAGAACACCAAATATTCTAGACCACTGTCAATCACAGGTAGTAGGAGATGGCCACACTTGTGGAGGCTTTTAAATTTGGATTCAACTTCCAGGGGATGCAAAGTATTCCCTCAACCTCTTGCCCTTTCTTTCCACTCTCCCTTGACCAAAATTAAGAAAGGAAACCAAGGTCAAGGATGTCTCCTTCATCCTTTTCCTCTTAAAACCTGGCAATGCTCATTTGCCCTGACCTTTAAACTTGAAATCAGTATTTGGGAGTAGCAGAGAAAAAGGTCCAAATGTGTTTCTGCTGAAGCCTCAATTGAGCAGTTCTTTTTTTTTTTTTTTTTCAATTGAGCAGTTCTTAATGAATTAGACTTACATCCATGAAGTGGAGGCTCAGGGGAGAACCCATCTCATAGGCATCAAGAGAGGGCTTCATAGTCTTAAAGATCAGTTGACAACCATAATGGAGTCCAATGCACATAGAAAGCTTTAAATTCAGTATATTCCATCGTTAAAAAGGACATGAACCCCAAAATGGACATGGATTAGGACAGTACAGTTTTTAAGATGCTCCTTTAGAGACAAGAATATACAATGGGGAAAAGACAGTCTCTTCAACAAATGGTGCTGGGAAAACCGGACAGCTACATGCAACAGAATGAAACTGGACCACTTTCTTACACCAGACATAAAAATAAATGCAAAATGGATTAAAGACCTATATGTGAGACCTGAAACCATAAAAATCCTTGAAGAAAACATTGGCAGTAATTTCTTTGACATCTTCTTTGACCATAGCAACATTTTTCTAATAGGTCTCCGGAGGCAAGGGAAAGAAAAGCAAAAACAAACTATAGGGACCTGCACCAAAATAAGAAGCTTTTGCACAGTGAAGAAAATCACCAACAAAACAATAAAGACAACCCACTGGATAGGAGAAAATATTTGCCCTATATCCAGTAAGGGATTAGTATCCAAAATATATAAAGAATGTCTACAACACCAAAAAAACAAAACCAAAAACTCACAAAAAATCCAATCCAATTAAAAAAAATGCACAGAAGACATGAATGGACATTTTTCCAAAGAAGATTTACAGATGGCCAACAGATATATGAAAAGATGCTCAACATCACTAATCATCAGGGAAATGCAAATCAAAACTATAAGAGATCACCTCACACCTACCAGAATGGCTAGAATCAAAATGACAAAAAATAACAAGTATTGGCGAGGATGTAGAGAAAAAGGAACCTTCATGTACCACTGATGAGAATGCAAACTGGTGCAGCCACTGTGGAAAACAGTATGGAAGTTCCTCAAAAAATTTCAAATACAAATACCATACAATCCAGTAATTCCACTACTAGTATTTACCCACAAAAAACCAAAAACACTAATTTGAAAAGATCTATGTACCTCTGTGTTTACTGCAGTACTATTTACAATAGCCAAGATATGGAAGTAACTCAAGTGTCAGTGCACAGATGAATGGTAAAGATGTGATAAGTACACACAATGGAATATTACCCAACCATAAAATAGAATGAGATCTTGCCATTTGTGACAACATGATTGAACCTAGAGAGTATTACAGTAAGTGAAATAAGTCAAACAAAGACAAATACCATATGACTTCACTTATACGCACTATCTAAAAAAAAAATGAATAAACAAAATGCAGAAACAGACCCATAAACACAGAGAACAAACTGATGGTTGTTGAAGGGAAGAAGGTGGGAGGATGGGCAAGAGGGGGGAAGGGAAGAAGGAGATACAGATTTCCAATTATGGAATGAATAAAATCCACAGAGATAAAAGGTATAGCATAGGGAGTACAATCCATGATATAATAATAGTGTTGTATAGTTGACAGATGGCAGCTACACTTGTGATGAGCCCAGCATAATGTATGGAGAAGTTTAATCACTATGTTGTACACCTAAAACTTACGTGACCTTGTATGTCAACTATACCCAAAAAAATTTTAAAGGTGCTGCTTTATTTCCAATTACATTTTCTACTCACCACAAATGGAAGCATAAATAAATATTTATATTCCTCTAAAGACTCTAGATGGGAAGTACTTTTAATTTTAAAGGCAAAGACAGAGAACCCACTAAGGACAGAGAAAAAGTTATAGGTCAGTGCTACTATAATAGTTTCGGGGCAGAGGGAATGGTCTCTTTTGGGAAAATGTAATCAAATACAGGAAACAAAAAGAAATCATAGATTATTACACATTACACATGAAAATTAAAAATACAGTGACTTTATTTCCATCCTCTTACAGTCTCCAGTATCACATGTCGTAATAAGCATCATCTCTATAAACACAAAAATATTTCAATAAAGCATGTTACAAGATAGTATATGTAAGCAACAGTTTGGCAGAATTTTATCAACTCTAGTAGTTTGTAGCCCCTCTCCCCCACAAAAAAGCCCAATTTTAAAGTTCAAAAGTAATAGTTAGCTTTATTTAACATATGTTACACCTTAGCACTTAAAATACCATGCTCTAGTTAAATATTTCATCAACAACACTGTATACAAATAAAATATTACACAAAATATATTTAAGAAAATGTTTTGGTCTTTGATCTGAACAATAAATAAAAACACAGGCACTTCTACACTGAGACAGGGAAGCAGTCACTACTCAGAATAATTTTGTGTAAGCGGCATGTGAAAATATGGCAAGAATAGAATCCTGGAGTTTTAAACTGACAATCCACTCATGAGAAGGTCTGCAGTTCCCATCTTTTCACTTTAAAGTTCAGAAATGACATACGCTTTCCTGGTCCACACTGAAAAATCATAAGCACAATATGTCGCCAGGGTCCATTCAATTTTCAGTTGACCGTTACAGAATCCTACTCATTACCATCAAACAATAAAATCTGAGAACTATCATGATACCACCCATCAAAACAAATACAAGAGCAGTTAAACTTTCTCCTTATTATGGCCCGAAGACCATAACAAGGTAAAGTGGATAAATGTCACACAGTGATTCTAATTCTTCAAAATTAACTGACCTTAACACAAGAAAATACTGTTGGGGTGGTGGAAAATTTTGACAGAGGTTAATTTTTCTAGGCAATTTAAAAAATTCATCCAAATTTCATGAAAATAAATGGAGTTCCAGTCAACAAAAACCACTAGATCACATACAACAAAGTCTTCGTAGCCAAGATGTTTGTTTATAAACATCTAAATTGCAGATAATTCACTCATTATAATGGAAAGTTGGGATATGATCATATGAGGGTAAAAAATAAACAACCTAAAATGGTCAAATTCCAGAAGCTTATGATTTCAGACGAGAAGGGAGGCAAATTAGAAAATAATGGCCATTAGCCATAGGAAGGGTCAGAACCAATCATCCCACCACATCCTCCATAAAAAAAATTATAATCTGCTTTCCCTCTTCAGAAAGTACCACACTGGAGGGCTGAGAGGCCCTCAAATGGATACTACTAATAAAGGCAATTTTGATGGTTTAACATAGAAGTTACCCCTAATGTGAAAGAACACAACATGGGAACTATTCAAGATAGGTCTTTCTAGGCAAAATTTAGTCTGTGTACATTTCAGCAATTTAAATGAGCATTTTGCAACCGAGACCAAATATCAATCATCTCTTGAGGTTTTCTACTATGTACTAACATCAAATCTACATAGGAACAAATGTTATTCTTGTTTTTCTCTTCTATATCAAATGTCTTGAAGCCTTTATGTTTCTCTGGAACGAGGCCGAGCTTCTGAAGGCACATTCCAGTATAAACATCATCAATGGGGTAGAGAAGGACCTGGTCAGTTATATTGTACAGTCTCAGGGCCAGGTGGCCAGAGTAAAGGAAGCCGCCTCCCCCGGCATAAGGCGGATAGACGCCAGTGTAAACAACTTCTGGGATGTAGTACTTCAGTTTCTTATCCCGATGAGGTCCAGCATTGTGAATCACATCACCTATAAACAAATCTTTGGCTTTGTTCTTGGGTAAGCTATTCAAGTAATTCAGGATGTGATGGGTGTTCACAAAAACATCGTCATCACCCTTAAAAACAAACTCGGCATTTGGGCAAGAAGTGCTCACCCACCTGAGAAAGAGCACTTCTTTCAAGGACAGGTTGAAGAAAGTGTCTCTGTAGTTCCACATAAGAATGTCTTGGTGCTTCTCACTCTCAAATTTCAGCATGTCAGACAGGTCTGGGTGGTTGTCCTCCGGCGGGGTCTGACCCAGTAAGAAGACTCTCACTACCGTCTGGTTCCCCACATTGGTTTCTCTGCCCCAAGATTCCCGAATTGCTTGCCTTCTAGCAAAATGTGGGATGAGGGACTTTATCGCCAGTAATAAGAAGGGTTTCTTTGCACATTTATCTGGTTGATCTATAAGTAGTGAATAATTTCGACATCTCAAATACAGCAGAAAGTCTTTAAATCTGTCTGGCAAATTGCTGAAACCTGAAACTACTGACATGACCCTGAGGTCAGGTTCACAAAAATTTAGATGGCTTATGTTGGAAAACCCGTACACGTCCCCTGTCTGGTTGGCCAATGTGTTCAAGATGGGATTGTACCGCCTGTTCAGCTTTTCTTGCTCTCTGTTCCAGTAGGCCACAGGGGGGTCTGAGATCTTCCAGAACTTTTCTTTGGGAATTATTACTTCCCCCTTTCCATTTTTTTCCTGGCTGCTACTTTTGGAGACTTCCACGATCAAATAAATGAAGACATTAACCATCATCAGGATACCCAACAATTTTATTCTTCGACGTCCAACACTCATTTCTCATATCTGTAATAAAAAGGAGCACTGTATTAATTAGGTAATTATTAGTTTGCATTTGTGGACATATGTCACTTGACTTTTTGTCTTTATCTTCTCTGGAATAGTGGTTTAGAAGCCAGATTCTAGACCTGTACTGCCTAGGTTCAAATCATGGCCCTACCATTCTAGCTCTGTGACTGTGGGAAAGTTGTGTAGCTAATGTCTCAGTTGATAGGAAGTCTCATCTATAAAATGGGGACAATAACCCACTTCACAGGATGGTTGTAAGGGCGCTACGATTTTATATGTAAAGATTTGGACACAGTGGCTGGTCCATAGCAAGGAGTACATAAGTGACTATAAATAGTGTGGCTGTGTAAGATACCTGAGGGCAAAGACACACATCTACTAAAAACTTCACAGATGTCCAACTTCCTTGCTTATAACAACAAACATACAAATCAGTGTGTTGCAAACTGATTTGCTCACAATTTATAGCAAATACATTTTATATTGTGACCCAGTACACACATGTATTTATAGGTGCATTGCAAAGTATGAGTTGCCATGTAATTCACAAAATTCTCCATTTCCTTCTATTTCATTTTTTAGAAAATGGTGGTCCCCACCCTGAATTGTTTCTCAACCCACCATTTGACAGATGAAACCAAGTCAAGGGAGAAAGATTAACATGCTTGCCCAGGGTTGCAGGATTACTAAGTGGAAGAGACACTAACCTTATTAAATATTCAGAAAATGGTAAGACTCATACCAGCTTTAACCGACTGGCCCAAAACTGAGAACGACTGAAATACCATCAAGAGAGGAATGGATTAACAAACCGTGGTATAACCCTCAGCAATAAAAAGGAAATGACTTCTACTAGCAGCAATACCACAACACTGTGCATGAAGGACAGACCTCGGGGAGGGGGAGCCTGGTTGGCTCAGTCACAGGAGCCCTGAGTTTGAGCCCCACACTGGGTATAGGGATTACTTCAAACAAAGAAACAAATAAGTATTTATAAAAGAATAAGGAGAAGGAGAAGTAGACCACCACCTCAGGGCAGCCGAGTGGTTCAGTGCATTAAGAGTCTCCCCCAGGGTCCTGGGATGGAGCCCCACAGCAGGCTCCCTGCTCACCAGGAAGCCTGCTTCTCCTTCTGCCACTCTCCCACCCCCACCCTCTCCTCATGCTCATGCTCTCTTTCTCTCTCAGATAAAATCAAAAACAAAAGAAGAAGACCTGAAATTCCATTTATGTCAGGTTCAAGAAGACAAGATTAATCTAGGACCTAGAAATGTGAGAAAATGTGAAAATGATAGGGATTGACATTTTGCCTACAGAGGGGCAGGAGGGAACTTTCCAGGGCATAGAAATGTACTGTGTATGTCTTGGCCTGGATGAGGGTTTCATGGATGTATACATTTGTCAAAACTCAAACTACATACTTAAGAGCTCTGCTGTTTATAGCAAAATGAAAAAGGGAAATGAAAATGGCATTTTCGTGAAATATCAAAGGCCAAGAATAGATTCCAGGCTGTGGCCAACAGAAGAAAAGAAGAGAAAGCAACAAAATAGTTTGTGGGGGATACAGCTTCAGAGTTCTAGCACTATAGAGATCGATGACCAATAAGAGGAAACATTTAGATAAGCCTGACATTAAAAGACAACCCAAAAATGTGGGAATGGCAATACACTATAAGGAATTTTCTTATCAGGTTAATTCTACAACTGAGAATCTATACTTAGAATTCCTAAGAACAGGGGCGCCTGGGTGGCTCAGTGGGTTAAAGCCTCTGCCTTTGGCTCCGGTCATGATCTCAGGGTCCTGGGATTGAGCCCTGCATCGGGCTCTCTGCTCGGCAGGGAGCCTACTTCCCTCTCTCTCTGCCTGCCTCTCTGCCTACTTGTGATCTCTCTCTCTCTCTGTCAAAAAAATAAATAAAATTAAAAAAAAAAAAAAGAATTCCTAAGAACGGTTACATTCCAGACATGGTGTAGTATCCTCCTTGATATGGTAAATCTATGAAGTAGGTGTTATTACTTTTATTCTCGTTTTATACTTGAGAAAACAGATTTAAAGAAGTTACTCTTAAGGGCAGAGCTGGGTTCCAAAGCCACCAAGTCAATGAGATTCCAAGGTCACCTAGTCAAATGGTAGCCACTCTCCTCTGACCTCTAGAAACAAAGCTGGGTGCCCATTTTAATCAAGGATAGTGTTTATTATTTCTTTAATATAAGAGGATTTTTAAGTTTACTGGGTTTTAACAAATAGTCCCAAGGTAGAAGTATTTGGCATGCTAAGAATGCTGTAAAGTTATCACAGGCCTGACAGCCCAGATTAGATGGGTTGGAATTCACAAATTCTTTTATGTCTCTTAAGATCTGTCTAGTAGATCCCTATCTAGTTGCCTCTGTTTACCACTGCTAAATAGCTTTGGCTATAGACACAACAGTAAAAGGTGTTTAAAAAAAGAAAAGCCCCATCCCATGCCCTCCCACTCCTAAAGTTTTTGCATTAACTAGAAAACACAGATGACAGTTATGTGGGTGCTCTTAGCTCACCCAGTTAGCAGCCCCCATCACCATCCCATTTCTCCCCTCACTTCTCAACCACTACCTATCTCCACCCCTGAAGAAACCCACCACTGAGCCACCAAGAAAGGGCCTATTTTAAAGAAGATATTTATATATTCAGAGAGTAAGCAAGCAGGGGAGAGGCGGGGTGGGTGGAAGGAGAGAGGGAGATGGAGAGGGAGAATCTCAAGCAGACTCTCAAAAGGTGGGGCTTCATCTCACAACGCTGAGATCATGACCTGAGCTGAAATCAAGAGTTGGACACAACCGAGTGAGCCACCCAGGTGCCCCAAGAAAGGGCCTTCTTAAACCTCCTCCAGAGAAGGAAGTTAAACCCACAAGATATTTCCTACTCCTTAACTCCAGTTTGAAAGGGCCCCAAGGCACACACAACCTGAATAATTCAAACACTCATACCCAAGTCTAGGGTCCGCACCCTCCTTAGGTCAGGCTCCTTTCAAATGAGCTTTTGGGAAAACCTAAGGAATAAACTGAAGGTCTCAGTTCCATACACCTTTGGCAACTTAAACCTTTTTGTTCTAGGCCTTACTTAGAAGGAGAAGAGAACTCAAATGGACACTCAGAATGTACTTGTACGGGTACTTCATACACGTAAAGAAACAGCCATCTTTTAAGAAAATAAATCATAATTTTAAGGGTTTAGTTTTGGGTTTTTTGTTTTTTTGTTTTTTTGGCTTTTAGATGTGACAAAATGGTTTTTAAAAACAACCAATTCTCTCTAAATTGGGCTAACTCTCCTAAAGCTACAGTAGCTCTTGACCCTATATCTCTGATCTCTATGTCTTGGGTGCTTCGTGTAAACAGCTTGAAGCGAGGGCAATAAGGACAAGTATGAGGATGAATGGAGAAATCCCACAATGAGGAAGATTTGGAAAGTACTCGGGAAAAAACAGCACACACTGTGAACAGCTAACTACCGAAATTTTCAACTGAAAAAAGGAATATGGCTATCTGCAGACTATTTCTGAAATTTCTAGAGTAAGAGAGGTCAGCTTAAGGAAGAAAATAGGAAAACACAGAACTCTACATAACGAGTTCTGAACCTGTGAGCTGATTTTCCTAGGGGAAGATTCCGGGTGAATAATATGTGAGATGATTTCAGATAAATGAGCTCGTAGTATGTTCAGGTTATGGGGCAGGAATCCAACCATAACTGTCTGAAGTGATGGTCTGAGGTTTCTCTCATGGAAAGCACCATTCCTTCTTTTGGGAATCCTTTGAAGAAAACGTGTTTTCTGGCAAAATTTCCAACTTCATCCATTGCAATTCAGGCTTTTATTTCCACGATCAAGACCCAGCCAGGACTTCCCATCACCTCAGCCAACACAGGGCTCTGTGGTTCTCAAAGGGACACCAACCCCACCTTCCATCTGCCCAAGGATTCCAGACTGCAGAACATTTTCTTGTGCAATTCTCATCTGCATCCCCTAAGGGAAGCTGAAAGGACAGCCCCTTAACAGTGAGAAAAATGGAGGCCCAGCGATGGTTAACTGAGCTGCCTAAATATACCTCATAAATACATGAGGGTGACAAGAAGCAGCTTTCTGGTTCCCAACCCAGGGCTCCTTGGATCTCCTTTTTCTACAAGGCATGGCCACATTCTTGTAACCCGACCCAGGTAGGTCAATAGCAAAGTCTCAAGGGCTGGCTCAAGACTAAAAAAAAACCCAAAGCACAGGAAAATACTCTTTGTTAGCTCAAATGGACCCAAGGTACATTTGATCATTACCAAGACTCTCCAAAGAAAGGGAAATGGGAGTGCCAAGAAGCTTCCAGCACCCCTTCTGCGAACAGGCCAGCCTTCCCAGGTCCAAATTCCCAAACATGCAGCTTAGGCTAACTCTCACCACTACTTGCTCAGTGCATTTCTTCCAACCTGAGACGGAAGGATGGGAAAACCGAGATTCTCAATTATACATTTCCATCTAGTCTAAATGTCGTCTTTTATTTGTGACCTGGGCATGGTTCCTCACATGAGAACTCGGCTTTTGGCAGGCTCTTCCAACAAACCAAAGTTCATGGAAAGGAGGATGAAACAGTGACCCCATAAAAATATCTGTGGGAAAAAGCCCTCTGAATATCTGACTAAATATTCCCATTGCAGACATAAAACCAATACATGTCTTTTTCTGAGCAGGAAGTTACATTGCTTAAAAAGAATTTGAGTAAGAAAACTTACCCCAAAGCTGGGGAAGTTGTTATACAACCCTTACTATGAAACACAGAATTCTTATGGTGAGCAAGAGAAAGAGGAGAAAATCCCATATGCAAACAAAGAATAACCTTAGCTTTTCACCTTGTGCCTGGGAGTGAGGTCTCCCCACCCCCTATAAGGACTGAACAGTTTTGAAATTTCTGAAACACTTCAGTTAGTTCTGCTTAATGGAAAAGAACTTCCTTCTTTATTTTGCAATTAAAATATTTAGAAAAGCGAGGTAGAAACAGGAAAAATACACTTGTTAGCTAAAAATGGATTACAAAATAGCACAGATGTTATGCTTAAACTATGTGAAAATCCAGATAAAATAACCACACAAAACTAAAGCCGGTTTAATCGGGTGGTAAGATTGTAGGTTATTTGAACATTCTTTAATGCTGCCTTACCATGTCTGTCCTTGAATAGCCTTGACCACACACATCGACTGCCTGTGTCATGGCCTCAGCCCCACAGTCACTCCATCACTGTAATGGACCTCGCAGGGATCAGAAGAGGCTCTAGGGACAACATCCAACCCTAACCAACCCGACAGCTTTCCTTGAGCCTGTGCTATTTATCTGAAGCCATCTATCAGAAAGGACTATGAACACATATGCCCTGTTTTAATAAAAATTGAGGTACCTGCCAGGCTCCAGCAATCCCATGAGGCAGGTACTCTCAGAGAGGTGATTTAACTTGCCCAAGGTCACACAGCTGATAAATGGCAGAGCCAGGATTCAAACCCAAGCAGCTTAAACCATGCTACAAGTGAACACTGTTGCACAGGGTTATGACTAATGGGACATTAGTCTTATTTTCCATGGTTAATCTCCTTTAAAATTATTAAATATTTTAAAGCTTTACATTTATAATTTTGAACCTACAAAACTACCATGAGTCAAAATCAGATATGGGAGGCAGGGTAGTAAATAAGTAAACTTGATTAACAACTATGTATAAGCCAAATTCTGGGCAAAACACCTCACATACCTCATTTTGTTTCCCAATATGCAGTCCATGCATTTCCAGTATTTCATTCAGGGAGACTAGAGTGGGAACCATGGAATGGGATGATCCTAAAAGGTCTCCTCCAATTCTGAAAGTCCTAGAAACACTGAAACAAAATGCTGGCCAGAAAACATTTTAATGTGGCCAGGAGAAGTCATTCTCAAAACTCTGACTCCCGGACATTTACACACACACACACTCACTCACTCTCTCTCTCTCTCTCTCTCTCTCACACACACACACACACACACAAACTCAGAGCCAAGGAGCTCAGGGAGGTGGCTACCACTGGCTAGTCAGGGACAGAGCCAGCAATCACACCTGGCCTGACCCAAAACCTGTGCTTGGCGCGGCCCTGCAGTATTGACAAGGTTACAAAGAAAGGCAGGACTTTCTTGTGACCATTGCATAAGATGAGCAGCCAGCCCTGTCCAGTCAGGCTGAGGCAAGGAGGCTGGAAATCCAGTCTCTTGGTTCAACCATGGTAAGGGCTAGCAGCCTTTGTATCCAGGAGTTCCTGCTTCCTGCTCACCCTCTCACACAAATCAGACACACAATCCTCAAGGGGAAAAGAGCCCAAGCCCACTGCCATCCCACGAGAGCGGGGAAAACATGTCCGTACACGCTTTGGAGAACAGGCACATCCTTCCACAGACCACTTCTCTCCCCCACCCTCCAGGATCCTGGGGAGAGTGGCTTTCCTAAATCTTTATCTCCCAGGCTGCTCCCATCTGTTGCCTGGTCCCTGCCAGACCTTTCCAAGCTCTGCTCTGATAAACAGAGACAGGGACAGTTTGCAGCTAAGCGGTTCTAGGGGAGAGAACAGCTTTGAGCACTGATGCAGACAGTGGGGTGACCAGGGTATGAGGAAAGCAGCTCAGTGGGACCAGAAGAGCTGGGCCATACCTAGAACTTGTTCCTTCATAGTAGCAAGAAGCCCGGCCTGGGTCCTTGACAGGGCTGGGCAGCCAAACCCAGGACTTCCCCCTTAACCTCCCCTAGAAGCTGACACAGAGAGAGGACATGCATATATCTCTGATGTTGCATTCTAATCACTAAGTCATGCAACAACTACCAGCTACATGCAAGGGATTTGGTTCATAGTATTAGTACTTAAAAGGGAAAAGAACATATAATGAATCTGCTCACCCACACACCCCCACAGGCAACATTATACATGAAAGTGTCTGGCAGGACATGTTCTCGTCCCCAACTGATTATAGTTCCCCAAAGCCCAGCATGGCTGATGTTCTCAAGTAGTATTTAGCACTTAAAATAAAATTATCACTAAGTTCCTTCTTCAAATAAACATGCACAGAACTTTCAGAAAAGGGGAAAGAAGAAAATTTTGCAAATGATGACAGGGAATTAATCCTCCCAGAGGCCATCTTGACCCTGCCTTCAGTCAAACTGACAGAGTTTTAGAAGTTTAGTGTAAAAAGAGTATGGAGTGATAAAACAAGCCTAGTAGATGTTTAAGGATAGAAATGTTCCAGATCCATTTTCATTTTGAAGGTCAGCCAGGCATCTGGAGTCAGCCCAGAATTAAATTCTGGTTACGTTACCTTCTAGCTAGCTGTGTGACCTTGGGCAAGTTACTTGACTTCTCTGAGTCTGTTTCCTCATTTGTACAATGGGGAAGATATAACATACCATTCCAGTCTGTTGTCTACCACTCAATGGACATTCAGTAGTTCTCCTTCAAGGGTTCTGATTCTTCCAACACGAAGCACATTTCTCAAGTTTTGTCACTCACTGCGCCTTTTATAATTCTCCCTCTCTAGAAACCCATCTACCCACTACCTTAAACATCACCTCCAAAAGTAAGACCACAGGTTGAGCCAATTAACTCCAAATATTAGCCACTTAATGTTTTGTAGGGTCCCTCTTCCTAGGTCCCCTATTTGTAATGGGCCAATTTCACAGGCACCTGGATGTACACCCCAGAATTACTCTGAACTGTTGTTGCTTCACCATGCTCTCCCTGTCCAACCAGCAGCTGAATCTTGTGTTCCATGTGACACACATCTCCTCGTCACCTTTCCTCTATTCTATTCAGGCTCGGCCACAATGGCTACTGTGACAGCCTACTGCCTTACTTCCCAGCAGACTCCCAAATACAGCGTCTTCCCCAACTACTCAGTCTTTAGTCCCCTGTGCACACATGCTCTCCCTGCTCATGCTGTCCCCCCGCCACCCCGTTTGGTCTGACAACCACCGGCAGGCTACTGCTCGCTCAAAGCGTTAACCACCTGTGCTGTCTTCTAAAGCTCCTCTCCATAGAGCTCAGGGCCTCATGGTCTCTTCCCCTCTTCTACAAGGTCTCCTGCCCAGTGATATGCCCCAGCCTAAATACCAGCCTCAGTCCTCTCACTCACATGCCCTTCTGGTCCCAGCCAGGGCACATGATAATGATTCGGGCTTCTCTCCACCATCTCCAGCCAACATCCCCCATCTCCACACCATCCACACTTCACACTTGGAACATGTAAACACAGCAAACACATTTCTCTTCCAGAAAATCTCAGCTTTGCTCTGCCATCTGTAGAGTGCCTTCCTTTTGCTAGGCCTTCGAACATCTACTCCTTTCAAACAAATTCATTCCAATGTCATGTCCTGGCTAGTGCACCCAGCTCCCAAAGGTTAGGGCATCCTCTCCTGATCATGCTGGCCTGACCTGGGCATAGTCCATAATTGAGGTCTTCACACAATACCACCATTACCCCAGCACATGGCACCTGAGAGTCATTCTGCATTTGCTAAATGGACAGATATTTGGTCATCTGGTCAAGTTCATTGAATACAGTGAGATAGTCAGTAGGAACTGGATTAAAACATATACATTTTTTCTCCAGAGTGTATATGACACTGGAAAATCACTTAGTGTTGGCAAATGACACACACACATATTTACATAAATTCCCCTTTTCAAAGTACAATAGAAGAAGATTTAAAGGATTTTTTTTCTAGTGTTAAGAGAGAGATGAATTTCAGGAGTAGTGAGTCTGTATTAAATCTAGGAGTTTGGGAACAGGATCTAAAGCAGTAAATGGGGATGGACACTATGGCCCAGGCCCTGATTTCCCACAGTCAGCCCAGACCCACCAAAGGCAACACACTTGGGTGTGCTTTGACTGGGCGTGCCCTATGTGCAGGGAGTGTACATGCTTCCAGGTGAGGGCTCTGCCTCTCCTCTTGCAGCAGACCCCACCTCTGTCCTATCCCCAAATAGGGGAGCCTCCACACCTCCTTCCTGGCAAGGGGAGGACCTTGAGCAACTGCTACCCCCATCAAGACCATGACAATACAGGCCCAGGGCAAACATGCCTCAAGGAAGGAAGGGCCTTCGCACAGACTTAAAATCCAAGGGGTAAAAAAAAAAAAAAAAAAAAAAAATCCAAGGGGTACCCACTTCCCTAAGGTGGGCTATCATCTTAGAAAAGAAATGCTGGAAGGCAGGCAGTTGTTTCCTATGGATTTGTTTTGTTTTGTTTTGTTTTGAGAAAGAGAGAGAATCTTAAGCAGGCTCTTTGCCCAGTGCAGAGTCCTAATGCGGGGCTTAATCTCATGACCCTGAAAGATCATGACCTGAGCCAAAATCAAGAGTTGGATGCTTAACTGACTGAGCCACCCAGGTACCCCATTCCTATGGAGCTTAATGTGTGTTGGAAGCCCATATTAAGAGCTGTACATGGCTATGCCTTGGTAAGTGTTTCCACTCCAAGCTCCGGGACCTACGTACAAACAGTACAGTCTGGCAGGCTCTCAACAGCCCTTCAGAGAAATCCTGAGATTTCTCTCTGATCCATCCTTCTGTTTGCTTAGTGGGGTTACATGGATGTACTTCAGTCTGGGTCCAACCAGGAGGCAGAAATCACACAGAAATTTAAGCACAAGTTTCAGAACCTGGTGAGTAACAATAAAGATGGAATAGAATTCTAACAAGTAAGCTTTGGCAGATGAAAAGTACTGGAAAAAGGACAAACGCAGAAGAGACGTTCAGAGCTTATTTGAGAAGGTATGGATGGCAGAAAAGTTCCTGCATTCCCAGGCCAAAGACAGGCCAGTGCCCAGGAAAGCAGGAACAACCCTCTGGGGTGCAGTCACAAAGCCTGGAATACACAGGTCCCCATCAGGAAAATGAGAGAAAACAAGTTGTAGAAACTGCTGGGTGGGCATGCAGAGGGAGTCACCATGCACAGGGAGTCAAGGATGCTGCCAGAAACAGGCAGTGGGAGACCCCCTTGTACTGCAGGTTAGCATGTCAATGTATGGCTGAGACAGAGCCAGCTTGTGGCCACAGCCTGGCACAAAGATCAGGTGGCCAGCTCACTAAATGGCCAGGGTTTGGGGGCTCCAGTATGAATATACATGGGGCTAACAAGCAGGGGCAGAGAAGCAGTGACCTCGGGTGAGCCCAGGCTCCTCCAGTCCAGCACTGCTGCCAGAGTTGGAAAAAGCCATGACCCCCCTACAGGTCCCTAGGAGTACAGTACAGCAGGTTCTACCAGAACCCGGTTCCAGACCAGGAAGGAAATCCCATACTTCTGCAACATCCTCTTCAGAGCCTTCACTTACAGAAGGTGAAGGTAAAACATCTGAAGTCCCTGATCTATTTTCATGTATCAGGCAACACAGGGTGAATTCGGAGCTGAGATGCAACAGTCAAAAACTGGCCCAAGTTCTCCATCCGTTAAGTCACCAATCCAACTTCATCTCCAAGCATACTTTTTTCTGAGTCTGAAGTCAGGAGGAAAGGGTTATTATAAAACATGGATCTGATACAGTGAATATATGTAACTGCTCATTAGCGGACAGCAGAGGTGAAGGCAGGACTTGAAGGGGCACAGGGTGTCTGCAGGCAGAGGTAACCCGGCCAGTCTGTGGGCTTGGAGGACACACTGGGAAGAGGAAGTGAGTGCTGGTGGGCCCAGGGCCTCTACCCAGAAGAAGAGGACTGGTATCTGTGCCTCACTGAACAAGTGCAGCCACCAGAGAGGCTGCTGGAATGTGTTCTCTTTCTTTCACAGGCCCTCTATGTAAAAAAATAAAGAGAGTAAAATGGATTAAATCATACAGGAATATAAAATAAGGGACAATGAAAAACTCTAAACGGATGTCTGTGTTGACAACAAACACAGCTGGCTCCTGAATTCACTGAGATTTTTAGTTTCAGTGGGAGGGGGAGGGGACAGAGGGAGAGAGAATCCTCAGTAGGCTCTGCACCCAGCACAGAGCCTGACGTGGGCCTTGATCCCATGACCCTGGGACCATGGCCTGAGCCGAAAGCCCAAATCAAGTCAGATACTTAATGAACTGAGCCACCCAGGTGCCCCACTGAGATTTAATTTCTGTAAAGCAGATGTAGTTCACAGAGGAAAGAGCATGGTCTGAGCAGTCTGTCTCCTATCAGGAGAGCTCTCGTGCATCTCTGCTGGGACACAGGCATTTGTTCTGGCTTATCAATCATCACTAATGAGTTGTTGGTGATTTTCCACATAACCAAAAAAAACTGATTAAGGACCTCATAAATGCATCTTTTTTGTCTTATTATTTCCTTTGGGAAACTACAGAGAGAAAGTAAACAATCCAATTATTCTCCTTTCCTCCCCTTCCATCCCCCACCAAAAAGAAAGGCCAGATTGGTTTATCTTCACCACACACCCAAGAACACGGAGCTACCCATGTGTGGACTGTGGACGCTGTCCTTCTTTTTATCTTTACAAAGAAAGCCTATCTCCCTGTTTTAATTTATACTGTCCTTTTCACATGCTTCTTTCCTGATTTTCCTACTCTTCATGCCCTTTCCCATTTTTCTATGTCGGTGGTTCTCCTCTCACTTAATCTTCGCAAGCTTGAAAGTATGAAGCAATTAGTCTGAGGTTATGGAGCTAATCTGCGTGGAGCCAGCATTTGGGCCCTGGACCCTGACCCCAAGACTAAGCTCTCACTCTTTCTACCACCTAATGTTGTAGCTCAAGATTTCCAGAATCCCCAAATAAAGCTGGACTTAAAAAAAACAATTTAGGAATGAAAATCTCAATCAGCATGAGAAAGGAATCCTGTAGACAGAATCCCATGCTGAGAACTGTTCACCGGTTCATGGTTCATGGTGCCAGAAGTCCTGGTCTGGTAAGGCAGGTGCCTTTCCAACCAGAGTTGGAGTCCCTGCAGGTGAGGGTCAGGTACTATCCACGCTAAAGAACAAGAGACAGGTGCCTAAACTGGCCTAATCATAAACTCACCCAGGCAAACCCCTTTGTGAGATCTGTTTACACAGAGAAAATGTTGCCTTTTCATCCCAGCAGCACAGCCTGAAGTGAGGGATCCCAGCATGGCCCTGTACCCTGCTCCAGGTTGGTGCAGAGCTGGTCCAGAAGTCAGGAGAGAAGACCCCAGCCCATGTCAGAAAAGATGACCAGAGAGTAAGCGTTGGCCACAAACCGTATCATCTCACCCTTTCACTGGTTTTCTCCATCACAAGCACACACACTCCATACACACAGATCACAGACCAAGCTTATTATCAAAAAGAAGCCATAAGGATTTCCTCTCCAGGGCCTGATAGCTCATCTACGCCAATCACCTCATTTGCAGAAGAGGAAACCAAGGTACCAGGAGGCCCAGAGTCTTAGCAGATGCCCCGCCAAGGGCATAATCAGGACAGTGAGTCCAGCAGTGAGAATCACTGTTAGTGACAAAGTCTTTTCCTCACAGTCTGCAGCTTCGATTCTAGGCCTTCAACATAAATAACAAAAAGGCGAAGAGGCCTGCTGCTCCAGCACTGCCCAGAGGGGCACCCTCCCTGAACCCCTCCTCTCCTGGGCGTGTTTGTATTACTTCCCCTTTGCTGCTGGAACACCTAACACACACATTTATCTGACTTATCCGCTTGTTGTTAACAAGTCTGACACACCCACAGGATGTGGACGGCCTCAAGGACAGGGGCTGGGCCAGATCCACATGCATTTTTGTATCTCTTGTGTCTGCTGCTCAAACAATATAATGAATCTGAAGAGGTAAAAGGGGAGGAGCAATAAAGAAACAAGGACTAACTAAAATGTTTCTTTTTTTATCTTTTTGATCAAGAGTACACACAACTCTAAACAAGTCACTGTTGAATAATTTCACACACAGGCCATCTTTCTCTAGCCCCCCACCCCAGAGTCCCATACCTGGCCCCTGGCTATTTGTTAGTCTAGGCCATTCCTCTTCCCAAGGGTCCTAAGCTTTTTCCAATTCCAGTGCCTTCCCCCTCAGTGTCTCACCCCTCAGCCATCAGGAAGCATTAGTGGTTGTCATCTCCATGCAGTACATAACCTAAAGACATCTCAGGAAACAGTCTAATATGATTAAATAAATCTATAAAGAAACATGGACCCAAGGGTTGGAAGGCAATTACAAACTAATAAAAATGCACAAGCATAAATTATAGTACTGGACTAGAAAAGAATCCCATTATATAAACTAAGTTATCAAAATGACCTTGTATAAATGCTTCTGGAAATAAGTAGGCCATCAGCATGGCTTGGTGTAAAAAGATAGGGAAGGGAGGAGGTAATTTGGTGCCTACTATGTGGGCTCCATTTGTCTACAGACACTTATACGGAAAAGCTGATGAAATCGGTAAGAGAGAATATTTTCATAGAAGTACTGGAAAAGAGATTACTGTCATTTTTACACAGTCAAAATACAGGCAAGTTTTACCTAAAGACCAACATGTTAACAAAATTAAAAGCTGATTATCGTCAAAGTTTTATTTAAAACTGACTTTCAAAATTACGTCATACCCCCACCACTTAATTCCGTGGGTTGTGATAGTTGACCACAAAAAGTTGTAGAACTTTTTTATTTTAAAACGATCACTTTACTGCTAAGCACCTGGACAGCCAAATCCAATCTCCCATTTTCTCTGGCATAGAGATTTATCTATGTCACTTCCCACAAGCTCCACAGATAAACTTTGGAAGCAACCACTGCCCTTCCCAATTTTATTAAATTATATTTGGGAGTTTTTGACTCTATGAAATGTAGACTTTGAGAGCATGTCCATCAATTTCCTGCAAAATAAGATTTTCCATTTGTCTTCCTTCTAAAATAAAAATATAACCTCCCCAAATCAAGAAAATATTGTTTGAACATGCTGCAAACTGAAATTGCACATAGTGTATTAGACTCCTTTTGTAACTTTAATATTTATTTATTTTTTTTTTTTTTAAAGATTTTATTTATTTATTTGAGAGAGAGACAGTGAGAGAGAGCATGAGCGAGGAGAAGGTCAGAGGGAGAAGCAGACTCCCCATGGAGCTGGGAGCCCGATGCGGGACTCGATCCCGGGACTCCGGGATCATGACCTGAGCCGAAGGCAGTCGTCCAACCAACTGAGCCACCCAGGCGTCCCTAACTTTAATATTTAAATCAACACCAATGGCATTCATTACCTTAAGTGAGTTAATAAACTGCCTTGGGAAGTCTCCATTTCTTGGCTGTTAAGATGAAGGTTCCCAGGGACACGTTTTCGTGAAGAGCACGTACTCTTAGTTACAATGAAGGTGCCACGGAGGAGCATGAGGTACCATGCCTCAGCCTCAACCTCCAGAACTCCAGTCATACCCATTTAGAGTCCCTTCCCAGCCGGAACGGTTCCAGGTGAGCCTTGAGTTAACTGCCTGACTCACTGTTCTGAAAACATGCATGAAAGTCATAAAAAGTTGTGTAGAATTGGCATGTGCAGAGATTTAAATCATGTTATACTAAAATCTAAGGACTCAACACAGCTAATACCTTGCGGGGGGTGGGGAGACTAGAAACGAAGGAATGCAATGGAGGTAGCACAGGGACACTCCTTATAACAAGACTAACAAGCGCATACCAGACCCTACCCATTCACGGAGGGCCTGTCCATGTGCCAGTAAGCATGCTAAGGTCCCAACTGGGTACTCAGTCCTGTGAAATAGTTCCTGAGGTATCCTCATTTTAGAGTTAAGTCAACTGCTTCCAAACCTGGCCCGAGGTTCCCAAGATGGACAGTGAAGGGAACGAGAGTGGCAGGAACTGGGATGCCGAATGGGTTCCCATCCCTGTTGCTACCAAACTTGAAGACAAGCATGGAGCTGCGTGGTGGGCACAGTCAGGGTACAGGGGAGGTAGGCACCCCCATCCTCATTAAGCACTCTCACAAAGACCTGATCCTAGATCCAAGTATGCTACTTTCCTAATCCCATCCCATAGAACTCCCAAGCACCTGCACCCCATAAAAACAACCCTTGTCCTCCCCTCCCCCACCTTTGCTTCATGGCCATTCTCCAGCTTCTCAATCCTAGCCTCATCCTCGAAGACCTGGGTTCAAATGCCGCAGCCTCCATCAGAAGGACAACCTCTACTCCGTCAGTGCCCTGTACTGAATCTTCCCTGCCAGCACTCAGGGTTCCCCAAAACTGGACCTCTCAAAAGGAATGCCAAGAGCTAGTTACCCAGAACCTACCCCTCACCCCCAGCAATGCTTCCCAGCCGGAACGGTTCCAGGTGAGCCAAGATCCCACTCTCTTCAGCCTTGGGGGAGTGGAACCAAGACACCGCCCCCCACCATGTGCTGTAACTGAGAGATGAAAGCATTCCAATCCGAGTGCCAGCCACCACTCCTCACACGTGAGTATCCAATTCAACAGGCCTCTCCCTGGGATGCCACCTCTCCTCCAGTCAGGGACCATACTCATCCCAGAAGACAACCTGTCTAGTGATGAGTGACCCTGGGGTGGCAACTTCAGAATGGGGTACCAAACAAGCAAACTGCCCCCGCCCCAGTTCCCTTCTCCTAGACTCCTTTCCCTTTCCTGACTCTTTTTCCCCTCCTCACATGGCAAATTTCAAGTCACTAAAAGCTTAAGGATTGTTTTTAAGTTGCTTTTTCAAGTTATCAAAATAAATCTTATAGACTGAAAATACACATCCTCAAAACGGACATTTTGGCCTTTTATCCAGATGTTCTATTAAAAAGGGGGCTGTCTGACCAGGAAGTATGTCCACATATTTGAAGAGATGAAATGGGAACACTTCTTTCTTTGGCCACCTGCCAAGAAAAATTTATGTTGCCAAAATAAAAGAGATTATGTTTGCTCAACATATGAACTAAGGGCAGAGCCGCTTAGAAACCGGGCCTCTTTTACCAAGCAGCTTAAATCATGTAATTTTAAATATGTCTGTGAATGTCACCTTCGCTCCTACCTACTTGGAAATATCAGGGGCTGTAGCCATCTGTGATCGCCCAGCGTCCACCCTCTGCTCACCTCTCCCTCTCCATGGGAAGTCCCAACACCCCCATAGTTTCTGTTTCTCCAACTGGTGACCCGGAGGTCCACCAGGATGTGTCCTCCCACTCAGGGTGGTGCCCACACAGCCTCCTACTCATGTGTGGGGTAGGGACGAAAACAAAGAGGGCATCATACTGACACCAGTGGCAGCCACCTGAGGCTTCATCCTATACCTCTCTCTATCTGTACTGGTTTGAAAATTTCCATTAGAAAGAGGATTTTTTTTTTTTTTTTTAAAGGATCCATCAGAACCTTAAGGAAAAAAATTTAAAAGAGACAAACATTCGGTTAAAAATAGGAGTATTCATGAGAGATATTTTAAGTTCATTTGAAGAAAATAATTCCTTATGTGGTGAAGAGAAGAAAAATAAAACGCTGCATCTCATTTACTTTAAGAATAAAAGCTACATAAGTTCCTTTTAAACAAACATCAAATTCAGCCATAAGATAATAAATCTAAAATATATTTTGTTAGTTCCAAATGTTAAATATTCAGAAATGATGGTATTTGTAACCAACCCAATTAGACCCTTGCAATGCTAAATAAATATATTTGATTCTGCAAATATCACTAGGCTTCCCAGCGAATAATCTAGAGCTAGACTTGAAGGTTTTATTTTGTTTTGTTTTGTTTTGTTTTTAACATAACTATATTACTCTCTGATCAGGACTCAAAAAAGAAGCACTTCAGAGAAGCATCTGGATGTTAAGTGCTTTCCAAAGAAAATAAAAAACAACATAATTCTGAAGCACAAATTAAAAACCTTAGCAAGTTTATGCTCCATAGAAATAACCTTACTGGAGTGTTAACACTTTCATATTCATGACTGCATTGGATTTAAACAATCAACATGTGAGGATGTGCAGGTTTTCCCCTATTTTGCGGGGGTGGGGGAGGCAACAGAAGCCAAGAGGGTTGCCATGGTTACAAAGGTTTTGGGGTTGTTTTTTTTTTTTTTTTTTAAAGTCAGCTCTTAGCACCAAAATCTACTTCAAGTTCTCCACAAGGACCACTCTCCCCTTTCCAGTAAGTCACTCCCCAGCCCTCATAAGATTACCGTGCCCTGGGACAGCACTGTATGCTCCCCTGGGGTCCAGTATCAAGGGTGGTTCTCCATTCTTCACCTTCAAAGCTCTCCCTCCTCCCAGGAGCTCCAAGGACAAGGCCCTCTTTCCCTTCTCTGTCAACATCCTGAAAAGGTTCTGCTCCTTGTCATGCCCAGACCTTTCTAATTCCCTTCATCCTCTGGAATCTTCCTAGTCCTTGACCTCTTCTGACTTCCCAGGGCATCTAACACTGACCCCATCCCAAATTCAAGACCACTGAACCCGGATTCTCTTCCTTGTTCTCCTGCATCTTCACAGCTTTGCTCCTGGCCTCATGCCCCCACATGGGTGCTCTCCCCAGTTTTGGGCTCAAGCTTACTCCTGGGTCTTCCCTTGCTCCCATCCCCTGAACCCTCTGAGACACCACTACAACTTCCAATGTTCCAAATGTTAAAAAGATCCCCAGCATACCTATATCTGTAGATCATCCCCTTCACACTTACCTGTACTGGTTTCCAAACCCCATCCCACAAACATCAGTCCTCTTACCGCTCACTCTCTTTCAAATAAATCAAATACATACACTTCAATCCTGCACCATCCCTGGCCTGGTTTTTGGGCACCCAGTTTTCCCCCAGAAAGTGAACGAATTCAACAAGTACCAAGCACCTGTGTTAACTGTGCAGTGTTTAAAACAGACAACCAAGAATTAAGTTACATGGCCAATCATCATACAGTTGGCAAGAACTCAGACAAAACATAAAGGGCAGCACAGATGATAAGGGTAAGAACAAGGTGGCAGGAGTGGGGCAGGAAGAGGAAACAGCCATTGCAAATGCCAGCAGCAGGAGAGTGCAGAGACCAGTGTGGCTACAGTCAACTGAACCAAGGGCCCGGGAGGTGACAGAAGTCCCTGCCTTTAGTCTGACTGACTTCAGTCTGAGAGGAAGAGCTACTGGAGGTTTCTGAGCAGAGAAGTTTACAAAGTAATTTCAGTTTGTACATATTCCTCCCCATTCTTTCAGAGAAGAGACTGCTGAGGGGCAATGGGAAATAGTCCTCCATCAGGAGGCTGTAAAATGACACAGGGCTGTGAACACACCTGCCTTGCATCTACCTATCAGGCTCAAGCTCACTTTCCTAAATGCAAGTCTGATCCTGACATGTCACTTCATCCCCTCTGCCGGAATGTTCCATGGCTCCCACGACCTCCATGACTATCTAGTGCCATCCGATGCATGGTCAATGGGGTTACACCATGGCCTACTACCCCTTCCTAAACACCCTGACCTCCAAACCAGCAGGATCACCTGCTATTTCCCTGACACACTGACACAAGTCTGCGATACCTGCCTCTGCCCTCCGAAAAGTTATTAATCCATCCGTTAGGGCTAAGCCCAAACACCAGTTTCTCAGGAGGCCTTTCTTGGCTGCCCCTCAAACTGCCCACTGCTTGCACCTCAACAAGAGCACCCTTTCATCAGTTCTGGGTTAGAGTTTCCAGAGACTGGTAACTCAAGGGCAGGACTGTGCCTGACCTATCTAGAACACACATGGGGCCAAGCACAGAAGCAGGCGTATAGTAAATGTTCAATTAATGCATGCTGGCTAAGTGAACAAAATGCTCATCTGATTATACAACGACTTGAGGTCTTAGGGGGAGGTGGTCCCAAGGACGGGTTTTCTCTCTCTACTGTAATCTGGAAGACTGGGGTCCTGATGGGGGGGGGTGTTGGGGGACTGCATGCCCATGGTACAGTCACAAGTAGGGGCCACAGTGAGGATGGACTTGAACCCAAACCTTCAAACCCTCATGCCCTCTCAGCCAGATATATCTCTAGGCAGGCCCACCCCACACAATCCATTTTAACTTTGCCTAAAGCATCAGCAATATGTTTTTCCGAAGCCTATTCTAGAGGTGTACAGATATAGAGAAAAGAACCTAGAAGGACCGAAACCAAGTTAAGAGCAGTTACAATGTTATTTTCCTTTACCTTACTTTGATTCCCCCCCCCCCCCCCCCAAATAAACACCATAAGAAAAAAAGTCTTTTAGAAAGAACTGCCACAGGACCACCTGAGTTACAGTTAAAGAATGGCTCCAAAAATAGAAAGTATCCAAAAAGCCCACCAAAACCCTGGAAACATGAGACCACTGAATATATACTACTGCTTACAGTATATATAAGCTGCAAATGTTTTAAAAGATTTGTCTGAGCATGCAATGGTCTGAGCCTAACAACTGGCCCTGTGCTTTCACTTCTGAAATAATTATTTCACAAAACCCTGTGGATACCCCAGCCACTTACCATTCCCTCTTATTTAAACTCTTCCATAGATTTCATAATCAAGTGTGAACAGTCACCAATGCATCCTAGCTTATACTTATAAGCATCCTAGCTTATAGCTTATATACTTGCAGGACACAGCAACTGATTGGCTCTAAACAGGACATTTCAATGACTGTCATTTCATGACTTACAAAGAAAATGTCAATTAAAAATAATAGGAGGGGCACCTGTGTGCTCAGTCCATTAAGCGTCTGTCTTGATTTCTGCTTGAGACTCTCTCCCCCTTTCCCTCTGCCCCACTCTCTGCATGCAATTGCCCTCTCTCTCTCCAAAATAAGTAAAATAATTTAAAAAAATAATAGGAGATCAGTTATCAAAACATAATATGTCTTATTTAAGCTGAAAGCTACATCAACAATGAATCAACAAAGATTTGGCTTCTAACTTTCAGCAAAAGACCAACATAACTTTAAGGGTGAAATAGCATATTAAAACAAGGAAGAACTAATTGCTTTAGTTACCACTTTTTAAAAAGATTTATTTATTTATTCTGAAAGAGAGAGACAACACATGCATGAGTTGGAGGAGGGGGCAAAGAAAGAGAATCTCAAGCAGACTCCCTGCTGAGTGGGGCTCCATCTCACGACCCATGATATCATGACCTGAGCTGAAACCAAGAGTTAGACGCTAAGCCGACTGAGCACCCCCCCACAGGCATCCCTTTAGTTAGTTAGCACCTTTGTAAAGAAATAAAAGGGGGACAAGGAAACCGCACCTCAAGCACAGTGCTAGATAATCTTCCTAGTAAATCTGAGATAAGAATTTCATCTCCCCCATTTCACAAATGAAGAAATTGAGGCTCAGAGAGGTTAAGTAACTTAGTCACAGTAACCACAGTCACATAGTGGCAAAAACCAATTCAAAACCAGGTCTGTTTCACAAGACTATACACGTATGATTCTGTAATTCCACTTCTATTAGGTTCAAGAGCACGCAAAACCAATCTCTATGAAAGGAGTCACATCTAAGATGATATGAAACTTCTCTCTACTGGGTGGATATTGACTAGAAGGGGCACAGGCACCTTCTGGGGCACGGAAAATGTTTAATTCTGGAACGGGATGCTGGATAGACACTCAGGAGCCACACACAACATTAGAGCACTTCACACTTTACTGTATGCTACAGCTCAAGTTAAAGAAAAAAAACTTCATCAGATGGACTCCAAGTTCATACTCTTAACCACTAAACCACCACTCTGACAAAACCTGGCCACACTCTAGAATTGATTCCCTCAGATAATATTTTTTAAAAGTATTCTGGGAAGCAACGTACATCCTAATCACATCAGAGTGAAAACACTGGAACAATAAACCTGTTTTTAAATGCCACAGAATGAAAAGTAGAAAGTATCAACTTCCTGGCTACTGGGAATTTCCCCTCTGTAGCCACATCAGAATACAATTTTAAACCCTGCTCTAAAGGAATGTTCACAGATACACAGAAAATAATTGTAACATCTATAGAAACACCTAAAACTAAAATCACACAAAATATTTCAAGACGTGGTATAACTTTATCAACAATATTCTCAAAAGAAATTTGAATTTTGGGGCACCTGGCGGGCTCAGTCAGTAGAGCATGAGACTCTTGATCTCAGGGTTCTGAGTTTAAGCTCCATGTTAGGCATAGCGCCTACTTTAAAAAAAATAAATAAATAAAATAAAGAAAATTTTAATTCCGTCACAAAAATTTAAAAAGTCAAGGAGACAAAGCTGATGGGCAAAGAACATAAAGTTCACAGCAGTGGCAACATACAATACATGCAAAATCTCAGCTCAGAGTTTTAACATACAGAAAACTGGTACAATTAACTTTTTCCAGCAGTAGTGTAATTGTACCACATATGCCCTAATAACAAATTCTCTGTCAAGTACAAGTTCTTCCCACCGAAGTTCTGTTCAGACTAGCAAAGCCTCATCACTAGGTGATGATGAAATCATTACATCAATTTTCTTGAAGTCTTATACCACACATATTATACCTCTTATTCGAACGGTAATTGCCTCTCCAGAGAGAGGAATTTATTCATCATACAATTTGCAGACATCTTTGGCAAGCACCTAGTTAACAGTTATCCCACCTTGAGGAGGAGTATGGGGGAGGAAAGAGCTGTTCCTACACACCTGTTGGCTGTATGTGCTGTGGTCCTTCCTGGGTACTTTTGATGATGTCAGCCAGGAAACCCAACTTTCAAATTGTCAGAGCCCAGTTTAATTCATGTTTTAACATTCTGTATGCACTAAAATTGCCAGGCCATTGATTGCAATGATTTTAGTTCCCTCTGATCATCTCCATAAAAGACCCAAAGGCCTTTATGAGAATTTTCCAGTATTTATAACTTATACACTACAACTGGGCATGTTGCAATAGATTATATAACCAAGTATTATCCCAGGTGCAAGAATCTTAATGTTTATAAACGTAACCATTGGCATTTATTAATTGTCAAAGTCTTTAACAAACTGTCCAACAAAACTATTCAAAAAACTAAGTAAAGTCAAATATTGTGGCTATTAAGCAAGTTAGAATGAAAAGCACTGACCCAGTATGTTAAGAACAGAGTACGCCCGTCAGGCACATTCACAGCACTGGTCAGGATCCCTGAATTATGGTTCAAAAACAAACAAAAAAACAAAACAAAACAAACCAGCATTACCAGAAAACATAAAAACTTGAAGTTTCAAAGTTTCTTTAAGAAACAATGGATTCATCTTTTTTCATATCCTGCATCAGCTAAAAAGCCTCATACATTTCTATCCAGAACATCCTAGCTTTGTACCAACAAGCAGAATTATCCTTTTTTTTTTTTTAAGATTCTCTTCATTTCCTGATATAACTGCCTTTTTTCCAACGCATCTCTAAAAAAGGCACACATTTGGGGGCACCCGGGTGGCTTACTCTGTTAAGTGTTTGCCTTCGGCTCACGTCATGATCCCAAGGTCCTGGGATGGAGTCCTCCGTTTGTCCGTCCGTCAGTGAGTCCATCAGTCATTCAGTCCATCAGTTCACAAACTGGCAGGCTGCCTGCTCAGCAGGGAGTCTACTTCTCCCTCTCCCTCCTCCTGCTTGTGCTTCCTCTCTCATTCTCTCTCTCCCCAATAAAATAAAATTTAAATAATAATAATAATAATAATAAATTAAAATTTAAAAGGCACACATTTGAACAAATTGTATAACGAAAAGTCAACCATGAATTATCAGTTCCACTTTCCTATTTTAGCAAAACTGCAATATCTTAGAATTGGAGAAATCTAAATTGTGTTTTTTTAACAAGAAACTCTTCAAAACTACAAGCCATTACTCAGCTATCCATCAGAAACCCAGGAAAAAAATCATTAATTGTTACAAGCATATTATGCTTATTTTCATGAAAAGGTTACTTCATTTCTTGGATTTTAAAAACTTCATCTGCATCTGCCAAATCTGGCTGATTTCAGTCTCAGTCAGACCAATCTAAATGGTTCCCAGTTACTGCTTTTGGTAAAGGGAAGTTGATGCCTAGAGGAACTTCCATACTGATTACACAATGACCACCACTCATTAAGTGCTTCTTAATTCCCATGATGCAGAGCAGGAGTTTGACAAACATTATCCTAGTTGTCCTCAAAAACAATCCTGCAGAGCAGGTACTTCCAAAACCCGTTATGGAAAATACGGCTGGGATGATCAACCTGCCCAAGGTCACAGAATCATATGTGGCAGATTCAAGACCAGTGAACAGTGAGGGTGGGAACTTGGAACTTTTATGGAGAATCAGGCCTTTCATCAACACACATGAAATTAAGAGCAGTGACCCCCTGCTGCTGGGAGATAGCCAAGGGGAAAGCAGTATTTCAAAATGAACAAGTTATTTCAAACGTTAGAGCCAAAGATACAGACATTCACAAAGCTGGGCAGGGGGATAGGTTTACCCCTGTAGAGAATTCTATAGTGTTCTGTACTTCCCTGGTCTTAAAATCTAATCTAAGAGACCAGGGACTGTGTGTGTAACACTCTCCCAAATTCCACCAGGCTTAATAACCTCTATTCAAAAGAAAGAGAAGTGAGAACTAGGGCAGTGGGAAGATGATCGCCCAAGCCTGTCCTCCCACCAGGGTAAGCTGTCAGATCCGCATGGGAGCAACCAGGAGACAGCTGGGCTCGGGAGCCTTCGGCTGGGTTAGGCTCGAATCCCATCCCCACCCTCCAGCCTTCCTGCTCCCCATCCTGACCCTGTTGACCACCTCCCGAAGCAAAATACACCGGAAGAATTTGTTGTAACAGGTAGACGCCCATATTCACCAACTGGTTTGGCAATCTACCATCTACAGCAAGGCTCCAACAAGGGAGGGGCAGAAGAATATGGTATAATTGTTCTAAACTATCTTTCTACGAAATTGGGAAGGTTCACGAGGCCATGAGTGATAGGGGAGCAAAGACAAACACCCCATCCCTGAGTTTTAAGCAGGAGAGGGAGCCTCCTCGCCACCCGGGCTTACAATGTATTAATCTCAGAGATAAGCTTTCATGCCCTGACACTTGTAGGGAGATATTGGGTTCTGGGGCTCCCCGGTCCTAAATGAAAAATACCGTGGCCTGGATATTAAGGAGACTTGATTTTACTACCTCGAGGAGGGTCCGCCTGCTGTTCCGGGGCAGCCTCCAGGATCTCCGCCCGCGGGGTCCCACCGAGCGCCCCCATGCCCACCCTTCCAGCGAGGTGTTTGGCCAAGGCCTGCCTCACGGGCTCCGGGCAGCACCCACCCATCCCCCTCCCCAGGACTCAGACAAGCAGCCTAGTTAATCATTCAACGCCGGCGGCGTGAAACAATTTTTTAGAGGTCAACGCGAAAGGTTCTCCGTAAGTTTCACAGAAACCAGCCTTTGGGGACCCGGAGGTGGCAGCGGTAGGCAGATGGGGGTGGGGAGCGGCGGCGGGCGGCTCTTTGGCTCACAAAACACCTGATCTCCCCATGCGGCAACCGAGACCAGCGCAGTGCGAGGGTGGGGTGACGGGGTGCGAGTGAGAAATCACACACGGCCCCCTCCCCAAAATGCCCGTGGAAGCCAGGTGAGGACGCCGGCCCCAAACGCCCCTTCCCAATGCCTACATCAGCCCCGCGCGGGCTCCCCCGGAAGTTGGGGTGCAGCGAGGAGGGGGGATGTCCCCGGGCCCCGTGGGGGTGGGGGTGAAACAGGACAAGAGACTAAAAAGACATGCTGCTCCTGGTTTCGCTGTCCTCTTCCTCCAGGGTAAGGAAGCCAGAGGGAAGCGGGGACGCCTAAAAGCGGCGGGAGCCACCCGGGAACGGTTTCCTCCTGGGGCGCGCCGGTACGAAGCCGGAACCGGCGAGGAACGGGACTGCGAGGGAGAGGAGTCAGTGCGGAGCAGGGGGAAGCGCGAAGCAGAGATGGAAAGGAGGTGGCGCGGGCTGGGGGAGACGCTGGGGTAGGGAAAGAAGAGCGGGAGGGGACGCGAGCGCACACCCGCCCCGGCCCTACCTTGTCCGGGAGCAGCTCCTGCTCAGCGGGGCGGGGGCGGGAGATCCCGGCCGCATCCACGTCCCGGCCGCTTGGCGCGGCTCAGCCCGGCGACCGCCGACGCTCCCGCTCCATACGTTGCTCCGCGACCGGCGGCCCGGGGGTGTCGGCGGCGGGGGAGTCACCGGCACCGCTTGTCTCCGGCACTTGTTGCCGCCACCGCCACTGCGACTCTCACTCCCGGCTCCAGCTCCCGGCGCCGCCGCCGCCGCCGCCGCCTCTGGGCGCCCGGGTCCGGCCCCGCCTTCGCCCCCGCCCGGCGCGCCAATCAGGCCCGGCACCACCCCTCACGTCACCGCCCAGCCGGGCCCGCAGCCCGGCGCCCCAAGTTTGGGGAAGGCCGAGCTCCAGCCTGTCTGCCAGTTGGCGCCCGAGATTCGCCCAGGCTGGTGCTCCTCCTAGCTTCCAGAGACCCTCCGGGGCCTCCAGGTCCACACGTGGAAAGTAAAGGGTTAAATTGGGGGAAAGGGGCCCCCAGGAAGTAGACCTCCTCGGAAGAACAGGACAGTTCGACCCTATTCCAACCCCGGTCTAACCGAAATCTCTCCAATTGCAGGTCGCCCCTCTTGCGGTGCGCCACTCTTGCGGTGCGCCTGATGTTGGGGGACTAAGCCTACAGCCTGGGTAGGACTCCAGTGATCTTTTCCAGCCAGAACCAGTTTGTGAGTGGGCCTAGACTGGACCACAGCCGGCGTTCCAGTGCTTGGGTGCGTGCACCCCTGCAAAACCCGTAGTTCCACTGGGGAAGGGGGAACCAGGGCCAGAGTGGGACTTGACCATTGCTCTCTGCCCACCCAATACTTGCCACCATCTCTTAGATCCCCCAAATAACGCCTTAGAGCCCAAGGCCTACACTGGTGCCCTACTTGGCACTGCCACCCGATCTTCGAATTTGTGAAGCTGCCCAGGAACTGGTGAGGGGGAAGTTTTAGTTCTGCTCCTTGTGGTGTCTTACAGAGAATTTCCTCGAGGTTCCACGCGCGTCTTGGAAGCCAGAAAAGCAAGGTGTCCAGACGCTGCGCCTTCAACCCGCGCCGCCGCCCAGAAGGGCAGGGCAGACACCTAGGAGCTGAACTCTGACACACACCTTCGGCTCCCCACTACCAGGTGAGGACTTGGCTGGCGTCTACGACTCCCGCCGGCCGAAACACCTGGAACCACAGACGCACCTCGGCCCAGCGCCCCTGCTGGCTCGCCAGAGCACTGCATTCTAAGGTGAGTCCCTGACTCTGGACCCGAGTTTGGGGACCCCAGGTAAGCCTAGCGCAACCGGATGGGGAGGTTGCGCAGGTCTGAAAGGCTGGGCGCAGCCAGCTTGTCACGCGCGTGCTCCGTGGGGAGGCAAGCTTGGCCCGAGGCCCATCACAAAGCACCTCCGTATGTTGGTCCTTATCTCTTCAGGAAGAAAGAGATCCCCTTTACCTGACCAGACCGACCAGACCCGGCAATTAAGGACACTCCACCTTCAAATATGTGCATTTTTCAGAAGGCTTTCTGAGGAGGAATTAGCCGAAGGGGAAAGAAATGTAAATGCAGGGATTTCGGGCACCTAGGAGTTCAGCCTTTTCCACTGTGGGCCCTTACTCTGATCCAAGCTCCGAGCAAAAGAGTATTTTGCAGCTGGATGCCCTGAGCCACGTGGGTACATGCTTTTAGAAACAGGAATTCGGAGTCAGATCTGGGAAAATTTTTATTTTCAGCCTTCAGACCTTTTTGCTTTTATGTTGATCCCATGATTCTCCTAAGACTGAAATATGAAAGTTCAAGAAACAAGTTGGATTTTGTATATTCATAGAAAAACAAAAAGGATGCACTCTGACTGCTAACCACGGGTATCCCAAGTGTGGGATTGGAGTGTGGGAAGGAGGGAGATAAATTTTATACCCTTATACTGACTCTGCATTTTGTATTTTTCCAGTTATATTAACTGTCACAATTTAGAAAGGTAATAAAACATTTTAAGAAATATAGAAATTAAAAATTCTTCAAGAACTCTGGAGAAAGTATAAATTAATAAACAAATGAAGCCTCTGCTTTCATTCTACATCAAAGTAATTATTCCTGAGTCCATGTTCTTTGGTTTAAATAAAGATATCTCTAGGCTGCTATTCTGATTAAATGCTGTGGTGGGACAAGACTGACATCTGAAGATTTTTCTGTGCTGTCAGATTGACATACTGTTTCTATGCCTGTGTGTCTTCCCTTTAAATGGGTACCCGGTAGCCATATCTTCTTCCCTTTAAATGGGTACCCGGTAGGCATACCTTCAGCTGCCTGCCAAGGAGTTTTTAGTAAAGGAACTGCTACAGCGTAAGTTGAAATCCAACAAGGAAATTAAGCTTGTGTCCTTTGTATCTGCCCAGGCCCCAAAATTTAAAAATAAGGGCATTCTCTCCATCCTGCCATTAATTAATGCAGCTGGGAGTGTATCTGTAACAGTTAACACTGTTCCTTTGGGGGAATTACTCAACACTAAGTTCCACACCCACTTGGCTGTAGTCTTTACTCTTGGGTTGGGGCCTGGGTCCATCATCAGTAGGTAAAGATGTATTACTTATTTGTTTAACAAATATGTGTTGACACTGGAGTGGTGACCATGACAGACAAACTCTTCCCTCATGGAGCTCACAGTTTAGCTGGAGAGAGACAGGTTCACAATTCAATGCACTGTCAATTATATAACTGACAATTGCAGAAGTTCACGGTGGTGGGATCATTTGGGGGAGTCCAGGAGGAGGTGACATTTGAGTTGAGCTCTGAAGGGTGAGCAGGACTTACTCAGGCAAAGAGATGAGTGGAACAGAGTTCCTGGCTGGTTTATACCGCAAGGGGGATGTGGTTGAGGGAGAGGTTGGAGAGGTAAGCAGGGGCTGCATTTTGCAGGGCCTAGAATACCATGTTCTATAAGATCATTCTGACCAGATGTGAAGAAGGAAAAGGGTAGAGGGAAAAAGGGGGTTGAGGGATAATTAGGAGGCTGTTGCTAAAATATAAATGAAAGTGCTGTTTATCTAAGTGGTAAAGCAAATGGAGAGAAGAATACCAGCAGGATTTGGTGATTGCTTAATTAGGGAAGAATCAAGGAAAACTCCCAGTTCTCTGTTTCTTCAAGCAGAGGGACAGTGGTGCCACTTTCTCAGTTGGGGGACTCTCAGGGAAGAGAATTGAGAAAACCTTCCCAAGGTTCACATTTGGTCAAGGTGGGTCTGAGGTGCCCATGACGTGTCCAAGTGAAGATGTTGAGTAGGTTGTTGGTTGTAGGGTCCTGTTCTCTGAGGGGAGACTGAAACAGAAGTAGTAAGTAGTGGTGGTAATAAAGCCAGGAGAATAAGGTGGTCTCCCAGGAGAGTATAGAGCTTTACCAGAAGAGGGCCTAGGACTTATCTAAAGGCTGGACAGAGGCAAACTACTGGCAGATGAAGTGGAGCAGTTGCCAGAGAGGTAGGAAGAAAATTAGGAGCTTGGGGAGGTAGGGATTTCCCAAGGAAAGAACATATAATAAGGAGGCAGTAGTCAACAACACTCAAAATGGCTGAGAGACCCAAGGGAAATGAGGACTAAACAGCCACTAGATTGACTGACCTTGGTGTCACTGGGAGTTTCACAGAGCAGTGACTCGTACAATGAAGGGCAAAGAGATAGACTGTAGTGGATTGAGGAGTGAGTGAGAGGTGAAGAAATGAAGAAAGGTACTTCATGCAGACAGAAAAGTTTGAAGGGTCAGAGAGAAGAACAGCTGGAGAGGAAATGTGTCAGCAGTGGGTTTAGGATAGAATAACTTGAGTGTATTTAAATGCCCATATGGAGGATCCTATAGAGAAGAGGAAGATGAAGGTATAGCAGTGAGAGAACAATGGACAATAAAGTTTCCTGTGACCATGGGAGAAGACAGAACCAGAGTATGAGTCGAAAGGCTAACCTCTTGCAGGATGCTACCTCCTCTATTATAACGGGAGGGAGGAAGTTAGAGCAGGACTGAAGTAGGCAGATTTGGTGTGGGACATAGAATCCTTCCACAGGATAATTTTCTCTTGCTCTGTGACAGATTTGAAGAGAGCGGAGAAGGTGTGACAGAGTCATTGCAGAGAGTGGGAAGGTTGGGAGGTGGCAAGATGATAAGGCAGCATGGCAAGACAGCATGCAACCCACTTGAGGTTGGTGGTGTCAATTTATGAGGTACCCTTTGGCTCTCCTGTGTGATTTCCTCCAGCAGAGCTCAGGTGTTTGCTCTGGTGCAGGTTCAGGTGGGAAGAGGAGCAAATTCCTTTTGCCAAGGAATTGAGAACCTTGGCAAAAGTGAGGTTGACATGATGAATGGTAAGAGAGAAAGGACAAAAATCAATGGGCTGGAGGTGTCAAAGGAGTCAATGTTTAGTCATGTTGGAAGAAGAGGAGGCTGCTGACTTGGGTCAGCAGTCTGGATGCTTAAGTTAGTAGTTCAGGAGGTGGAGAGCTTTAGGTCATGGTGAAGCCAGGATATGATAGGGGAGAGTAGAGGAGAAAGTCACTGGAGAATATGAGGCCACCAAGGAACTGAGAGGCAGGGTATTGGATAGGTCATCCGTGTGGGCAGTGAAGCCACCCAGGAAGATATGGGCAGCAATTAAAGTCAGGGTCATAGTGTGAAGGTTATGGAGGTGGGAGCTAAAGTCTTAAGAAAGTGAAGAAGGAGGAGGAACCAGGAGTTGGGAAGATGGGAACCACCAGAAAGGAAGAGGAAATACGGCTAGCAGCGGTCTCCTCAAGAGTGGAGGAATAAGAGTGTTTACAAGAGGTGGAGGAGAAATAATCAGAGAAAGAGGACTAACCCCACCTCTGGGCCCTGGGGGACACACAGATGAAATAGTGAGCACCTTCATCTCCTAGAGCTTCAGGGAAAGCAAAGAAGGTGGGATTTCATTCTGAGTAGAGCTTAAAGATATATGGAAGGGTAGATGGAGCCACCTTCAATTTGGTTTGCTTGTTGAAGTCTACAGTCCCAGAGGATTACATAAAAAGATTTGGAGGGTGGGAGTGAGTAGAGGTGGGAGGTCAGATGCCAGGAAAAGCAAAAGATTGTGCCAAAAAGATGGTGGCTAGAGGATCCACGAGAGAATGATAATGGAAAGAGAAATGAATGGTCTCTATGAAGCCCGACCCCATAGCTCTATAAGCCAGGGCAACATCCTCCTCACTTGTTTTGTCCCAAGATTTCCATCAGGGAAAGGTATATGAGGCCTCCCTTCTCCTTCCTCCTCTTCTCCACTAGAAACTTTGCTGTCAACACATGAGCTCTTATGGGACTCTGGCCACAAGTCAGGAATCCCAGGCTTATCTCTCCTCTGCTACTCACCTTGCCTCTTCCTCAAGCAGGTTGTTGACCTCTCCTGTCTCAGTTTCATTGTCTGTAGACGCTGAAACACACACACTTCTCAGGGCAAGAGTGGAGACAAAAAGCACTTTCTAGGGGCACCTGGCGGCTCTGTTGGTGGAGCATGTGACTCTCGATCTTGGGGTCATGAGCTTGAGCCCCATGTTGGGTGTAGAGATTAGTTTTAAAAAAAAAAAAAAAAAAGCACTTTCTAAACTTTAAATCACTGTAGGGATGTGAGTGATTTCCCTTGTCCAGAACACCCTCACCTACATCCATATCTCTCTCCCAGGAGCCCTCCCAAAAAGACTGTGAGTCTCTGCTCTGGAGGAAGCTGTAATCTTGCCCAGAGACAGGACAAACACACCCAAAACAATTAGAGAGGAATGCACAGCTGTGTCTGATTAAGTGCTAAATTGTAAGGTGCAGACAGTAAGAGCTCTGAGATCAGAAAAGAGAACAATTAGCCAGACTTGGGAAAGTCTGGGAGGCTTCCTGGAGAAGGTGGGGTGAAAGGCACCCAGGCTACTCACTGAAGCTGTGAAGAATACTGGCAAATGCCCATTCCTTTGTGGCTGCAAAGACTGTCAGTCTGGCAGTCTGACATGGGTCCACAAAAAGCTTCTAGGTCACAGATGCTCTTTTGGCACCCCTGCTGCCCAGCCTGTTGTCACCCCGATAGCCATGCACCTTCTCAATTACAGTCCTGTGTGTGCGCCCCCACCCCCACCCCTGGTGGCTGGGCAGCCTGGGCAACACAGCAACACGTATGTTCTTTGCCCTGGGCCTCTCATGTTTAGGTCTCCCTTGTCCCCTGTTTGCCTGGTGAAGAAACAGAGTTTGATCTTTAGCAAATTTCCTGGACCATCCTTGGTGCCAGTACACATCTAGCATTTTTGCCTGGCCAGACCACAGGCTTTGGAAGAGAAATGCTGCTGTTTGCCCCACTGTACCCAGCCAGCCTGGGGGACCTACATGACCACCAAATCAAAGCCCAGCACTGGCCCCACACCTGCCTCCTTTCCTCTTTACTGCCTCTGCTTCATGACCCAGGAGTACCCATAAACCCACCATTAGGATACCACCCCACAGAGCTGCCACCCTAGAGCCCAAGACCTGCAAGGCGGGAGATGGCTTCAGCCTCTGGGGCTGTATCAGAGCCATGGGAGCCAACTCCTGCAGCCCTCTGGACATGGTTCAGAATGAAGGCCTTCTTCCTCAGTAACTAGCCTGGTTGGTGCCCACGCTCTGTAGTTCTCTCCTCCCTTTTGCACAGATCTGGAAAAGATCCCATCATGCTTCAGGGGCAAGCAGACACAGGCAGCAGCCACAGCAGAAATCCCTAAATGTTGTATATGCTATGGACTTGGGTTGCTCCAGAAGGACAGCAGTGTTTTGTGAATCTGTTAGTCCCAGTTGGGGCCATAAACAACAACCCTCTCTATCAATAGCTAAAATATTAATTACTGATGGAAAGTATGGAACCTTGGCACTGGAATTCTTGGAGCTCCAGTCCAAATCCCTTGGAACTGACAAATGAGAAAAATGAGGTCTGATAAGTAGGTTTTGGGAGGCCAAACACCGGATACTAGAGATAATCTCTTGAGTGTTTGTCAGTTAAGTCACAGGTTAAAAATCACCAGCCTAAAGCAGACCCTTTATCCCAAGATTACTTTGACTTTGCAACAGCAGAAAGACGTAAAACCTCATTATCAGATGCAGATATCAGAAATCAATGTTATGATTCCCTGGGGATTTGCTCCATCTCCCACAGAATCCTGATGCTAGAAGAACCTAGAATTCCCAGGTGAGTAAAGACCAGCTTATGCATGATGCCGTATAAGGTCAGTAACTTGAAGGGGCACAAATAGCCATCTCTGTTAGGGTCATAATATTGTTTGGGGAATGAACTCTCCTTAAAGAGAAATGCAAAATCATACTTGTAATTATTATCAAACTGCAAAATTATATTCAAGAGGAGAGGCCCATAATTGCAGCATCAAGCACGAGACAGTGCCATTAAAATGATTATCAAGGCATAAGCCTATTAGAGAGCTTAATGCCTCATTGCTGGCATCATCCCGCTAGCTATCCCAGGTCTGGAAACCAGCTCAGTTGTAAACACAACTGTTACAAAACAGTGATTTGCAAGGGGCATAACAAAGATCTGCTGACCTTTACCAAAGGTCACAGCTGCTTGGCTAAGGAGAACAGAGAACATTTCTGAAAAATGAAGATTCGTCTGCCAACTCCAGTTGGCTCTTACTGAGAAAGAAAGTATGCAAATCTTCAAGTCCTTCCCAGTTGTTCAGCCATCCAGATATGGGTATAACGGTGAGGTCTGTCACCTTCAGATAGCCAGGTGCCGCCTCAGATGGATACAGGAGCCTAAGTCTTGGCTGCTCGTGGCGAAAAATCATGATTTTATGGAAATCTGCAAACCCAAGTTCAAATCCCACTCTGTGTCCTCATGGATAGAGCAAAATCTATCTCGAAGAGTTCCCAAGAAGGGAAAATAAGGTTATTTATGACCAAGTAACTATAGATAATTGGTGCTTACTAAGTTTGTTTCACCCTTGGCCTTGACAGTGGGACCAAGGCCTCATCAGGATGAAGTACAGGTTAGGTATCTTGGCATAAATCTTAGGGATTATCAACATTTGTCCTGGGAGCCCACAAGAGGAACTGCTACTCCCTCTTTATTCCAAAGTGTTTGTATATCATTAATCAGCATCACAATTGAGAACAGGAAAATCAATGGGCTGTATCTGGGAGGAGCCACCTGCTTGGTCTTTTAGGACCCAGTGAATGTTGAAACTCACTTGGCAAGATGTGTCAGCAAAACCATCGCCAGGAGGGGCAGGGCCTTTTCCTTAAGGATGATAGAGAAATCAGAGAGCAGTGGACCCCACAGATGGTTCCAGTTACTTTCACTGTCAGCGTCTTTGCTGTAGATATCTTTGTTGTGAGCATTTCTGTCAAATAACTAAGTAGCAATAAGGCAATTTTGCCATTAAAGATTAAAAAGTAGAGGTGCTTGGCTGGTTTAGTTGGTAGAGCATATGACTCCTGATCTCAGAGTTGTAAGTTGGAACCCCATGCTGGGTGTATAGATTACTTAAAAAAATAAAATCTTAGGGGTACGTGGGTGGCTCGGTTGACTAAGTGGCCAACTCTTGGTTTCAGCTCAGGTCATGATCTCAGGGTCATGGGATGAAGCCCAGTGTGGGGCTCGGTGCTCAGTGTGGAGTCTGCTTATCCCTCTCCCTTCCTCTCTGCCTCCTCTCTCTCTCTCTCTCTCTCTCTTTTTCTAAAATAAATCAATAAAATCTCTAAAATCTTTTTAAAAAGATAAAAAAGTAATTGGTTGACAGTCTGGTTTGTTTGACAGTTTGGTTTCATTTCTCGAGGCAATTCTCCCTTTTTTTAAAATATTTTATTTATTTATTTGACAGACAGAGATTACAAGTAGGTGGAGAGGCAGGCAGAGAGAGAGGAGGAAGCAGACTCCCCGTGGAGCAGAGAGCCCAAGTGGGGCTCCATCCCAGGACCCTGGGATCATGACCTGAGTGGAAGGCAGAGGCTTTAAACCCCTGAGCCACCCAGGCACCCCTCCCATTTTTATATGATGTAAATCTTAGCTCTCATAATGGCATAATGGTCTATATGGTCTATATGGTGGCATAGAGTTTTGAACCCACATTTCCCTAGAACTCTGGGACCTCTAATAGTGGACAAGTGACAGTATACCAAGAACAAGCGGCAGTATGGAAGGCTTTCACAACATCATTGGAAGTCCAATTACAGATGTGCATTTGTACATGCACAGTACTTGGAATCTGATGCCTCTCTTAATGAAGGAAGAAATCTTAGCAAAAAAAGAAAAAATGAGACACCAAGAAATGGGAAACAAATCAACGAGCAAAATAGTAATAATAATAATAACAATAATAATAATTCTCTGAATGAAAGACTTTGAAGACAACTACTAGGTACAATCTACAAAATAAAATCAGTTATTGAATCATGAATCAACATTATACATTTTGAATGTAGTCAAGTATTTGGTATTTTGCGATAAAGTCTTTTAAATCTATTCATTTTCCAAGTTTCATTATGTTCTTTTTAATGGATGTCCTTCTTTTATTTTTTGCCATTTTACCTTTTATGTCAAAATTGTCTTACAGCCAATAACTCATATGGAGGAAATGCTTGCAGCAAAGATGCTTAAGGCAAAAAACTAGCATGCCTGTGGATTGTCTTAAAAGGGAAGCAGGGTACATGTAACAAGGTGGATAAATCTCAAAACATGTTGAGTGAAAGAAACCATACATAAAAGAATAGACATGAAGTACAAGAACAGGTAAAAACTAACCTATGGTGATAGAAATCAGAACACCAGTTGCCCCAGGGACAAGAAGGGAATTAAATTAAAAGAGGTATAAGGGAACTTTCTGAGATAAGAGAAATATTCTATCTGTTGATTGGAATGATTGCTAAATGGGAACACACCATTGTCAAAATTTACCACACTGTACACGTTTTTTTTTTTTTTTTAAGATTTTATTCATTTATTTGAGAGAGTGAGAGAGAGAGAGCACAAGAGGGGAGAAGGTCAAAGGGAGAAGCAGTCTTCCTGCTGAGCAGGGAGCCTGATGTGGGACTTGATCCCAGGACCTTGGCATCATGATCTGAGCTGAAGGTAGACACTTAACCAACTGAGCCACCCAGGTACTCCCACACTGTACACTTTGAATTTGTGCATTTTACTGTTAATAAATTAGACCTCAGCTAGCAAAAGAAAGAAAGAAGAGAAAGGAAAGATGGAAGGAAGGAAGGAAGGAACAGCATGTAGGTGGAGGGAAATAGAGACAAGTAGGCTCCCACCCACAGCCATGCTGGGCAGTTTCCTCAGCACCAAACTGGGACAGCTACGAACTGACATTTCAAAATCAACTACAGAAAGGAGAGAATACATTTTTCTAAAAATTAGTACCCTCTTCTGAGCCAAACGTTAGGTTTAAGCCCTTGTTCCTCTGCAAATTAAAATGCTTTTCATCACATTTCCTTCGCTTCTCGTCTAAAGCCTTCCAGGGTGTGGTTTTCCTGAGGCAGCACCCTTTAGGAGTCACCTTCCCTCCACTTCGCAGCTGCATGGAGACATTTTTGGATTTCATTAACTCTAAAAACTTTGTGCCCAGGACGCTGTAGAAAAAGGATGCAGAGTTTAATTGACTGGCCAAAATCAAATTAATGAGCATTAGAAGTAAAAAAAAAAAAAAAAATTGGGGTCACCAGGAAACTTTCTGGAAGAATCTTGACAATCAAACATTTCAGAAAGGGGGTGCCTAGCTGGCTCAGTCAGTGGAACATATGATTATAGATCTAGGGGTCATAAGTTTGGGCCCCATGTTGGGCATGGCATGTACTTTAAAAAAGAAAAAGAAAGGGAAAAAGGAAAGGAGAAAAGAAAAAAGAAAGGAAAAGGGGAAAGAAAAGAAAAGAAAAAAAGAAGCCTACGTGATCTTTCGGGGAGCTCTGGTTGCTGGAATGTCTCAGAGTTGTCCGAAAGTGGGCCTTTTCACTCCTGCATCAACCAGATATTAGATGTGAGCTGCCCTTGGGAAAGGGAACATGACCATGGGCAAGGTGACTCTTTTCAGCAGAGAAGTCTCAGAAAAGGACTCAACTGATGGTGGCTGCTATGAACCCTTCCAGTAGATGGGGAAACAAGTGCTTCAGTCTTGGAGAGGGACCTGGGGGGCTCAGCATGTCATCCACTATAGGTCGGATGGATGTGCATTTGTAGTCCCACATGTCTCCTAGAAAGTCTCAGCTAGGAGTCCATACTCATGTCCAGAGAAAATGCTGTATATCAGCCTTTACCAGGACTGTCCCTGGAACCCAATGATCTCACTACCCTTCCACTTCCTTAGGAAGGGGTGATAGGAGAGCCTTTGTCAGCTCCCAACCTAGCTTTTAAGAGTGGGACAGCTGGGAGGTGGCTGTGTGGACTGATTTTGGGTGGGACCTAGGCTCTCAGACTTACGGGGCATGATGCCCATAAGAATGAAAATCCACAGGATTAGTCTTGAACAAGCCGAGAGCCTGCTAAGGCTTGGCATCTGCTGAACTTCCCAAATTACACACATTAAGCTGTTCAGTTCCACATTTCCATAGTGTGCTTCCTGCCAAGCTTCTTAGCGCAGTCTACACAATAAGAAAATCAAAACGAGCAGTTAGAGCAATTCTGGATACGACAGGTCAAACAAATAAGCCTTTATCTAGGACTTCAACAGACATAGTCAACAAGGGCCTAATCCAAAAATGAGACTTGGACAAAAACGACTTTGCAAAACAAAAAGAGGGGGATGTAGAGATATTTGCATGAATTTTTTTCTCTCTTTCCTTGAAAATACTAAAATAACGTATTATTTGGCCTCCCAATGCTGCTCTGTCCCACCATCCCTCACCCCTAGCTTCTTCTTCTCTAACTCCATTACTAATCTGGCTATTGGGCCAACTCATAGGAAATGTTATGCTAGGGTATGAAAATAGTCACCACTGAAAAAAGCTGGGAAACTTACTTTGTTCATTGTTATATACCTAATTAAATACTGAAGGATTAAAGCTGTTAAGTGTGAGTGTTGTATATGAATTCAGGAAGTACAGAGACTATGTACAGAAACCCTAAGCATTCCAGCTAAGTAGTGCCACTAGTGTAGTGGGGAGCCAAGATGCGACAGAACTTTATTATTTAATTATTATTATTTTAACAAGAAAAAGCAAGTTTGTAGTTACTCCTCATTCTAGCAGTAGAAACCTCTTGTAGACACTCACTGTTCTGTAGAAGGGGAAGTACGAAACAACTCTTTATCCTTTTTCCTTCTCTGGAGTGATAAAGGCCATGCCTTCTCATACAGGTCCGTAATCCTGTGCAAACCCAAAATCCATATAGCTCTGGAAAATGGGAGGCACTAAAACTAACTTGATGGCAAAATCTGACTAGAATTTTTGAGAAGGTAGTTCTAGTTTTTATTTATTCTATGTTTCACTACCCATATGTTAATGTATTTGATCGTAGGTGCTGCTGCAGACATATTAATATGAATGATAATACATATTTTGGGGGAATTATCAGCATATAGATTGTAACTGAAGTCATGGGAATGGCGGAGATGGTAAGGGAATGAAGAGACTGAGAAGAGAAGAGGGCCTAGGACAGAGCACCTGGGGCCCAGATATAATGAAAGGGCCAAAGGGAGGATCTAGCAGAAGGAAGTCAAGAGGAAGTGAGACAGGAAGGAGGAAGACGAGGAGCAGCGATGCCGCAACCCAGAGAAGAGACGGTTTCGCCTGGCAGGGCGGTTATCAGCACCAGCTTCGGGGGGCAGTGGTGGACCAGCAGGCTGCTAAGCCTCAGAGAGCTTGTCTTCTGCAAGTCTGAGAACATGTCTTAAACCCATATTCTCTTTTTAACAGCATGGAGCTGTGCTTTGTTCATTGTCATTGCCCAATAAAGACTTGTTAATTAATTGATTATGTCAGTAAAAGCCCTAGGTCAGAGAGGCAAACCTGCTTTTGTGAGGCCTCATTGCAGATAAAAGCCTGGGAAGACAACAGAAGGAGCACAGACAAAGAGCAGGAAAAATGACAAAGGAGTGAGATGGTAAGTTTGCTCACACAGGAACAACTGGAAAAGAGAACATGCAGGGAAGAACAGTAGGGCTGGGTAACAAGAAACAGTAAAACGGGTAAGTCTTTAAGGTGGAAAGAGTAGGAACCGTGGTGGAGAGAGAAAAATAGGTTAACCAAATAAAGAATTATTCTTAAACTATGGGTCAGGGCAATGTATAGAAACTTAGAGATAATCAAATCAACAATTATTTCACAAATGATATAATAAACAGAGTCTGAGATACTCTTTTAAGGGAACAGCTAGTTACTGGAATCAAACCTGGAGTCAAACTTAGGGCTCTGGGTCCAGTCCAGTGCTATTTGATTAAACATAGAACCTCAGTACCAGGGGTGCCTGGGTGGCTCAATCAGTTAAGGGTGTGCCTTGGGCTTAGGTCCTGGTCTAAGAGTCCTGGGATCAAGTCCCACATTGGACCCCCTGCTCAGAGAGGAGTGTGCTTCCCCTCTGCCTGCAGCTCCCCTTGCTTGCACTCTGTCTCTTTGTCTCTCTCTCTCTCTCTCTCACTCTGACAAATAAAATCTTAAAAAAAAAAAGTGACTGTTGCCTACTCTATCATCTAATACCCAGCACAGTGCCTGGGCAGAAAGGACTCAATCAACCTTCCCTGAATGGAAGAATGAGATGTTCATACTTTTTTTTTTTTCCTTTTAAGGTATTTTTTTTTTTTTAAGATTTTATTTATTTGTTTGACACAGAGAGATCACAAGTAGGCAGGGAGGCAGGCAGAGAGAGAGAGAGAGGAGGAAGCAGGCTCCCTGCTAAGCAGAGAGCCCAATGTGGGGCTTGATCCCAGGACCCTGGGAACATGACCTGAGTCCAAAGCAGAGGCTTGAACCCACTGAGCCACCCAGGCATCCCTGAGATGTCCATTCTTAACCCACTGAGCCACCCAGGCGCCCGAGATGTCCATTCTTGAAAAGATGCAGCATTGGGATGTCTGGGTGGCTCAGTCCATTAAGCATCTGCCTTCAGCTCAGATCATGTTTCCAAGGTTCTGGGATCAAGCCCTGCATGCAGATCTCTGCTCAGTGGGGAGTCTGCTTCTCCCTCTCCCTCTGCCTATCTCTCTCTCTCTGTGTAAAATAAATAAGAAATCTTAAAAAAAAAAAAAAGAGAGAGAGAGAGAGAGAGGGAATTCAGTCCTAGGCCCCTCTCCCCATGTCCTGCCTTTCTATACTTTCAGCAGTAAAATCTGGTTAAAGTAAACATCTGGGCAGCTGCAAGCATCTGCATGTAATCACAGACCTGGGACTGAAGCACTTTCAATGGGCAACAGGCACCACGATGGAATTATGGAATCAAGGACCAGAGATAGAGGGGTTTACTCACTTGCCTCGGCTGGAAACCCCTGGAAAGGAAGAACCAAGCAGAGCTTCAGAAATTTACCATGGAAATTAATTTTTTAAATGTATTAGGGTGGAGAAGAGTGTCTTATTCTCTTTTCCAAATGGGATTTACTTTTTTTAATAATCAGAAAACATTAATTAATTTTCTTAACTATTTATTTGTTCATTTTTAAATGAGTGGGGAGTTGGAAAGGAAGAGTTAGGGTAGAACAAGCTTTTTGCCAGTTTGACTTAGAATCATGTCATGCCAGGTGAAACCAATTCTACTTTCCCTCCCCTTCCTGTTCTCCTTTGGTGGTTTATAAGTGAACTTTTGCGCAAGGCAGCAGCTTGCATAGAAAAGACAATGAAAGCATTTTCTTGACTTGGTGAGATGGGAGATCAGTTAAAGGACAGAACCAGAGAGAAAATGAACACTGGGGAATGGGTGAAGTCATGTGACTTGGTGGAGAACCACTCCAATGAAATAGTACCTGAGTTCCTGTTACAAGCAAGACTAACAAAGGTAGAACATGGTGCTCACTCTTAAAATATGTGACTGTTTCTGGGATGCCTGGGTGTCTCAGTTGCTTAAGCATTTGCCTTTGAGCTCCAGTCATGATCCCATGGTCCTGGGATGGAACCCCATGTTGGGCTCTCTGCTCAGCGGGGAGTCTGCTTCTCCATCTCCCTCTGCCTGTGCCTTCCCCTGCTTGTGCTTTCTCTCTCTCTTTTTCTGTCGAAAGAATGAAAGAAAAAAGAGGAAAAGAAAAGAAAGGAAAGGAAAGAAAAGAAAAAAGAGAAAAGGTACAGCACATCCTTTCAGGTAGAAAAAAAAAAGTTCTCATGCCCTTTTCCTTGACTTCTTTAGATCCATTAGTCCCAACAAGTAATTTCTGCTTTAAGATGTCAGGAAGCCCAGGCCTCATGGTACCATTTCCTCTCTCTGCCCAGTTGGTTATTACATTCACCAGCCGTCTCCCAAAGTCCTAGGCACTGGGAAAAAGACCTAGAGCCTACTCGAGCATTGATGGCAATCAAGCAGTCTGTTCCAAGACCTCCAGGTCCTCATGTCTAAGGTCAAACGTGCCATTCTGGCCCTAAAAAGACCCCAGAGACAGTTTCTCCTCTTCAGTGGCAGGTTCAGGCCTGGCTGATAAGTGGTGGTATCAGAGGCCAAAAGCTGTTCTTACTTTGCTTCTAAAGGTACTTTTAGATGCCAGAGAAAGGAGGATTTAACCTCTATAGCTTAGAACACAACATTCTAAAAACAGTTGAAAAGGCCTTGGAAAGTTCTCAGATGAAGTTAATTAAAACCTTCCCCTGTCCTAAGGGTCAGTCCTGCTGTTTCGAGTTGTTATCCAACTGAGTCTCTGGATAAGCAAGTCTCCCAAGGACTGGTGGATTCAGTTTAGAAGCTATGCCACGTGGAAAGTGCCAACTGCCCCTGCAAGGGAAACATTTGTTTTCTGCCTTAAAATCTCTAAGCAAGAACTGTAGGAGAGCACAAAAATATTTTTTAAAAAGATTTTATTCTTTTATTTGACAAAGAGAGAGAGGGAACATGAGCAAGAGGAGGGGCACACAGAGAGAGAGAAGCTGGCTCCCTGCTGAGCAAGGAACCTGATGTGGGGCTCCATCCCAGGACCCTGCGATCATGACCTGAGCCTAAGGAAGATGCTTAAACAACTGAGCCACCCAAGCGCCCCTCAAAAACATTTCCACTAGTAATCTTAACTCTAGCTCATACTGCCAACTATCAGCCAAAGGAATCCTATCCCTCAAAAACGGTCAGGAAGGAAAACTCTCTGATACACAGCATGGAGTACGATGCTTGCCATCAGAAGGGCTAGCTTTGTTCTGGGAAGAGGTGATGGCGTCAGTCTCTCTTTACAATGTCAGTAAGCTCATATCACTGAAATGGAATAAGAGAGTTACCATAGCAGGAAGGCAGTGCCCTCTCTTGCTCTCAGGCTACACTAAGAGATTTCTTAAAAAAAAAAAAAAAAAAAAAAAAAAAAAAAAAAGAGATTTCTTAGTACAAGGAACTGAGCCTAGCCCTGGCTTGGCCACACACAGCTGGGAGGCATTTCAGGAAACAGGGAGCCATTGTCCCCAACAGGATGCACACTTCGCCAGTGTGTCTATTCATCAGCCCAGCACAGGTTGGCTTTGCCGCCTGTGGATCAACAAAGTCCTTCTCAACAAATGTCAAATGGCTTTGTGCTTTAAGATTCCCAAAAACAGATGTAGTTGAGGTGGCTAGTTGCAACTTAGGGGTTATTATGCCCAGTCTACTCTGTAAATAGTGACTGAGTGACTGACTTAAAAGAAACAATGCCATGTGCTAGTGGAAAACCAATGTAAGACTCAGATCCTTGACCTCTAAGAGTTTGCCATCTAGTAGAGGGGGCCCTGGGAATGTCAGCCAGGGGCTCTGCCAATAGCCAGGGTCTCCTATAGAGGGGAGATGCCCCCCCCCCCCCCCCCCACCCAGAGCGCTCTACTCAGAGATAGCACCAAGCTGTTCTATCCCAGGAATGGCCATTATTAGGCTGGGGACAGGGGGTTAGGCCAAGGGCCACCTGCATAGTCTAGGCAGTGCCTCAGTGGGCCAGCATAGAAAGATGGGCTGAGCCAAACTTACAGGAAGAAGAGCTAGGATCTGGGTGCACATGGAGGAGGCAGAGGGCAGACATGGGTAGGAGGTGGATGCTTGAAGGCCATGCCCTGCAGAGAAACTCCTGTGACCTGACTTTACCTCTGCTCCTGTCTTGCTTCAGGCCCAGCTATCTTCCTTCTTCTGGGTTCCTCCATAAGTGCCCTTCTAACACCCATGCCTTAACACACACCCACTCAGACACGCTACCAGTAGTTATGGTAGCAAGAGAATCTTTTTTCTTTTTTCCTTCTTCCTTTTTTTTTTGCTTGTTTGACATTTTATTTATTTATTTATGGTTTTATTTTTGAGTAATCTCTACACCCCATGGGATTCAAACTTGCAACCCTGAGATCAAGAGTTGCATGCTCCACCAACAGAGCCAGCCAGGTGCCCCTCTTGATTTATTTAAAGTGGAATTAACGCATAGAACAAGAAAAATCTTTATTCCTGACCAAGAGGGAAGCGGGATAAGAAAAGTCAGGCAATAACCATGGTACACGTTGGAGGGCTTGTGATCTTGAATGTTCAGTCTGGATGTACTTTTCAGCTTTGCCTAGGCCTGACGTGGCCAGAGGGACTGTCTGCTCTATGAGGGCTGCCTTGCTTACTGCTGCGTCTCCTACTTCGGCACCTGCACAGAGCTGGTGATCGGTAAGTGCTGGTTGAATGAATGAATAGACCAGAAGCCAGGCAGATGAAGCTAGGTTTAGCATTTCCCGTTTTCTGCGTGTTACGTTTCTACATTCAAGGATTTCTTGATCCTCTGACTTCCAGTGGGTTTCAGCCAAATGGTGAGCCCTTGCCGGAAATCAGAGGGAAGGAGGCAAATGATGTAGGGCTCTCCTTCCCCCGACTGACAGCTACACTGTGTAAGGTGGCCCACTCTATTCCATCCCTCTGCCTGTCAATTCTCTCCCTCTGCAGGCTGAGGCATGGGAGTGACTCCCAACCCAGTGTGATCAGCCCCAGGTAATACCTGTCCTTTGTGGTTTCCCCACCAACCATTCTAAATAACCCCTTTATTAAAAGTTACTTAAAGCATCCAGTGTGAATATAACATCTGTTTCCTGCTGAGACCCTCACTGACAGAGTTTCCAGAAACCCACTGTGTACATTTTGCTCTCTGGTTTTCTCTGCGTACCAACACATTCTGCCCCACTCTGTCAGCAGGTACTCGTTGCTTCACAGAGTATACAGGCCTAGTATACGGTGAACATGGTGGAGTGGCAGAAGGGAACAAGGGAATATCCTGTCCCAACACCAGCAAATACATTGCATAAGTGCTAAGTGAGGAAGACCACTGGTCGCTACTTTGCCCACCACAAAGTCTCACCTTCTGCTGGGCAAGAAAGCTTTCCTTCTCAGATAAAACTAGTTTCCTTGGCTAAAAAAAAAGCTTTATTTTTAATTACATTTTATGGCACAACTACAAAATAATAATCAAAGATTCTTTTGGGGAGAAGGCCACTGCTCCTCCCTGACCACAAATTAATTTACCCAAATTAATGCAGCAGAAGTAGGGGGGCAGTGGATGGGGGAATCCACTCTTCTCTGTCATGTTTTGCCTTTTAAATTTGATAAGCCCTTGAAGAGAAAGAGTTAGTGAGCATATCAAGCTGGGCTCCTCTTTCAGCCATTAGTGCTGGGTTAAGGAGAGTAGGTGGAAGGGCTATTTTTATTTTTATGATAACTTATCTTCCCTGAACATACTAATGGGGAAAAGTGCATTTTAAATTTTCTAAAAAAGGAGACTAAAAGGGTCTCATGCGATCCAAGCTTTCTCTCACTTCTAGGAAATATATCCTCCCTTGGCTCTTTGGTACATATTATCTCGTCTACTTGGGATCTGGTTTTAAAGCAGGTTTCCTACTAGGGAGAGTCAACAGCAGTCTAAGAGAGAAAGGCTTGATTTCCTACCTAAGACTCAAATGGGAAAACATGGGATCTATACGTATTTGTTCTCTTTCTTCCCCGCCCTTACCCCTTTAAAGAGGGGTATACTGGGTTCTTTAGTTCCCTGTCTTTCGGCAACAGCCACTTGAAAGAAAGAATCATGTGGTGATTATTAATTTTGCATGGGATCAACTCTGGCCTCAGCTTTCATTTGAGATGCAGTTACATGAAAAACAGACTGAGTTAATTTCATCCCCTCTGGGGTTGCTTGGCAACAAAGCCTAGTTCCAGATCATCTCTCCTCCTTGGCCCAGAGTGATCTCTTTGGGGTGCCGCTCATGCTAAGGCAATCACCACCCTGTTGCTGTTGCTCCTGAATGTGTCCCTGTGGTCTTGATGGCACAGAGGGTTTGTGGCTTTGCTCTAGTCACACAGCTTGGGGTCTATGTAAGCCCTGAGCTTGTTAGCACAGAGAACATACTTCGCTTGGGGAATTTGGGATTCAAACAATTGAGGTTAGACAGGAAAGAGAGGGAACATGAGCAATATCTCAGGTGATGCTGGAGGGCAGGGGGCTGAAGTTCTTCTTCTTCCTTTTTATTTTTTTAAAGCATTACTATGTTCTGATTTGGAAATCTTTCTAAGCTACATTGTTAAGTGATAAATGCAAAGTCCAGAAGAGTATGCATAGGATGCTGGTTTGGGGGGTGGGCAGGAAGAAGGAGAAAAGTGGAGGTATGAAAATATTTTGTTTATGTTTCCTTAAAGAAAAACACAGATGGCCCCCTGTAAGTGTTTGTGAGGTATGAGAGTAATGGGCTGGAAAGGGCAGAGGAGGTGGGCTCTGTCTACTGGCTAGACGGGATGCTGCCCAATTCATGATTCACTTCACAAAGTCAATTAGATCTTCAAAAAAGAAAAAAAGAAAAGGAAAGAAATAAAGAAAGGGTAGATGCAAGAACAAGATTTTCCATCTGTGTACCTCTTTGTACTATTTCTCTTTATAAACTAAAAGAATGTGTTGTCCAATCAAAAAGATTTAAAATAAACATTAAACGAGTGTTAGAACCCCAAAGCAAAGTGTTAATGTTCGGTAGAGTTGAGGAGGTTTGTTAAAGGTATATGGGAACTTTTTGAAATGTTTTTATTATTAGTAACCCCAACAAATGTTCTAGGCTTCCCTTCCTGTTTTAACACCATTCTTCCTATCTTTTATAAAGGAAGTCAGTAGCTACATTTTGAACATTTTGAATGACTTGGTAGGAGATAGGCTATCTCTAAGAATTCTGAGCTGCAGAGAAAAGCTGTCAGCTAGGAATATTAGCCTTAATCAGGATGTGCATCCATCTCTGTCCCAAATGGCTTCAGCTGTGGTCCCTGAAGATCAGAAGGCAGAAGTGACAACCTTGTCAGGGATTGGCCTAAGAATGGAATTCCCATGGTAGAAGCATAGCTCTTCAATTCATACAAGCCCTCAATTGTACCTTTGTGAGGGTTTTCCTGGATATTCTTCAGTGTCTTCTTTAATCTCTGCAGCAAGCAGCATCTCCTCATCTTCCAGATCATTCTGTTGGTAGTTTGCTCCACTAGACTAAACTCCTTGAGGAAAGATATAATGACCAAGTCATCACCACACACAGCTCCCTTGGCAGAGCAGAAGTACATACTTTTTCTTAAAATTTTTATTTTGAAGTAATACTTGATTCACATGAAGTTGCAAAAAATATACAGAGCAATAAATGCCTGTTTAAAAAGAAGAAAAAATAATCTTACATCAGTAACCTAACTTCACACCTAAAATAACTAGAAAAAGAAGGGCAAATTAAATCCAAAGCAAGAATAAGGAAAGACAAAAAGATTAGAGAGGAAATAATGAAATATAGAATAGAAAAGCAGTTGAGAAAATCAGTAAAACCAAAATTTTGTTCTTGAAAAATCAATAAAATTGATAGACCTTTAAGCTAGATTGATGATGATAAAAGGAAAGAAGACTCAAATTACTAAAATCAATAATAAAAGAGAACGTTACTATCAACTTTACAAAAATAAAAAGGACTGTAAGCAAAAACTAAGAACAGTTGTATACCAACATTAGGTAACACAGATGCCATAGATAAATTCCTAGAAAGACAAAAGCTACTGAAATTGAGTCATTAAGAAATAGAAAATCAGGGCCACCTGGGTGGCTCAGTAGGTTGGGCAGCCCCCTCTTGGTTTGGGCTCAGGTTATGATCTCTGGTCATGGGATCAAGCACTGGGTGGGGGCTCTGTGCTCACCAGGGAATCTGCTTGGGATTCTCTCTCTCTCCCTCTTCCTCTGTCCCTTCCCCTGCTCATGCTCAATCTCTTTCTCTCTCTCAAATAAACACTAAACTTTTTAAAAAAGGAAATAGAAAATCAAAACCACAATGAGATATCACTTCATACCCACTTGGACAGATATAATAAAAAGAAACACAATAACATGTTAGCGAGGATGTGGAGAAATCAGAATTCTCATACACTGATGGTGGATATGTAAAATGGGGCTGCATCTTGGAAAACTGTGTCAGTCCTTCAAAAAATTAAAGAGAGTTATCATTTGACCCCCAAAATCCACTCATGGGTATATACTCAAGAAAACTGAAAACATATGTTCAAAAAACCCATACATAAATGTGTATAGCGACCTTATTCATAAGTCAAAAAGCAGAAACCACATTAAGTAATGAATGAACAAAATGTGGTATATCTATAGGATGAAATATTATTCAATCACAGAAAGGAATGTAAAACTCGTACATGTTACAGTGTGGATGAATCTCGAAAACATGCTGGTGAACAAGGCCAGACACAAAAGAACAAGTATTGTATTGATTCCATGTAAGTGAAGTTTCAAGAATAGGCAAATCCACAGAGACAGAAAGTAGCTTAGTAGTTTCTAGAAGATAAAGGATGGGGAAAAGGGGAGTGACTACTGAGGATAGCGTTTCTTTTGTGGTGATGAAAATGTTCTAGAATTAGTGGTTATTGTTACATATATGTGGCCAATATACTAAATTGGACAATGAATATACCAAAGTCCATTGAATTGTACATTTCAAAAGGGTGAATTTTGAGGTATATAAATTATATGTAAATTTAAAACAGAATGAATAAAAGCAGCAGCTAATGCCTTTAAATATGTGATAGGAGATTCCATTTACCTTCACCCAGTGGTGTATTACTGTATGTCATATCACAACCAGGAAAATGACATTAGTACAATGCAAAAAGCTTATTTAGAATTCATCAGTTGTACATGCCCGTGTGTGTGTGTGTGTGTGTGCGCGCATGTAGTTCTATGCAATTTTCTCATGTGGAGATTCATGCAAATACCACCACAATTAAGATACAAACCTGTTTCATTATCACAGGTGTCCTTCCTGCTACCCATTTTACTCATGTTCTCCCTCTCTTCCATCCCTAGCCCCTGCCAACCACTGATCTGTTTCCTATCTCAATAATTTTGTTATTCCAAATTTAATATAAATTGCTACATAATACATAAATGTAACCTTTTGAGTTGGCTTTTTTCACTCAGCGTTCAGCATAATCCCTTAGGATCTACCCAAGTTGTTACATGTATTCACAGTTCATTCTCAATTTTTCATTTTTCTTTGGTAATACAGCATTTTATTTATTCTTTCTGTTAATAACTAATATTTAAAAACATTTTCAATATTAGCAGAGCTTAATCACCTGGGTGGCTCAATGGGTTAAGCTTCTGCCTTCAGCTCAGGTCATGATCCCAGGGTTCTGGGATCAAGCCCCGCACCGGGCTCTGTGCTCGGCAAGGAGCCTGCTTCCCTTCCTCTCTCTCTGCCTGCCTCTCTGCCTACTTGTGATTTCTGTCTGTCAAATAAATAACTAAAATCTTAAAAAAAAAAAAAAAGAGAGAGAGAGAGAGAAGTTCAACTTACTTTTTTTAAACATCTTGATACTGTGTATTAATAAAAGATAGTCAAAATAATTATGGTCAAAATCATTATAGCAAAGATCACAAATAAATACTGGGTGTCAGTATGTCTACATACAACTCAGTCTTTGGTGTAAAGGTCTTCGGCTGCAAAAAAGAATATTTGGTTTATGTCAGTAACAGTGATCTCTCTTAATGCTGAGATAGCCTCTTGGTATTTCTTCTGCTGTTGATTTTTAGCATAGTTATCTGTGCCTATAGGAATGGAATTGAATAAAGAGGTACTCATCATGTAAACTCCAAATTAAAGTACATAGCTGATTATTGTAGGAGGTAAGCAGGCAATGCAAGTGTCCAGTATTTCTGAGGCCAAAAGGTTAAGCCTAAGAAGTCTAATCAAGATTCAGGAATAATAGTCCACACAAGATATCATATAAAGCCAAACAGGGAGCTCAAGAGTAAAGCCATAAATCACTCTTTCTGGCAGTGATGATAGTGAATTTTCCATCATTTTCCTCATGAGTTTAGACAATCAGACAGTCTCAGCACTAAGTCCTCTGTTCAAACACTGCAGAGGGTAGGGGTAAAGAGAGAAAAGTGAAAGGCCAAAGTGTGAAGGTACCTCTAGCCCAGGCACAGTTGTACCAGAACTCTCCCTGGGAGTGGTAGTACAGGGGACACATCTATTTCCCTTATTTTAAAATAAGTTTTTATTTTCAGAACAGTCTTAGATGTTCAGACTTATTTAGATAGTACAGAGAGTTCTTATATACACCACACCCAGTTTCCCCTACCATTGGCATCTCTCATTAGTACATTAGTATGGTACTATTAATGCGCCAATCTGGATACATTCTTAGTAACATAAGTTCGCATTTTAGATTTCCTCAGGTTTCCCCTCATGCCATTTTTCTGTATCAGGATCCTATCTAGGATACTATATGATGTTTGCAGTTATGTCCCCTTAGGCTCCTTTTGGCTGGGACTATTATTCAGACTTACCCTGTTTTTGACAACACTTGAGAGTTTTAAGGACTTCTGGTGAGATATTTTGTGGAAGGTCCTCCAACTGTGATTTATCTGATGTTCCCTTATGATTAGACTGGGGAAATGTGTTTTGGGGAGGAAGGCCACAGAGAAGAGGCGCCATAATCATCACATCTTATCAAGGGGTCATACTATCAACATGACTTCTCACTACTGACGTTACTTACCCTTGATCAGCTGACTGGGATAGAGTTGTCAGAATTCTCTACTATAAACTTTCTCTCTTTTTTCTTTCCATACTATATTCTTTGGAAGAAAGTCACCATGCACAGCCCACATTTAAGGAATGAGGAATTATATTTCTCACCCTTAAGGGTAGAACATCTACATCAATTATTTGCAGTTCTGCATGGGAAATATATCTAATATCCTCAATGTATGTATTTACTTAATCACTTTACTTATATCTGTATGGAGTCATGAATGTTTATTTTATACTTAGGGTTATAATATAATACTATTTTGCTCATTGTGTTTTTCACATTGTTCCGGTTTTGGCCATTATGAGCTCATCCAGTTGGCCCCTATGTCCCCATATGACCATCACTATGAGGTTGGTTTTGGGTTTTGGGGTTTTTTTTGTTTGTTTGTTTGTTTGTTTAGCACACTACTACTTTCTGGCACTACAAGATGCTCTAGAATCAAACTGCAAATTTCCTGCCCCATTCCTAGAATCAGACTTTTCTCCAAGGAGGGGCGGAGGGAGGAAGGAAAGGAGGAAGAAAGAAAGAATACAGAGAGTTGCACCTGGGTGGCTTAGTTGGTTAGGCATTTGTCTTTACCTTGTCTTTGGTTATGGTCCTGGGGTCCTGGGATCAAGCCCCATGTCTGGCTCCTTGCTCCCTGTACTGCTCCCCTGCTTATGCTTTTTTGCTATGTCTCTGTCAAATAAATAAATGAAATCTAGGGAGAAAGAAAGAAAGGAAAAAAAAGGAAGGAAGGAAGAAAGGAAGGAAGGAGGGAAGGGAAGAGGAAGGAGAAAGAAGGAATTCAGAGATATCCATGTATTGTTTACCAGTTCATCCCAGTGCTAACAGCTTGCAAAACAATATTAAACCAGAATATTGACATTAATACATCCACCAATCTTACTCAGATTTCTCTAACTTTTTACTCATTTGAGTGTTTATACAGTTTAATCTCATGAAGAGGTTTATATATCCGCCACTACGTCAAGATACAAAAGAGTTAAAGAACCACAAGGATCTCTTTGGCTTCCTTTTATGGTTATACTCATTTCCATCCACCACCTCTTCCCTACATTCCTAATCACTGGCAAATACCAATCTGTTCTCCATTTTTATTTATTTATTTTTAAAGATTTTATTTATTTATTTGACAGAGATCACAAGTAGGCAGAGAGGCAGGTAGAAAGAGAGAGAGGAGGAAGCAGGCTATCCGCGGAGTGGAAAGCCCAATGCGGGGCTCGATCCCAGGACCCTGGGATCATGACCTGAGCCGAAGGCAGAGGCTTTAACCCACTGAGCCACCGAGGCGCCCCTGTTCTCCATTTTAAAAACTTAGTTATTTGAAGAATATTATATAAATTGAATCTTTCAGTATGTATCTGTTTGGATGGGCTTTTATTTGGACTCGATATCATTTCCTTGAGATCCATTACATTGTTCTGTGTATCAGTAGTCGGTTACTTTTCTATTGTTCCATAGTATTCCACGATGTAGAAGTACTCAAGTTCATTTAACCATTTCATCTGGTTGAAGGACATTAGGGTTGTTTTTGCTTTTCGGCTTTTATAAATAAAACTGCTATAACCAACTCATGTACAAGTTTTTGTGTGAGTACAGGTTTTTAATTACTCTAGGATAAATATTCAAGGAGTGCAATTGCTAGGTCATGTGGTAAGGGCATGTTTAGGTTTGTGAAAAACCTAATTTTGTCTCAGTCATTCTGACAGATGTGTACATACATTTTTTTGGAAAGCCATAAATATTTTGAAACAATTGAACCAGTACCTACTGGCTAACATTGCCTGTATGCCCAGCTCCAGGTTAGGCTCTTTGCATATGGAGGAAACCCAGCTTACGTACAAGGACTGGGGAGGCAAGACCAGAGTAGGAGAGGATGCCTGAGCTCCTGTCAAGTCATTCTGACAAACCCAGTGAGCTCATCAGTATTGCCGGGTGTTGGATAATAAACCCTGAGTCCCTAACAGAAACCTGTGTCAAGGAAATCTCCATGGAGTTCAGAAGGGAAAACAAAAACAAAACAAAACAAAAACAAAAACGAAAACCCAACAATTCTGTGAAGGGGTAGAGGAAAGAAAATATTGGATCCAGTTTGGGTGTTTGAAAACTCCAGGTAAAAAGAATGGCATTTACTCTCTGGGTTTCCAAAAAGAGGTTCAGATTCTGCCTGTGTTTTGCAAAGAAATAGGACAAAGCTAACAAAGGCCCACCTGTGGCAAAATGAAACTGATTTTCAACCTGAGAGACCATCCTATCTCTTTCTAGTAGCTGTTAAAGAAGAGTCCTAGATTATCATCCAAGTTCTCATTTTCCTCAGCTTCTGTCTATTGTATTAAGCTTAGGGCATTAAGTTCCATTTACTGAGAACTGTGAGTATGGACTGTGCAGTTACTGAATCTCAGTAATCTAAGGAGTAGATGACCTTGATATATCAAAAATATTTAGCTTTTTTTTTTTTTTAAGATTTTATTTATTTATTTGAGAGAGGGCGCATGGAGTTAGGGGGAGGGAGAAACAGAGAGAGAGAGGGAGAAGCAGGCACCTCACTGTGCAGGGAGCTGGCAAGGGGCTTGATCCCAGCACTCTGGGATAATGACCTGAGTTGAAGGCAGGTGCTTAACCTACTGAGCTACCTAGGCGCCCCCAAAATATTTAGCTTTAAAAAAAAATAATGTTTTAGGGGGCACTTGGGTGCCTCAGTGTTAAGTGTCTGACTCCTGATTTTGGCACAGGTCATGATCTCAGGGCTGTGAGATGGAGTCCTACATCTGGCTCCACATTGGGCGTGGAGCCTGGTTAAGATTCTCCTTCTCTCCCTCTGCCCCTCCTCTCTCTATTTAAAAAAAAAAAAAAAAAAAAAAAGTCAACTTTGAAATGACACAGAACACTATGCTCAGGACCGCATAGAGGAATAATACTATCAGGGGACTTTCTGTCCTTCCTGGCATACCTTTCTCCACCCCTTCCCTTCCTGGCCTTCACCCCAGGGGACATCTATTGTCTATACTCTGCTCTGATTTTGCTAAAAAGTATTTATTTATACCCCACCCTATTCCAAAAAGGCTTTGAAGAAATTTAAAAATTAAAGTATTTTCCTATATAAAACAGAACAACAAAAAGGAACAACAGAACCAAAACTAGTTAGTTAAAAGGAACAGAAAAAAATAGATATGGCCAAGTTTGTATTTATCATCCACAGCAATTATATTTTGCTTTACAAAGAATGCTCTTAGCCTCTAATACTCAGAGGCAACAATACTCTTTTTAAAAAGCCATCATTTGAATTTCCCATATGATGTCTTCAAAGTTTTAGGTTCAATTTATATGCCCTTATTTTCCATTTCACTATTTCGTTCTTCAATTATTGAGCTTTTAGTGGCTTATCCACTTAAATAAACATCTTAAAAAGTATTTTCCAATAGTCTAAGACTCCAGCTGATGGCTATTAATCCTCAACAGATGGTCCCTCTGTTGCTCCCATAGACAAGCATTATTCATCTGAAAAACTTTCTGACAATAATTTGCAAAGATGTGATGAAGCCAGTTTTTCAGAGAGAAAACTCAACTGAAGAATAAATACATATTGAGGTACTCTTGTTAATATATGCTACCTGAGGTTAGGGCCCTTGTCTCTCTTGTCCACTAATGTGCCTCTTACAGTGCCTGGAACATAATAGACATCCAAGTGGTTACTAAAAATTACTGAATGCCCTCTTTGCATAGGAGACTCTTCTCAGACATTCTGGGGAAATGCAGAAATAATGATCCTGGAGTTCATGACCAGCAATCTTTCATAAACACATCCAAGTCCTATGGCAGAATATATATCTATTTAATGGTGGGTAAAAGCTTTAACTTTCTATGCAAAGGGTTTTCAGAAGACCTAAGCTTCCCTTTGTGGTTTCCCTCTTCTCTGGAGATCATAGAAACACCGCCCAGGTCCATGATGGGAAAGTAGGAGAGCAATATGCACTGAAGAGCCTTGGACAGTTGCATGTGGGCACAGTCTAGCATTTAGTCACCCCTCAACCACTCAGCCTCTGGGAAATGGCCACAGTGCCACCATTTCATGAAGGGAATACAGTAGCAAGAAGATATGTTTGAAATGTTCTCTTGGATTCTCTAAGTTTTGTGGTTGTGGTTTATCCCAGATCTCCCAGGCTCCAGGCTTTATTGCCCACCCACCCCGGGCCATGCTAATGCTGCCACCTGACTTCTCAGCTGCAGCCCTGTCATCTTTTCCAAATACTTAAGTGCCCATTAGTTTATAGTGCTGCTCATGCTGTAGCACTTTATGTCTGGCTCCTGCCCTCTTAGACAACAGGCAAATAAATGTTTATAGCGAGATAACCAATTGAAAGACTTATAAATAAACGATATGGGATATACAAACTATTCTCCAAAACCTTAACTGGTGAGTAAAATCCCCAGACTATTTTGATCAGACTATAACATTTCTCTTTTTGATAAATACACTAAGAGAGTACAGCAAGTTTCTCAGTCTTAGTACTGTTAGCATTTTAGTCCAGATATGTTTGGGGTTTTGTTTTGTTTTGTTTTGTTTTTTAAGGTTTTATTTTTAAGTAATGTCTACACCTAACATGGGGCTTGAACTCACAATCCCAAGATCAGGAGTTGCATGCTCTACAGATTAAGCCAGCCAGGCACCCCAAGATAAGTTTTCTTAGGAGTGCTGCCCTAGCACTGTCCTGGGTCTGTACTCACTAGATATCAGTGGCAGCCCCACTGTCTCAAAATATGGCCAAATGCCCTAAATGAGAACCATGTTATAGAGTAAACAATACAATCCAAAACCAAAACCTACAAAGTCAATGAATACATCAACCCAAAGCTGATTATGGAATTTGATCTTAAAAACAGGCAGAATTTCAAAAATTGGTGAATCTTGCAACTTTCTGAAACTTAATTTTTTTTTCAAATAAAAAGGCTTTAAAAAAAATAGTTCAGAAGAGATAGATGGGTTCAAGCTCAATTCTTATTTTTTAAGATTTATTGAGATATAATTAATATACTATATTATTGACCCATTTAAAGTATAAAAGTCCATGTTCTTTAGTCAGTTCACAGGTTTGTGCAACCATCACCACAGTTGATTTTAGACATTTCCATTCTCTCCCCAAGAAATCCTCTACCCATAAGCAGTTACACAGACTGCCCCCAGGCAACCACTAATCTACTTTGCCTCTATAGGTTTGCCTGTTCTGGACATTTTATATAATATAAATGTAATTATAAATGTAATAAATTTAAATGTAATATGTAGTCTTTTAGGACAGGTTTCTTTCACTTAGTATGCTTTCAAGCCTCATCCATGCTGTGGCATGTATCAGTCATTCCTTCTTATTGCTGAAAAATAGTTTTTGGTGAATGTATATTTTCATTTTTTTTTTTAAGGTTTAATTTATTTGAGAAAGGGAGAGAGAACATGACCCAGGTGAGGGACAGAGGGAGAAGTAGACTCTCCGCTGAACAGGGAGCCTGATAAAGGCTGGATCCCGGAACTCCACGATCATGACCTGAGCCAAGGGCAGACACTTAACCAATGGAGCCACCCAGGTGTCCCTATATTTTCATTTCTCTTGTGTATATTCCCAGTAATATTATAATATAATATTCCCAGTAATATAATCTTAATAACTCATAATGTTGAGCATCTTTTCATGTGCTTACTAGCTATCTGTATACTTCTTTGGATGAATGTCTACTCAAATCTTTTTCAATTTTCAAATAATTAAGCTTTTTGAAGTAATTGTGTATTTGCATAGTGCTGTAAAAATAAAGAGATCCTGTATATCCTTTACTCAGTTTTCCCCATGTAACATCTTGTAAAACTGTCCTACAGTCAGGATATTGACATTGATACAGTCAAGACACAGAACATTTCCATTGTCTCTCTGATCTTCATGTGCCTTTTTATAGCCATACCCACTTCCCTCCTGCCCCTACTGCCTCCTTACCCCTGGCAACCACCAATCTGTCCTTCACTTCCATAATTTTGTCATTTTGAGAACAGTATATAACCTTTTGGGATTGTTTTTTCCCACTCAGTATAATTCTCTGGAGATTCATCTAGATTGTTGCATGATTAATAATTTATTTCCTTTTATTGCTGAAGAATATTTCCTTGTATGGATGTACCAGTTTGTTTAACCATTCACCTGTTGAAGGACATCTGGGTTGTTTCCAGTTTTGAGCTATTACAAATAAAGCTGCTATAAACATATGTGTATACAGGTTTTGGTTTGAACATATGTCTTCATTTCTCTGGGATAAATGCCCAGGACTGCAATTGCTGGGTTGTTTGGTAGTTACATGTTTAGGTTTTTAAGACACTGCCAAACCGATTCCCAGAGTGTCTTTATCATTTTATATTCCTTCCAGCAATGTGCGAGTGATCCAGTTTCTATGAGTGAAGACCGAGTGGGGGAGGGGAGACCCGGTCCTCTTTTCTGTTTGCCTGCTATGGAGCTTTTGCAACAAGAGGCTGTGGGACAGGGGTGAGAAAACTGGCAGCCTGTCCATCCTGGGGTTAAACTGTGATCCCAGACTGAGAGATTCTGGGGAGGAGCCTCTGTCTTCTTGGCTGTACTTGTATGGAATATAATGCCTGGCGTAGAACTTTTAGACCGTCGAGCTGGGAGAAGGGGTAGAGGAGCTTGTCCATGTCTCAAATGCCATAGCCTTTTACTGTTCTTACCGAGATTTAGTAGATTTTCTTGGATGAATGTTTCTTCATCTGCAGTATGCCCTTAGAACAATTTCCAGAGACTCGAATTTTTACCAAATTGCAGTTTGCTGGGGAGAAGTTCTGCTGAGCTCCTTACTCTGCCATTCTGGAAGTCCCAACCCCTCATGCTTGACTCTTGATCTGACCAAGAATCTGATAGAGGGGGAAATCCCCCAGCCTGCCAAAGAATTCTCAGTTCCTCGAAGAGTAGATCATCTCAAACCCCCGTGGCCGTTGCCAACACTGGATGTGCTATGCCTCCCTGCTGTCTTAGCAACCTAGTAGGCTGGTGGAGGTGCACTGCCCAGACAACTGGGGGCTAGTCTGCCTGGACTAGGAAAATAAATCTTTTTTTTTTCCCCCTAAGGGAGAATGGATATGTTAGATCATGTAAAATGGATTCATGATAGAAAACTGAAACTGCTACTTGAATTTTAAATCCCAAATACTGCCACTTGCAGTAGTACATTGTCTTGGTCAACTCATCTGTGTGGCTTATTAAGCTGGGCACTGACAGAGGAGTCAGTAGGTCAGGCTAAAGAAGTAAGGCAGGGACAAGCTTTTCTGTTTGTCTAAATGGATAATATAGTAGCATGGTTCACAGAATTGTATCTAGTAGGAAGCTTCCCTGGCATTCTTGTCCCTCTATCACTCAGTGGTCTTCTCCCAACAGGTGGATGTTTTATAAAAGCAAATACAGACATATATCCTACTTTCCTTAGAAGGGCTTGGGTTTGAAGCCCACTTTTGTCCCTCTCAAAATGAGCTGTGCAATCAGGGATAAGTCATCTGACCTCTTTGAGCCTCAGATTCTTCACCTGAAAAATGGGAATAATAGTACCTACTTCACAAGGTTAGGGTGAACATTAAGTAAGATTGTGTCTAACGGTGCTTTCTAAAAGCACTGTGCCAACATCAGCTATTCAAATGGGAGCAGCATCCATGGACTGATAGTGAGGTAGAGATTGGCTGTCCAAGGTAGGTGCTGTGGGATCAGGAACTGGTGGTGCTGAGGAAGTACCTGAAGCTGACTGGGGAAGAGAGAACATGGGCCACAGGGAAACTCCAACATGGCTGAAGTAGGTATGAGATGGGATACGACTGGTTTACAAGGCAAAAACTTTGCGAAGCTAGTGACACACAAAAACCACCAGGAAGGGACTGGACCTTTCCATCTGTCTATCACCCATGTACTGAAGGCAGCCAGCAGGGTTCCAGGCTAGCTGGGCCCTGATGAAGAGTGGTACCTTCTCCCGGGAATAGGCCTACTTCTGGACTACTTTAGACACTGTTGGGCTTAAAACCCAAAATGGTTTTAGGTAGGTTGGTGTCTTTCAAAGACCATCCAGAAGGACCTCTTCCAAAGATCATCCAGAGTCTAATTTATTACAGGGCCAACCCAGGACTTCTGATATAGGTTCAGGCCAGCAATCAAAAAATTAGGACCCAAACTGAGTTAGCCTTCTATCTGTTCGCAACTTTTTTCTCTTTGGCAAAGTGCGGCAGCAGGGAAAATAGGAGAAACCAGAGGGTTGTGACATAGAATCCAAAAAATGTCTTAGGTTTTTCTCTACCTGGGTTACTACATTGGAAACACCTTACAGGGGAGTCTGTCCTAGATTCTTCTTTTCCCCTGGAACCAACCCCAAAGGATCATAGAGATGGTGAGCTGCAGAAGAGGCCAGCAGTCTCTGAATAGGATGTGATAGACAAATCTCTGCCCAGGAGAGATATGTGTAGCAGGTATATATAGCAGGAAGACAGGTGGAAGACAGGTGTAGAGAAGGCCAGTTCAGAGGCTGGAATTTCCCATTCCTCATCCCCTTTTGGGGGGCACTTCTACATGCAACAAGATGAATAGTTACTAGTTGCTTTCCTGCAGGCTACTTCTCAGGCCACAGATTCTGCAGCTTCATTAAGTTTCTTACCACGTCTGGCTGAGGCAAGGGGCCTGGCAATTGCCTGAGGTTGAATGGCTGAGGGAGCACCAAATCAGACCCCAGAGGCCAGCAGAGTTAACTGACCCTCTGCAATCTCAGAGTTTACTTTTAATGAGAACGGAGCATTTATTTTACAGCCAAAATGAACTCCAGTTACTGAGGCTGAGGAGTCTGAGTCATTATCACTCCAGCCTCAGGGATACTTCCAAGGACAGGTCTAAAGCTCCCTGTCATGAACTCTGGTATGTTCTGGAAGCATTCCACCCTCTCTTGCTAACTCTCAGAGATTGATTAAATAAGAAATTGAAGAAGAGGGGTGCCTGGGTGGCTCAGTCAGTTAAGCAACAGACTCTTGGTTTTGGCTCAGGTTGTGATCTCAGGATCCCAGGTGACCTCATGAGTTTGAGGTCTGTGGGACTCCCTGCTCAGCAGAGTCAGCTTGAGACTCTCTCTCCCTCTCCCTCTGCCCCTTCTCCTGCCCACCCCCCTCCGCACCACGCTTGTGCTCTCTTTCTCTCTCTCAAATAAATAAATCTTAAAAAAAAAAAAAAGTTGAAGGAGAAACAGAGGGTTTGAAAGGGATGCATCTGTGCAGTACTCACGGGCAAGAAGGAGCAAACTGGGAGGCTGAAAAAAAAAACTTTATTTTTTTGTTATTGTTTGCCTTTTATTTTTTAATTTTTTTAAATTTTATTTATTTATTTGACAGACAAAGATCACAAGTAGGCAGAGAGGCAGGCAGAGAGAGAGGAGGAAGCAGGCTCCCTGCGGAGCAGAGAGCCCGATGCGGGGCTCGATCCCAGGACCTTGGGATCATGACCTGAGCCGAAGGCAGAGGCTTTAACCCACTGAGCCACTCAGGTGCCCCTATTGTTTGCCTTTTAATAACTGTTTGCTTTTTAATAAAGCTGTCTCTGCCTCCTTTTTTCTTCCAACTTTTTATTATAAAAAGTTCATTTCTTCAGCAGCCAAAAAAAGAAAAAAGAAAAAAGAAAAATTCCAAACCCACAGAAAAGTTGAAAAACATGTACAATGACAATCAAAAGAACCCATAAAAATAAACTGGACTTCATCAAAATTAAAAACTTCTGCTCTTTAAAAGACACTGCTAAGAAAAAGAAGCCACAAATTGGGAGAAAATATTTTTATCTGATAAAGGACTTGCATCCAGAATATAAAAATAACTCATGCAACTCAATAAGACAGCAGATACCCTAATAAAAATGGGCAAAAGACTTGAACAGACATTTTTCAAAGAAGATATACAAGTGGAAGGTGAGCATGGAAAAGATGCTGAACATCATAAGTCATTAGGAAAATGCAAATTAAAACACATAATGAGATACCATGATAATGCACTGAAATGGCTATAATCAGAAAAACTAACAACACCAAGCCTTGTTAAAAATGTGGAGAACAGAAACTCTCATATATTGCTGATGGAAATGGAAAACAGTACCACCACTTTGGAAAAGGTTGGCAGTCTTTTATGGAGGAATTAAGTATCTCACTCCTTGATATTTACCCAAGAAAAGTGAAAATTTATATTCACACAAAAAATCCATATGCAAATATTTATAGCGGCTTTACTTATAATTGACTAAAATTGTAAACAACCAAAAGTCCTTCAGCTGATAAATAGATAAGCATTTTGGAACATCCACACAATGGGATACTAAATAGCAATAACATGGTACAAACTACTGATGCATGAGAAAACATGGATGGATCTCAAACATACTATGCTAGGCATCATGGGTTCCATTGTGTTTCTCCATCAAAAAATAAGTCCTAATCGCTAAACATCTCAAATAGTGAACTTATTTAAAAACAGGGTCATTACAGAAACAATATTGAATAAAATAAATAAATTTAAAAATAAAAACAGGGTCATTACAGATACAATTAGCTAAGCCACTTGAACAGAGTAAGCCCTTGCTCCAACTGACTGGTGTCCTTTAAGAGATACACAGGGAGAACTCATGCAATGACAGAGGCAACACATAGGGAGAACACCACGGGATGACAGAGGGAGACAGTGGAGTTATGGAGCTGCAAGATATGCAATGCCAAGGATTGCTGGTGATGCCCAAAGCCAAGAGAAAGGTATGCACAGATTCCTCCCCAAAGCTATCCAGAAAGCGTGGTCCTTCTGACACCTTGAACTGTGAGATAATAAATATCTGTTGTTCTAAACTGCCTACTTTGTGGTACTTTGTTACAGCAAAGCCAGGGAAATATTGCACTAAGTTAAAGCAGACTCAAGGGCATTTATATGACGTTCTAGAAAAGTCAAAACTACAAGGATAGAGAATGGATCAGTGGTGCCCAAGGTTGGGGCTAGGATAAGGGGATGACTATGAATAAGTAAGGGACAATTTTAAGGGTGATAAAAATATTCTAGATCTTGACTGTGATGGTAGTTACATGACTGCATGTGTTTGTCAAAATTCATAAAACTTTATAGTATATATATCTTAAAATTTTGAAGTTTACTCTATGTAAATCATACCTCAATAAAGCTGACCCTCCAAAATTCATAAAGTATAAATAAACAAAACCATCATACAGTGGTCATCTGTATATCTTCCACCCAGATTCAGTGGTACATATGCTTTATCTATATATGTGTTTTATTTTTGCTGAATCATTTAAAAATAAGTTACAGACATCATGACACTTCATCCCTAAAAATTTTATCATACATCTTTTAAAATAAGGACATTTTTCTACATAAGACATGTAAGAAAAGTAACAATATTTCCCAAGTATCATCTAGTATATAGTCCATATTCCAATTTCTCCAATTGTAGTCAAAAATGTCTTTTGTAATTGCCTTTTTCTAACCAGGATCCAATCAAAGACCATATAATACATTTGGATGTTATGTCTCCTCAATCTCTCACTTTTAATCTAGGTTAATCTTCCCCTCTTTTTCTTTTGATGACCTTTTGTCTAGGCCAGCAGTCTTGCAGAATATTCTACAATTTCTGGATTTGTCTGACTGCTTCCTCACAGGGCTACCAAATTTTCTTCTCTTTATTTCCTATAAACTAGAAGTTAGGGCTGGAGGCTTGATAGATTCAGGCTAAACACTTCTGGCAAGAACAGTTCACAGGTGATAGAGATCTATTTTTCCATCTGGTTGGCCTCTCTGTAGACCTATCTTCCTGCTCTTCTTTCTCATACCAATAGGACTTGTGTACCCATGCAACAAAATCTTGTGGAGGGACTAGTACCAACTACATACTGAGGCCACAGCTATCAATAAGACAGTTCCTGCCCTAAAGGAGATTAATGAATGAATAGCACCCTTTCTCATCTGATAAATATTTACCAACTGCTAAAGGATCCAGGTACCATGCTAGGTTGTAGGGATACAACAGTAAACAAATACAAACATAGTCCCTGCCTCCAAAGAATTTATAGTCTAGTAAGTGAGAAAGACATTCATGAAAAAAACAAAACAAAACAAAACAAAGCACAAAGATCCAGAAATACCTTGTGATAAACGCTGTGAAAGAAAAACACAGAAGAATACGACTCTGTTTAATGGGAAGAGCTGACCTAACGAGTGCACCATTTGAGCTGAGGTCTGAAGGATGGGCAAAAATTTTAATCTGAGATCATCAAGATTCTAGGCCTAACTTCTGGTTTATAGGAAATACTGGGGACAGAGAATTTTAAATCACATTGCCTTGAATTAAAAAACCCTAACCAGAGAAGTTCAGAATTAAAGCCAGACCAAACCAGTGGTCCATGCTGTCATCCAAAAGAACTGTGGATCCTGCAAGAAAAGATGGTTTGTTAAAGCCTTTGACTTTATTCTACCTTTCTGAATATTCAGGTTAGACCAAAGGGCCCAAATTTTTGTTGCTTCTAATAGTAATTATGATACTTTAAAAAAAATAACTTTTTCCTTAAGTCACACAACTAACAAGCAGCAGAGTCAGACAATCCAAAATTGCTGGCACCTTACAAAGCCCCTGTATTTGACTAAGACATGATGATTTTCCCAGAAATAACGATAATGGTAACTATCAAGGTGAAGCTAAAGGAAAGGTGTTTTTTGTCATATAACTCAAAAAGGGACAGATAGATGTTCTTTTAGCATGACAAGGACACAGGAGTAATGCCAGCGGGAGGTTAATTGGCTCAGTATGAATGATCTGGTTATTTTTAGATGCTTGAATAGGAGGCCAGACCAAAGTGGCCAGAAATTTCCACCCCCCTACCCTCCTTACCCTCCAACAGGAACAAAAATTACTGTGCTTTTAAGAAATAAAAAGCAGTTGGGATGGTGGGGGGTGAATAGAGAAAAGGACTATGGGGAAGGGGAATATGAAAGAGGAGACAAGGAGAGATTGAGAGGAAGTCTGCTAACCAGAGTTTGGCTCTGCAACTGCCATGGCCAATAAGCCCCTTACTCTTGGTTGTATAGCTTATGGAAGTTACTCAAATCTCTGTCATGCCGTGCACTCTAGTTTGGTTAGAATATGATACATGAGGCTGAATAAAAAGATTCACTCACCACACTCCGTGATTCTGTGTATTCTTCAACAGCCAGCTAGAAGATGGTTTTGTTAGGAAGTGTTCCATGATGGGCTTCCAATAACTTCTAATATCATCACTGTGCACTGTGCTAAGTGCTTTAGATACACTCATTATTTCTAATCCTCTCAACAGCCCACCAGAAGAGGTCACTGAGACTTACTCACCTAAGGTCACAAAACTGCCTAGCCAGAAAATTTTTAGTTGTACCTGTCTGACTTGGATACAGATAAACTAGCCCAGAACAGTGCTTCTCAAACTATCTGTAAAGGACCAATTTTTAAATTTTAATCTATCACAGCTTGACAGTTTTGGAAGATACATAATTTTGTAAAATATAAAATGAGAAAAGATATGCACAATACAAGCCCAAACTTACAATCAACAGACGTACTCTGGGAAATTGCTGAAAATGTTTCTAAACACTTACTCTGAGCGTCTGTCTTCAGGGTGAATCTTGTCACAGAATGGCACTAGTATAGACTAGTAGCTCTGGTCATGAGGGCACATCAGAATCATTCCTGAACTTTTGCCAAATACCGTGCCTGCACTCCACCCAGACTCTGATTCAGCAGGTTTGACATGTTTAATAGACACTTCCCAGGGGATTCTGATGTCCATCCCTGGTTAAGAACCACTGCTATTCTGACATGTTGCCAAAGCATTATTTGCAGCTTGGTACAAATCCAAAGAATCAAGACCCTCTTTAAGAATTCCCTAAAACCAGGGGCGCCTGGGTGGCTCAGTGGGTTAAGCCGCTGCCTTCAGCTCAGGTCATGATCTCAGGGTCCTGGGATCGAGCCCCGCGTCGGGCTCTCTGCTCAGCAGGGAGCCTGCTTCCTCCTCTCTCTCTCTCTGCCTGCCTCTCTGCCTACTTGTGATCTCTCTCTGTCAAATATATAAAAAAAAAAAAAAAAAAAAAAAAAAGTCATGCAAGAATTCCCTAAAACCAGTACTGGGCATTGTGGTGGGGAAAAGGAGGAAGGGCCGAAATGCCAGGGAACTGAGAAATTCAAGAGTGGCCCTCCTTAACATCTATACTATCACATGGTACAATTTCAATATCCTTTCAACTTAAAAGTTTTAATGTCTGGTTCAAGTATGAAAACACCCTGAGTAGCAAATGAGAAGGTGTCAAGATTGCATTTTGCAGATAATCATCCCCATCAAAGGTAACACCTCTATTTTGCTTCCTCCTACTTACACAACCCTGCCTTTGTAAGAACAGGCATCTCCTGCATCCAACATTTGAGGGATTCTGGGAACTGTCAACCCCAGAGAAAAACTGTGAGTTTTTAATTTACCCTAGAGGACAGCAAGCTGGTGGGACAGCCAGTAGGGAGAAATAACCTGGGAGAAAAGCACTCTACCTTTTCAGTTCAGGGCCAACAGTGAAAAGTAGATGTGGGATGAGGCCTCATAGGAAGGTTCACAAGAGACTTGAGTGAGAATAGGAAGTGCTGGTATGTGTATTCCTCAAGAAAAAAGTCCAGTGACCTACATGACCCCAAGAGAAGTGAGGACTGATAAGATGTTTGTGGGGGAAAAAAGTGACAAGTAGGCCGACTGAACCCAAATACAATTTTTTTCATAGTGGTTACATTTTATTAGTATTGCTGGTATGCACGTGTGTGTTCAATTGACCTTGCCACAATTTTAAACAAGTACACACAGAGTCTGATGTACACGATGTGTACTGTTCTCTCTCGGTTCCAGTCCTTGATGGGCATATTCATATAGCAGGTGCTCAATAGAATTTGGAAATACTCTCCCAATTTACAAACTCCTTGATGGATGTTTCCAGACTACATCAAAGGTTGCTAAAAGCAGTAAGAAAAAGACAACTCAAGAGAAAAACAGGCAGGGGCACCTGGGTGGCTCAATTGTTGGGCGTCTGCCTTCGGCTCAGGTCGTGATCCCAGGGTCCTGGGATCGAGCCCCATGTTGGGCTCCCTGCTTAGCAAGAAGCCTGCTTCTCCTTCTCCCACTCCCCTTGCTTGTGTTCCCTCTCTCGCTGTGTATCTCTGTCAAAAAAACAAAAACAAAAAAACCCAGGCAAACGATATGGACTATTTCACAGAAAAAATAAAAACAGCAAAGTAAAGATGCTCAACCTCAGTGATGACTGAGAAAATGCAAGGCAAAATGAAAATTTGTTTTTGACTCATTATACTGGCAAAAAGTGTGATAATATTCTCTATACCAGGGGTGCCTGGGTGGCTCAGTGGGTTGAGCCTCTGCCTTCGGCTCAGGTCATAATTCCAGGGTCCTGGGATCGAGCCCTGCATCAGGCTCTCTGCTCAGCAGGGAGCCTGCTTTCCCCTCTCCCTCTGCCTGTGTCTCTGCCTACTTGTGATCCCTGTCAAATAAATAAAATCTTAAAAAAAATTCTCTGTACCAGTTTCATAGGTTGGTGGTCTCTGCAGTACTAATTTGTAAGTCTCAAGACATGTTGTTAAGGGTAAAAGCAATCTGCAGGACATGAATACATACAGTATGATTGCACTTATGTCACAGAAACATAAAACAATACTGTAAATATGGGCATATAGTGTAAATGGGTAAAAATGATTAAAAAATTGGAAGGATTTACACTCACATGACCACAGGGGTTACTGCTAGGGAAGAGGAGGACACCAGGATAGATGACATTGGTCCTAGGGGACATTAGTTTTAATCTGACAGGATTAAATGCTTTTTAAGGGCACTGTATCCACGTATTATTTGCATAAAGTTAAAACTAAAACAAAATAACTCCTTGAAGATAGATATGTCCACAAGCTGCCAACCAAATCCAAGATCAGGGTTCTGAGCTTCTGGAATCAGAGGCACCCTCTTACTCCTGGAATTCAATCCCTCCGTTACTGGCCTAGGCCTCTAGGGGACCTTATACTTCTGCCCTCCCCCTATATATGCCAGGGCATTCTAGTAACTTTGTGACATATCAAGTCTGATTAAGACTCCTAATGGCCTCTGAAAGGCACTGAGAAGATGATGATTCTCCTCCCTTCTCTGCATTTATAATTAAAAATAAAAACACTGGGGCGCCTGGGTGGCTCATTGAGTTAAGCCTCTGCCTTCGGCTCAGGTCATGATCTCAGGGTCTTGGGATCGAGCCCTACATCAGGCTCTCTGCTCGGAAGGGAGTCTGCTTCCTTCTCTCTCTCTGCCTGCCTCTCTGCCTACTTGTGATCTCTCTCTGTCAAATAAATAAATAAAATCTTAAAAAAAAATACTATGAAAGTAAAGAAATACCACAGAGTACTGATTTTTCCTATGACTATGGTGATGCTTCTGATAGCTGAAAAACTAGATCTCTCGAGACACTTTGAGGTTTAGCTGGGAGCATGTGTTTAATTCTGAACAGCTGGGTGATTTAGCTCCTGGCAATGTAAGGGTGAGAAATGGAACAAATCACCAGCAATCTTCACTCCTTCTCCAATATAAGATTTTTTTAAAAAAATGGAAGAGAAGGACAAATATTTGATCACTGTGTGTCTCCTGAAACTAACTCCTTAACAAACCATGAACACAGTTAATTGGTCAAACTTTCAGGTGCAAAACTAGGTGTGGTATTTTATCTACAAAGAAGGGGCCTGCTGTCATGCACTGCAACCACTTCTGTCCTGGGACTCCCATAAGGCAACAGGGACTTGCTGGGTCTTGCCCCTCCAGCATTGGTTCCCCGGCTGCTTGCCCACAGGAGCTGCAAGCTGATTCTCCTGGGATCAGATCGCCAGTGAAGAGATTTCTCCAGGGATTCAGGGATCTTAGAGTCAAATCCCCTTAGTTTTTTATTCAACTGTTCCCTATGTATACAGGAAGAGGGAAAGGGACTTTTTGTTAAACTTTCACATTATTCTTCTCCATTTACTAAAATCACATGCATAAGCATCAAAGAAGAGAAGGATCAGCTTTTCCCACCTGTCTGGTTATTATTATTTACATATTTATTGTTTACTATTTATTTATTTACTTCCTAATACGATGCGGAAAGATTTTTCTCTAAATTCTCTATAAGTTTTATATATACATATATATATATGTATATATATATATATATTTTTAAAGATTTTATGTAATTATTTGACAGAGATCACAAGCAGGCAGAGAGGGAGGCAGAGAGAGAGAGGAGGAAGCAGAATCCCCGCTGAGCAGAGAGCCCAATGCGGGGCTCGATTCCAGGACCCTGAGATCATGACCTGAGCCGAAGGCAGAGGCTTTAACCACTGAGCAACCCAGGCGCCCCCCTCTCTATAAGTTATACTTGAAGTGGTGGTACACTAACTGGCAAATGGCTATTTCTATAGTTTAATGGACCACAGAGTAACCTATGAAGTGATCTGCTTTCATTCAGCTCAGGAGGGGATCTGAAGATAGACACCTTCAAGGTGGATGAGCTCCAAAGCCAGGTGGTCCTTCTGTGCCCACAGGATTTGGCACCTCACCTCTACCCCTGGCCTGGCGAGCAAGTCTAAGTCAGATGGGGGCTCCAGGGAAGAAAAAAAATGTTACGTGTCCCCTCTGTCTTCTTGTGCCATTCTTTGGCTGATACTGGTTAACCGTAGATATAAACCCTTTTGGCAAATTTCAGTTTTATATTGACAACCTCCCCTCCCTTTAAATCTTCCACAACTGAACTCTATTTTGAGGGACAGGGCAGGTGGCAAAAGAATCCTGAAGAGTGGAGTGAACATCTTCCTTCCTGGCATCTGGAGTAGTTCAGAGGATAAACTTTAACTGACTTGACTGGATGTTACTTACCCTGGGACTGTTATAGCTGGAAGATCCTGGGATTTCTCACAAAAAGCTGACAGAATATAAGAATTCTTATTACCTCAGTTTCCTGGATCTTTGCCTACAGGGTCTAATGAAAGTGAGAGTGGGGAGAGAGCTTTTCTTTATCTAAATTTAGATTAATGGGGAAAAATATGTGTGAAACTAGTTCATTGGGTATAGCAACTCCAGTACTCTTGTTTTCAATCAATCCTTTTCCTCCCAAAGACGGTCATTGTTTTCTTTTGCCTCTTTTTTTTTTTTTTAAGATTTTATTTATTTATTTGAAAGAGAGCAGAAAGGGGGTGGGGACCAAAGGGAGAGGGAGAAGCAGGCTCCCCACTGAGCAGGAAGCCCAAGGCAGATCCTTAATTGACTGAGCACCCTCTTTTTTTTTTTTAAGATTTTATATTTTTTGTATTATTATTATTTATTTGAGAGAGAAAGTGAGAGAAGGGAGGGTCAGAGGGAGAAGCAGACTCCCTGCTGATTGGGGAGCCCGATGCGAGACTCGATCCTGGGACTACGGGATTATGACCTGAGCCAAAGGCAGTCACTTAAACCAACTAAGCCACCCCTGCCGCCTGCCTCTGACTTTGGTGTCATTTGTCATAAGGTATGGAAAACCATAGGTCTGACTAGGCTTTCCTCTCATTTTGTTCTGTCTTAAAAGCTGAGCTTTATAACCAATGAGAATATTCTCTGCTCTCTGCCAACTGTTGGATGCACATACCAGCATGCATCTGGCAACAAACCCACTAGGCTGTGGCTCAAATACCCAGCATTGTCTTTGTCCGACTGTGCCAGTTCTCAGAGGAATTTGTTGTAAGGGGTTCTGGTCCCTAAGGGGACTTTGTCAATTCAACCTTCCTTGTCACTAATTTGGCCAGAAAGAAACGTGGTTTGCATCCCATTTGCAGCTAGATCTTTCTTAGGCTAATTCTGGGAGTAAGTTTGCTGGATCGTATGAGGGGTCCATTTTTGCACTCTCCTTTGGGGATGCCTCTTTGGTCCGCGGTTAAGCTGTAAAAAGGCTTATTGGTTTAAATCACTATTGAGACTAACAGAAAATTCTACTTGTCTATGGCCAGATGATGGTCCTCTAAATTGGCTATATTTGAAAGGAAAAAATTTCCTTTTAGAGATCTCTCACTGTCTTATTGGTATCACAGCTAGCCTTAGCGACTCCCTTAACAAGATCAAAAACCAGACATAGACTAATAACAAAAATCAAAGTCCATTCAGACCCCTTCCTACTTGCCTTCAGACATTTATGGATACTGTAAAAAAAATTAGGACATTGGAAATACAACTGTCTTGCATGTAAGAAGAAAAGAAAAAAAAAATGAGAGCAACAGCCCTTATCTTACAAATCTTTGCAAAACTAAAAAAATGCAACTCTAGACGAAATCAAACATCCATCTATTCCTTTTTTTTTCTTTTTTTTTTTTTCCAATCCTAAAACCTCCTCTATTTATCTCAAATAACTCACAAATTATTGGCCTTAGAAAACCAAAGTCCCTCTTGGAGAAACTTGCATTCTTTCTCTGTCCCTTGAAGATATAAATCTTACCATGTCTTTGAAATATAAAGACCCCAGGAGATAACTAAAATAACACCCACACTTGCCTAAGACTAAAGAAAAAAAAAAAGAAGAAGAAAAGAAATTGAGGCCTTTTAAAAACATAAACTGCAAAAAAGGGCTGAGACTATAGACCACAGCATTTGTTCTTCCAGAAACAAATACAAACCTTAAAATTATTCTCCAGAAATATTAAGAAACCTTAGGTCATCTGAGCAAATAAACATAAATTATTCCAACTGTTACTTATAACATAGTGAGTTTTATAATGTTTTAAAAGAGAAGCTATAAGATCTCTGTATTTGTCGATGTGTATGTCTATTTCTGCTAGATCTAGATATGGTGTTTTTTCTCCCTCTGATGGTATTGCTAAAAATAGTTCGAAAAAGTTCATTTGATTAGCTTAAATAAAAGGGCTTATATAACTTTAGCATTCATAAAAATTCTCAAAAATAAAATAGAAACTTAATCTAAATGTATTTCAGGTTCACATGGCATAGAAAAATATTCAGTATAAAGCTAATTTAAGGTTGCTGGTTTGATTAAAATAGATGTGTCTTTGACTTACCAAAATTGCATATAATCCAGACACACAACTTTTTATTCTATCTGGCTTTCTTAATCAAATAAGTTCATGTTATCTCTAACTTTGAATGGTGGCTGATTTTGTCTAATGTCTCATGAAATTTTCATAGGTAATCTAAACATAGTTGTTGAGAGCAAATGATTTAGATATATGTAAATGAGCAAAGAGCTCTTCAGTGAACTTTATAACAAAAATTATGTTTTATGGGGGGTGCCTGGCTGGTTCCGTCAATGTAGCATGCAACGCTTGATCTCAGGGTCATGAGTTCAAGCCTCACCAGGGGTTAGAGCTTAGTTTAAAAAAAAAAAAAAAAAAAGTTAAAAAACTGTTTTGGGAGGCACCTGGGTGGCTCAGTGGATTAAAGCCTCTGCTTTCGGCTCAGGTCATGATCCCAGGGTCCTGGGATGGAGCCCTGTATCTGTATCGGGCTCTCTGTCAGCAGGGAGCCTGCTTCCTTTCCTCTCTCTCTGCCTGCCTTTCTGCCTACTTGTGATCTCCGTCTGTCAAATGAATAAACAAATTCTTTAAAAAACAAAAAAATGTTTTGGGTGCCTGGGTGGCTAAGTAGGTTAAGCGTCCACCTTAGGCTCAGGTCATGATCCCAGGGTCCTGGGATCCAGCCCTGGGCCGGGCTGCCTATTCAGCAGGGAGCCTGCTTCTCCCTCTCCTTCCCGCTCATGCTCTCTCTCGTTCTCTCTCAATAAATAAAATATTAAAAAAAAATTTTTTTTGCTTTCTGGTATGTGTAAGTAAAAATAGTTTCCAAAATCTTTTGGGGAGCCTGAAACTTTAAAAGTTTGCTAAGTTAAATTAAATAATAAGTTAAATTCATGAAGTACCTAAATCATTTCCAAATAAGATAAAATACTGAACACTAATTACTGCCCTTTCTGCCTATGAAAGCCTTCCATTTTACACAGATACTTGGAGCTCCTTTCTATTTGGTAAAAAGAATGCTACTCTATTCATGAATCTTGCCTATTAGATCCTCAAATGTACTTAATTGAATTTTTTTTTAACACTAATACAGAGGAACTAAAGATAATGGGTTTGTTGGTAAATATGTCTTGTTAAGTTATGATGAAAGACTGTATTATGAAGAGGCATATGTTTCTAGGATTTATAAAATATATTAATAAATTTGCCAATCTACAGATTGCTGGTATAATAGACAATTCACAATTTCTTACTACTTCATTGTCAGTAGAAATTAAAGGTTCTAAGAGTTAAGAATTTTAATATATGTGATTGAAACTACTAGAAATATCAAGGGAAACTGTATATAAGAAAAGTTGCATATGTTTTGGGCAAGATGAGTTATGAGGCACGGCGATGTTTTTGTTAAGGGAAAGAAAGTAAATTTTTCTTAAAGCAAATCTGGCTATAAGAAAAAGGGACAAAATCTGGATGTAGAAAAGAAAGTCATAGGTTTATGGAAAAGGAATCTTCAGAGACACACATTTTTTTTTTTAAGATTTTATTTATTTATTTGAGAGAGAGACAGTGAGAGAAAGCATGAGAGGCGAGAAGGTCAGAGAGAGAAGCAGACTCCCCATAGAGCTGAGAGCCTGATGGGGGACTGATCCTGGGACTCCAGGATTGTGACCTGAGCCGAAGGCAGTTGTCTAACCAACTGAGCCATCCAGGAGCCCTTCAGAGACACATTTTACGTATGGTAGAGACTGCCTAACATTGGAATGAATTTAATTAAGTAAATGAGTTTTAATATCAAAAGTAAGCTGGTGCAAAATTTTAATTTGAATTTTCTCTGTGTTCAAAGGACAGTGTTCTTAGACTATTGGTCTGCTCTTGATAATAAGAAATTATGAAGGGTTTTTCTTTGCTCTTAATCTGTCTAGAAAACAAAATTCTGTGTTTTATCAAAATAACGTCCTATGCTTCATGTTGTCTTTATCAGACCTTTCATTACTTAAGAAAATAGAATCTTCTCAATATGAAAAGAGCTGTTTTTCTTTTTTATGATCATTTAACTTTCTGTATTTGTCTGCAAAGTCTTTGTCACCAGGGTTAAGTGGATAACTAGGGTAATGTTTCACAGTGATCTCTGATCCTATATGACCAAGTGTTTTAAAACCTTTTTGACATTTTGACAAACTATCCAAAATTAAAACCCTAAATGAAGCCATTTTAACCTCAAAATAACTTTGGAATTTTTCAGAGGGTTCCTAAAAAATCACAAGATTTTTATCTCTCCTTGTAAAAGACATTAAATGAACTAGGCTTATTTGATAAGTTAAAATACATGAAAAACATTGTCAAATAAATGGTGGATAATCTTCTCAGGTTATATTGTATGGATAAATATTAATTTAAGTGTTCTAGAAATTGTACAAAATTCCTAAAAATTCTGATAAGTACTGGCATGTCATCAGTCATAATCCTAGTTATTATCTTAAAATGTTGTATGTCACAGAAATAACCAAATTTCCTTGTCAATTGCATTGTAATGAACCCTAATTAGACCTTTAACCAGGCCATTTTATTTTATTTTATTTTTTTTTAAAGATTTTATTTATTTATTTGACAGAGAGAAATCACAAGTAGATGGAGAGGCAGGCAGAGAGAGAGAGGGAAGCAGGCTCCCCGCTGAGCAGAGAGCCCGATGCGGGACTCGATCCCAGGACCCTGAGATCATGACCTGAGCCGAAGGCAGCGGCTCAACCCACTGTGCCACCCAGGCGCCCCTAACCAGGCCATTTTAAAGTCTTTTGTCATTTACAGACAGTCATTCTTTTGCTCTAATGCTTTTACAGAAGTATTCCTGCAAAAATGCTTCTATTGGATTTCTGATAACTTTAAGATCATAAATCTGAGCTTGATAAAAATTTCTAGAGTAGAGAAACAGTAACTTGCTCAAGGAGAACAAAAATGAATTACATAGGACTGAATAAACTGAGGAAAATGAATATAATTTTTATCAACTTCGATTTGTAATAGTGCAGTTCTTTAATTTTTAATTTTCCAGATAAAAGGAAAATTTCCTCTAACTATGCCTTACAGCAACTTGATAAATTGTATCTGTGCAGAGTTGAAACATTTATCTTTTTCTCCCTACTGTGTATCCCTCTAGAACTCAAAAGCTCTTAATGAATATTCTTACTCTGGCAACATGTTTATTTGCTAAGTTCAATAAGAATCTGTTCTCATTGTAACGCCACTATTGAAAACATTGGTTATATTACTTAGGCTTTGACTGGAATGTCATATTTGAGAGATGTACATAGATTCATATATGACCAGACAGCTTTAAGAAACTAAGGTTGACTTAGCCCTTTGGAAATAGCAGCCTGATGCCTTGTTTACAGTGTTCCCAGCAGCCTTACCAAGTGAGTAAAAAAAAGTCACTTCCTGGCAAGTGCAGGAACCTCAGGATATTTTGGGGACCTGGAAAAGAGATAAAATAACCCAAAGCTATAGGTATTGCAGGCAAAGTCTAATGACAAGTATTTGGCAGCTAAACATTCAATCTGGAGATTCCTTCTGAAAGGTCCCAGCAAAGTAGATTTAAAAGAACCTACATGATTGGGGCGCCTGGGTGGCTCAGTGGGTTGGGTCTCTGCCTTTGGCTCGGGTCATGATCTCAGGGTCCTGGAATCAAGCCCCGCATTGGCCTCTCGCTCAGTGGGGAGCCTGCTTCCCCTTCTATCTCTTCCTGCTGCTCTGCCTACTTTTGACCTCTCTCTCTGTGTCAAATAAATAAATAAAATCTTTAAAAAAATAAAAGAATCTACATGATCAATTGCTATTCCTGTTGCACTTAAGCAGAAATAATCAAGCCAAATTTATTGAAACAAGGCTTAGTTTGCAAACAAATTAGTCCTAGTTTGGCTATCTTTGGTAGAAATGAGGGAGACTGTTGAGAGAAAAAAAAAGCTGTTTCAATGGAACACCTTGTGGATATTCGATTCTCATTTTAAACCGGGCTAAATCCTTAATTCTTGTTTCTTCCAATATCTGGCTACAACCCTCCAAAATTCTGTTTCTAATTTTTCTCCTGCCCTTCTGACTTGGAACCATTGACAACTAAGTGTCCTTTTCCCTGAAGCCCTATAGACTGAATATAAATGCCTTGAGAATATAAATGCCTTCGAGAAATCACTACAACAGCTCATATATGGATAACACTTGCGCCAGTTGCTGTGTGGCCACTTAGAATGATTATCAGGGTATTCAAACTGCAACCCAGGAAAATCTAGCAGATTGCCACTGCCTGCCTTCACTCTACCTTAGGATACCTCAAGTTGGACATTTAAAAATCTTCTAAATTGGCTGCCATCCAAACTCAGAAACTGGTTTATAATTTGCTCCAATCATTACCCATTGTTTAAAATTTCCTTAGAAATGCCTCTTGTTTAATACCTGCTTACTTGAACCACAGGCCTACTTTGTGTGTACCTGCATCACAGCCTGCTAAAATAAGTTCAGCTGAGCTGACCTATTCTCAGGACTAAAGGACCAACTCAACTTGTAGACTGTAAACTTCTTGGACAAGTTTTAAAGGCAGTACTATAGGGAAGGAAAATGTGGGCTTTAAGAAACAGAAGGCCCAGGAATAATCTTCAACTTCCCTCTCAGTGCCTAGAACAATTTAGATGGAGGACCTCCTCCAGGAAGGGAGCTATCACCAGAGATAACCACAGCATAACATAAACTAGAAGTGGTGGACCGGGAGGAACTTGGTAGTCTGTTAAAATTCCTGTGTCCCACTGTTTCTGTATGGCCTAGCAAACATTTGTTTACCAAACATATTTACTCTTTTTCATCTTCCTGTGAATTGTCTTCCTTCCCTTTGAAATCCCAGACCCCATCGTGTTCTCATTCATTGAGAATGACAATATAAACCTCAACTGTCTGACTACCTGTTGGCCTCCTATTCTTATTGAATCCCCATAAATTTTATTTTCTTCTGCTAAAATGTCAATTTAATTCTTAGACCAGCCAAAAGAACCTTCAACAGTGGAGTAAAATTTTCCCTCCCCAAGAACCTTCTTCTCAATTCCCCTTCCTTTTCTAGAACCTAGGCCCCCAGGGGTTCTCTTCAGAAGGAAGATAAGCAACCCTTGAAAGAACAACAGACCTCATCTCCCTTCTAAGTCAGAACGGGTCCACAGCTCTGCTAGAGATGCTACAGAAACTGCTTCTGGCCTCAGCTCCCCAAGGAGGGAGTGAGCTTTGGGGTTTGTTCACTTGCAGAGTCCCATGTCTGTTAGCAGTCATAGGTTCTCTTGCTCGGGCTATGTTTAGCTTTGTTTGTCTTCCATGGGAAAACAACTGCATTCATCTCCCTTTTCTCAGCTCTCCATTTCTCACAGCTCATCACCAAGAACCTGAGCCCCAGATAATGAGGTATGATCCAGGTTTGTAAACACCCACTAAGAAAAAAGAAAGACCATTTCTATGAAGAGGTGTGACCCACGCATTCCTGGAAATGTATGTATGTGGAGAGTTAAAGTGCCTACTATTATTGTATTACTGTCAATTTTCCCCTTTCTGTCTGTTAATATTTGTTTTATATATTTAGGTGTTCCTTCACTGGGTGCAGAAATATTTGCAAGAGTTTCATCTTGATGGATTGAGCCCTTTATCTCTATGTAATGCCCTTCTTTATCTCTTGTTACAGGCTTTGTTTTAAAGTCTATTTGTCGGGGCACCTGAGTGGTTCAGTGGGTTAAAGCCTCTGCCTTCAGCTCAGGTCATGATCCCAGGGTCCTGGGATCGAGCCCCGCATCGGGCTCTCTGCTCAGCAGGGAGCCTGCTTCCTCCTCTCTCTCTGCCTGCCTCTCTGCCTACTTGTGATCTGTCTGTCAAATAAATAAAAATTAAAAAATCTTTAAAAAAAAATAAAGTCTATTTGTCTGATAAAAGTATTGCTACCCCAACTTTCATTTCCATTTGCATGGAGTATCTTTTCTGATCCCTTCATTTTCACTTTTTGTGTGTCTTTAGAACTGAGTCTCTTATATAGCCAGCATATAGATGAGTCTTGTATTTTATCCATTCAGCCATGCTTTGTCTTTTAATTTAAGCATTTAGTCCATTTCTATTTAAATAATTACTGATAGGTATGTATATATTGTCATTTTGTTGATTGTTTTCTAGTTGTTTTTATAGTTCTTCTCTGTTCATCTTCTTTTGCATGCTTCCCTTGTGATTTAATGACTGTCTTTAGTGTTACGACTGGATTCCTCTTTATTTTTGGTCTGCCTCTTAGAGGTTTTTGTCTTGTGGTTATCAAGAAGTTCACAAAGAACGTTATATACAGCCGTCTATTTTCAGTTGGTGGTCACCTAAATTCAAACGCATTCTAAAAGCACTACACTGTAGCTCCACTTTATGTTCTGACATCATCCTTTCCATCTTTTCATTCTGTGTGTCCCTTAACTCATTATTGTAGATATAGTTGGTTTCACTACTCTTTCAACTTTCATACTAGCTTTATGAATACTTCTACTATATGTTTGCCTTTACCAGTGAGATTTTTTAAAAATATGTATTTATTTATTTCCTTTTATAGTCTTTTCTTTTCTTCTTAAAGAGCTCCTTTTAGTATTTCTTATAAAGCCAGTTTAGTGGTAGCAAACTCTTTCAGCTTTTGCTTGTCTGGGAAACTGTATCTCCCCTTCAATATGAATGATAACCTTGCCAGGTAAAGTATTCTTGGTTTTAAGTTTTTTCCTTTTAGTACTTTCAATATATTGTGCCATTTCCTTCTGGTTACAAAGTTCCTGCTGAAAAATCAGCTTATAGACTTATGGACAATCGGTTATATGTAACCAATTGCTTTTCTGTTATTCCTTCTATTTTTGAATTTTAATTATGATGTATTTTGGTGTGGATCTCTTTGGGTTTATCTTGTTTGGAACTCTCTTTGCCTCTTGAACCTGGTTGTCTGTTTCCTTTTCCAGGTCAGAAATGTTTTCAGCTATTATTTCTCCAAGTACGTTTTCTGCCTACTTCTCTCTCTTTTCCTTCTGAGACCCTATGATTCAAAAATTTTTTTTAAAGATTTTATTTATTTATTTGACAGAGAGAGATCACAAGTAGGCAGAGAGGCAGGCAGAGAGAAGGAGGAAGCAGGCTCCCTGCTGAGCAGAGAGCCTGATGTGGGACTCAATCCCAGGGCCCTGAGATCATGACCTGAGCCGAAGGCAGCGGCCCAACCCACTGAGCCACCCAGGCGCCCGACCCTATGATTCAAATGTTAGTATGCTTGATGTTCCAGAAGTCCCTTAAACTTATCCTTATTTTTAAAAATTCTTGTTTCTTTTTGCCATAAGCTTGGGAGATTTCCATTACCTTCTTCCAGACAACTGATCCATTCATCTGTATCATTTAATCTCTACTTTTTCCCTGTAGTGTATTTTTTGTTTTTGTTGTATCTTTCAGCTGTGATCGATGTTTCTGAAATGATGCTTTCAAAGAGTAACTAGTAATATATTTTTGTGTGCATAGAGAATATCTGGAAGGAAACAGACCAAACTGTTATAACTACTTCTAGGGAAAGAGATTTTTTACCTTTATTTTTTTTCCAAAGATTTTTTTAAGTAATCTCTGCACCCAATGTGAGACTCAAATTTATAACCCTAAGGCCAAGAGTTGCATGCTCTTCTGACTGAGCCAACCAGGCACCCCAGAAGAGAGGTATTTTTTTAAAAGCAGAAAGCAAGGGAGAATCACATTTTGCTCAAGTTTTGTACTGATTTAAAAATTAAATTATGAAAAAATAAAAAAATTATGAGTAATTTTTTAAATGAACATAGTATTTTTTAGATAGAGAGCGAGCAAGGGAGGGGCAGAGGGACAGGGAGAGAAAGAATCCTAAGCAGATTCTACACCCAGCACAGAACCTGACACAGGGCTCAATCTCATGACCCTGAGATCATGCCCTCAGCCAAAATCAAGAGTCAGATGATCGACTGAGCCACCCCAGTGCCTCTAATGAGCTTGTATTACTTTTAAACTAAAATGTTAAAAAAATTATTTTTAATCTCTGTTCTATGCACCATAGGTAGACCATGTTGAGAAAACCATAATAGTGAGGAAGCAGCTGCCATAAAATTCACTACAGACATTGTTGCAATGAAGGAATGGCCAAGAGTTGTTACATTTAGTAAGCTTGGATCATGGCTGTCCAGGGAGGATAAAGACAATCTGCTGCCTACCTGGGTACTGAGGACAGCCAGGAAGCCCCATGTGGTAATAGACTTGTCTTACACACTGCTTCCAAAAATGAGTGGCACTGAGTGGACAGTAAGACCAAGGTCATCAGAAACATCATTAGGTTCTACAAAGAGCCTCAGCAGCCTCAGCACAGAGGCAGGTCTAACATGGATGCAGGTTGCAAATGACATAGGGCCTTACATCCCCTAGGTCACATCTGTATACAAAAGCCATCACTCTAGGAACGGTCATTATGTAAACACAACGAGCAAGGCCACAGGTATTTTTTTCAAGCATATATTCTTTTGGAGGGTTTGGCAGATAGAATATGGAAATGGAAGATACTGCCTTGAGGTCTCTTTTTGACCATGGCCTTATGTAAGTCCTCAGCCCATCTGTCCAGATATTTCCCCCCCTTTTAAAGATGGCAAAAAGGGTTTCTACCAAAAGCTTCCCAGTCATCTTGAGATCAGTGCCAAATCCTAGCCATGATTACAAAAATAGCCATTATTTATGAATCACAAACCCTCCCAATTTATTTTTATTTCTTTAATGTAAAAACAGTATAATAACAGTATTAAGGACTTTAACTATTTTCATTTTTCAGCCTAAATTTCTTTTCAATTAATAGTTTAATACTTCTTGCACTTGTGCAATCCATATTTCCCCACTTTCTTTTTCTTCCCTGTCTGCCTCCTCTGAATAAACAGAATTTGAAACAGAAATCTAGCCAAGGAGCACCTGGCTGGTTCAGGCAGTAGAGCATGCAACTCTTGATCTCAGAGTTGTGAATTCAAGCCCCATTTTGGGCATTGAAGCCTACTTAAAAAAGAAAAGAAAACTAGCCAGGAGTAGATAGATAAAAGAGAAAAAAAGCCCAATTATAGTCCTTGGTGAGTAAATGATATAAATACTCATATTTTGCTATGTGCTCACATATAGGTTTAGTATTTTATTCTGATAATATATGTACTAAACTTGCAAGATATGTTAGTTTGCACTAGGAAGCAGGCCTAGGCAGGTTCCTTTATAATAAAGGTTACTTCAGTGTTGTATTCAGTCATGATGCTATGACAATCATGAACATTCCCAGGTAACAGAGAACTGAGATCTGACTGAACTTAGATTAAAAAACTGCTATTTCTCAAATTTTGAGGTAAAAAGCTATATACTTTACAGCTAGAGGTAAGTGCAAACTACTTATGTTCTGCTTGACTTTTCCCTTCTAGCTAAGTCATTACGTAAAATACTGAAAAAATTGGCTGGAAAGTTGGGATAGCTAAAATTATAAGGTGGCAATTGTCCTACTAAGGCCCATCCCTTCCAGCATCCTGTTCTTTTAGGAAAATACTCAATCATTTCTGAGCTGACTCTAGAAGGCTTCCTTCTTATCCTTGTCCCTTCACTAATTTAGATATTTATTGTGTACTCAAGAAAACATTATTTTCTAACATCTGTTTAACATTCAATATCCTCGAATTTCCATTCATATTCTGTTTTCCAAAATTTCACTCAGGTCTAAAAAAAGAATTTCAGTAACCAACAGCTTGACACCATGTCAGCTATTAAAGATTTCAGATACTCAGTGTCATCCTTTGCTTTTCACCACCTTCTTGCATTTGGGAGAGACTTCAGTTAAATGAAATTTTTAAGTGCGGTAGTTCCTTTTGAATCATCATTAAAGAAGACAAAACCCCCAAATAACACAATTAAAATGGGCAGAGGACCTGAATAGACATTTTTTCCCAAAAAGCCATACAAATGGCCAACAGATATGTGAAAAGATGATCAGCATTATTAATCATCGGGGAAATGCAAACCAAAACCACAATGAGATATCACCTCACATTTGTCTGAATGGCCAAAATCAAAAAGACAAGAAATAACAAATGCTAGCAAGAATACGGAGAAAAAGGAAACCTGTGCTTTCGGTGAGAATGCCAAATGGGGCAACCACTATGGAAAATAGTATGGAGGTTCCTCAGAAAATTAAAAATAGAATTAACATATGATCTAATAATTCCACTACTAGATATTTTCCCAAAGAAAAAGAAAATATTAATTCAAAAAGATAAATGCACCCCTTTGTTTACTGCAGCATTATTTGCAATAGCCAAGATACGGAAGAAACCCAAGGGTCCATCCACAGATGAAGAAGATGTGGCATGCGTGCACGCGCGCGTACACACACACACAGGAATATTATTCAACCATCCAAGAGAATGAAATCTTGACATGTGCAGCAACATGAATGGATCTACAGAATATAATGCTAAGTGAAATAAGTTAGACAGGGAAAGAAAAATATCATATATTTCATTCATATGTGGAATTAAACAAAACAAATCAACAAGGAAAAAAGACAGACAGACTCTTGAATATGGAAAACAAACTGGTGGTTGCCAGAGGGGAGGTGGGTGGACAGGATGAGTGAAATAAATAAACGGGATAAAAAAACAGTAACACTCGAGGAAGGGAGGTTAAGTAAAGGAAAGGGTGGGGGGCGGCTATAATGGTAAAATTTAAGCCTTCCCTGAGGAAGCCAAAAGAAACCAGAGCTTCCAAGAAAAGCCAGGCCTGAGAGTAAGGAAAATCCTTTGCTCCTATCAACCTGAAACTACTGAAGGCTTAAGTTTCTTTCTGACTCTATTCTAAGAGCAAATTTTGGCTTATCTGGACTGTTTTTCTAAACAGACTGAAGTTAGAGTACTTATTGCTCAAGTAGGGACAATTTCTACAAGGACTAATTCAGGATAAAGCCTATTTTAATTTTGCCCCACAGTTCTTGAACTCAAAGTGATTTTAACCTAGGATTACCAAGGTAGGAAATCAAGTGGCATCTGCTGGGACCCTTATGCCAGTTTTCTTCTTCCCTGGTCCTTTTTCTACACTTGCCCTATTCCCATGGAGAATTCCTGGTTTAAGTTAAGCGTCCCTTGCAAAAATTTACAAAAACAAGTTAGCCCATCCCCAAATTAAAACAAAATAAAACAAACCAAAAAGCAGATAATATCCAATTAGGCAAGAAAGGGAGTGATTTATTTTCATACTTTCTTAGAGGTTATACAAACCGATACCATGTTTCTGGAGAACAATTTGGTAATATTTGTCAAAGTCTTAAAAACCATGTGTTCTACTTCCAGAAATTTATTCAAGGAAAGGCAACACTTCTCCTAGTTCCAGCCTTCTTCTTTCTGTTATCTCTGTAGGTCAGGCCAATAGGTCATTTTACTGTTCTTAGTGTGGGTCTGTATTCTCACAAAAAAATGTAATAAAAATATATCCCTTTGGTAATCAGATTATTTTAAAAATTACCGCTAAATATAACACACACACACACACACACACACACACACAAACATACCCTTTCTAAAATCACTTGTATTCCAAAGTATTTACTGTTAAATGTGGGACCACCTTCAGCGACCAGTTTTTTTTTTTTTACTCCTATTATTATGAAAAACTCAGTATACATGAACAGATTTTTCAATGACCTAGGGTTTGGGGGTTATAATAAAAAGCCCATATCCACTTCTGTGGCTATTAATTTTATAGGATGACCTCAACAGAGCTTCAAACCACAATGATTTCCTCTCCCTGTGAGCCCATGGATTGTTCTTTTAGGCTTTCACAGACCTTCACTGGATAGGTGAGTCAATACTAATAGGGTAGCTACCGTTCTTCCTTCCAATGACATCTGGAATCCCATTACATGATGGGATACTCTTCCTCCATTTTATAGCAGAAGACATTATCTAAATTCTCCTGGATCATATGACAGTAGCCCTGGAAACAGAAAGCAAGTTTTAATAGTTTTTAAGCCAAATTACATGCCTTCTCTGAATCTATTTACCATACTGTTTCAAGATGTTTTCTCAAGGGTCCACAGGGGCTACATTTAAGACCTTCTGGTCATTGTTTGCTAACTGCTGGTATGGTTTTAACCTGAGAGGAAGCCCATATTTTCAGCTTGGGTGTTGGAAGAGTTCCTAAAATGTCTGCAAACTGATTTAGGAGGAAATGTTTAACAGAAGAGAACTTAATTCTGCTCTAGAATAAACTCATTAGAACTGACATGTGGTGTAACCACTAACCACGGGAACTACATTTTAGGAACACATTATGTCTCAAAGGCCCCTGGAGTTTCTAAATATTATCAGTATCAGATGATAAAACCTGCTAAACAACAGCCATGGCCTCCATATACTAGTTGACAGCTTCCTCCTTATAGAACATTCTTGGGGTTTGGTATAACCTCTCTGAGGACCTAGTTTTTACACTAGTTTTCTTTTAATAAAATTTTAAAGTAATTTCTGCACTCACAACCCCAAGATCAAGAGTCACATGTTCTACTGACTGAGCCAGTCAGGTGTCCCAACATTAGTTTTCTTGAAGAGGTTTTATTTGATGACCCAAGTAAACCTTCCTGATGTAAAAGACCTCACATGAGCCCAACAGACATTTTCCCCTTCATACAAACATGACTTGAGGTAAGTGAAGGGAGTCTCTTTGTGACAAGGACCATTCAGTTCTAGTTTCCAGAAAAGCTCAAGCTTCTCAGTGGTTCAGATCAAACCAGACCCCCCCAGATTTAGTGAGAATGAATTCAAATGCCTGAATCAGTTCCAGGAGTATCGCAGGTTTTACCAGATCAGTAAACCTTTTCTAGGTTAAGCAGGCTCCTCTAAGCCTTGGATCAAGACACATGGCTTTTGGTCAGCCTTGTATTTATATGAATAAAATGTTTTGTACCCCCTTTTCTAATTCTTCTATGATTTATCATGTATAAATTCCTAAACTTCCTATTCCCGGAACAAACCACCATAGCAAGGGTTTCTAAAGTCCTACTGAATTCAAGTATCTAAAGATACAGTCCTGGAAGCCTTCTTTTTATTTTATTTTTTATTTTTATTTTTTATCAGTTAAAAAATACTTTATTAAAGATTTGGTAAAATTTTGAGGGAAAGAAGGCATACTGGTGGCAATTATATAGCCAATATAAAAAATTTTAAAACTGAACATCCCTAGTCTTAAAAGTTCTTTCATTTACCCAATCCCCAGAGGTTTTTACTTTTTTGTTCATTTTTAATTTTTAAAAATTTTAATTCTGGTATAGTTAACATACAGTGCTGTACTAGTTTCAGGTGTGTAATTAGTGATTCAACAATTCTCTACATTACTCAGGGCCCATCATAAGTGTACTCTTTTTTTTTTTTTTTAAGATTTTATTTATTTATTTGACAGAGAGTGATCACAAGTAGGCAGAAAGGCAGGTAGAGAGAGACGGGGAAGCGGGTTCCTTGCTGAGCAGAGAGCCCGATGCGAGGCTCGATCCCAGGACCCTGGGATCATGACCTGAGCCGAAGGCAGAGACTTTAATCCGATGAGCCACCCAGGCACCCTCCATAAGTGTACCCTTAATCCCCTTCACCTGTTTCACCCATTTTCCCACTCACTTCCTCTCTAGTAACCACCAGTTTGCTCTCCATATAGATAAGAGTCTGTTTTATTGGTTTGTCTTTTTTCTTTGTTTTGTTTCTTAAATTCCACATGAGTGAAATCATATGCTATTTGTTTTTCTCTGACTGACTTATTTCACCATTATACTCTATATTCTCATATTCTCCAAATATGTTGTTGCAAATGGCCAAGATTTCTTTCTTTTTTCTGGCTGAGTAATATCAGACACACACATGCACGCGCGCACACACACACACACACACACACACACACTTCTTTATCCATTCAGGTACTGATGAACATTTAAGTTGCTTCCATATCTTGACTATTGTAAATCATGCTGCTATAAACATAGGGGTGCATATATCTTTTGAAATTAGTTTTTTCATTTTCTTAGGGTAAATATCCAGTAGTGGAATTAATGGATCATATAGTAATTCTATTTTTATTTTTTTGAGGAACATCCATACTGTTTTTCATACTGGATGTTCCAGTTTGCATTCCCAACAACAATGCACAGGGGTTCTTTTTTCTCCATATCCTTGCCCATACTTATTGCTTCTTGTGTTTTTGACTTTATTCATTCGACAGGTGTGAGGTGATTATCTCATTGTAGTTTTGATTTGTATTTCTCTGATGATGAGTGATGCTGAGCATCTTTTCACATGTCTGTTGGTCATCTGGATGTTTTCTTTGGAGAAATGCCTGTTCACGTCTTCTGCCCAATTTTAATTGGATTATTTGGGGTTTTGAGGAATTGGGTTTTATCAGTTCTTTTTTTAAATTAACATATATTATTTGTTTCAGGAGTACAGATCTGTGATTCATCAGTCTTACACAATTCACAGTGCTCACCATAGCACATACCCTCCCCAATGTCCATCACCCAGCCACAAAAGCCTTATTTTTAAAATGCCTTTATGATGGGGCAGCTGGCTGGCTCGGTGACTGGAGCATGTGACTCTTGATCCTGGGGTTGTGAGTTCGAGCCCCACACTGGGTATAGAGATTACTTAAAAATAAAATCTTAAAATGAAATAAAATGCTCTTATGAGCATCTCTGCATGCTGAAGTACAAGCAGTACAACTTAAAATTTGAAGAGTGAATGAAAGGGAAAGAGAAAGAAATGCCAGAAAGCAAAGACAGATAAGATTTGAATTTGAGGATTTAATACTAATGGGGGAAAAGATTTTTTTAAAAAACAACAAAACAACAACAAAAAAACCCAGGTCACAGGGGGAGGGATCATGAACACCTTTGCTTCAACAACTCCCTCTTCAGCTAGGCTGGCTGCATCAGTGTGCTGATACTTTCTTCTACCTCTGAAAGCTTCTTTAGGAGTTGATTGACCTTGACTTCATCAAATTCCAAACACAGAAATTCAGATTCCTAGAAAACATAAAAGAATGTTTTTATGAGAGTCCCGCAAAATAGCCAAGGCTCTGGACCTGGCCTGACCCAGTTCCAAAGGTCCAGGGACCCCTACCTAGCAAGTCTGACTCAGGCTTCAATATCTAAATGATACATTAGCCAGCAAAGAAAATCACACATTTCTTTCCCTAAATAAAACTACTTTGATGAGGTGTTTCATAAATGGTAAAGAGGTATACAAATGTCAGGTGTTCTCACAATGAGGCATGTGAGAAACTCTTTTTGTCGGTCATTTGATCCCGTAACAATTTTTAAGGTAAGTACTTAAGTATTGCTATTACATGATGATGACACTAAGGCACAGAGAGATTAACCTGTATCACAAAATGAGAAAAAGGCAGAGTCAGACTGTGAACTCCCAGCTCCGGCTGACTCCAAAGTCCATCCTGTCTCTGTAGCACCCTAACAATGGAAGGAAGATTTGGACTGGGTCTGTGTTAGCCTGGTAATTGAGCTACCCTGGATTTAGTGGTTATACTAGAAATTTTAACAAGTTGTGACCAAGTTGCTTGGGAAACATCAACCAAATAACTGAAAGATAACCAGATCTTGAAATAGCATCAAACACTTCTGAGGCCTTTCCACTTGCTGCAAGCCAACTCTCCAAGATTTCCATCAGACACATTCCTTTCAAATACTGTTAGGATCAATCAATGCTAGATTAGGTAGATATCAAAGAAAAAGGCCTTTGAAGTGTGATGACAGAAATTTCATGTACAGTGAACAAGTGACAAAGGCAAACTATATGTATCCAAGAGTGATTATATTCAAGATTCTTAAGAATAATAATCATGTATTTTAAAGCAGTATGAATTCTCGGAGATCATATAATTCAACTACCTTGTTTTTTAGATAATGAAATTGAGGCCCCAGGCATTGTAAATGCCATGCCTACTGTCCCTCTGTTGATGGCAGAGCCACCACCAGATTCAATGCTCTTTTATATACATTTTCCTCTCTAAATGCATGATATTTCCAATCCTTATCCCCAAAGTGGCAGGTAGAAGGAAGACCAATATGCCTTTTCAGTGGGACCAAGTTACTCTGTCATTAGCTGGAAAAACTTTTAGATTTTGGAAAAGTACCCTTGCTGTTGCTAAGTTGCTATGCTGGAGTGTTTACTGATGGCACTGAACATACCACAGGAGAAACAAGTGCAGAGGGATGAAAGAAAGGGCCTCTCAGATGAAAACTTGCCAAAGAGTAGAAAAGGCTTTCCCTGACTACAGAGAACATTTTCCTCAAACATGTATTTGGAGAGGAGAGGGGTATAATATGTGAACTTAGAAAATGCCAAGTTTAGGGGCGCCTGGGTGGCTCAGTGGGTTAAGCCGCTGCCTTCGGCTCAGGTCATGATCTTAGGGTCCTGGGATCGAGTCCCGCATCGGGCTCTCTGCTCAGCGGGGAGCCTGCTTCCCTCTCTCTCTCTCTCTGCCTGCCTCTCCATCTACTTGTGATTTCTCTCTGTCAAATAAATAAATAAAATCTTTAAAAAAAAAAAAAAAGAAAATGCCAAGTTTAAAAAAGAAAAGAAAAGAAAGAAAAACTGCCAGGTTTTCACTTAGTTGAAGCAAAAACCAATTTAAAGAAAAGAAAGAGAGTCCTTGTGTCGACGAGCTGCAGGAGCGATCACCTCCTTTAAGAAAGAAGAACAAATTTATGGCAAATCAGATAATTCAGTTAGCTAAATTAAGAACAGGTATCAGATTAGAAAGCCTCAGTATTCTTTATTCAGTTTATCCTAACTTTAAAACATCTTTGAACATTTACCCTTTGAAACAATGATCTAGAGAAAACAATAATTACTAGTCTAACATATATATTTGGGAAATTGGCAGAAAATATGTAAACCATGTTTTACCTCAGTGAAAGTAACAGTAACAAATCACCTGGTTTTCCATTTATATGAAAAAGATTATCAAGGACTTCAATCACAGAGATAGGAATACCTGAGCAGAGTTCATTAATAAAAGCCAGGATCTTGGGGTGCCTGGGAGGCTCAGTGGTTTAAAGCCTTTGCCTTGGGGATGGAGAAGCATTTTTCATGCCAATGGGCCTGAAAAGAAGACTGGGGTAGCGATTCTCATATCAGATAAATTAGATTTTAAACTAAAGACTGTAGTCAGAGATACAGAAGGACACTACATAATCCTTCAAGGGACTATCCACCAAGATGATCTAACAACTGTAAATATCTATGCCCCCAATATGGGAGCAGCCAATTACATACGAAAACTGTTAATGAAGATAGTCATATTGATATGAATACACTAATCGTAGGAGATCTTAACACGCCTCTCTCAGAAATAGATCATTGAAGCAGAAAATCAATAAAGAAACAAGAGCATTGAATGACACATTGGAACAGATGGACCTCATAGATAAATACAGAACATTCCACCCTAAAACAACAAGATACTAAAAAACAAAAACAAAAACAAAAAAACCAACAACAAGATACTCATTCTTCTCAAGTGCACATGGAACCTTCTCAAGAATAGACCACATACTGGGTCACAAATCAGGACTCAACCGATACCAAAAGACTGAGATTATTCCCTGCATATTCTCAGATCACAATGCTTTGAAACTGAAGCTTAATCACAAGGAAAAGTTCAGAAGGAACTCAAACACTGGAAGCTAAAGACCACCTTGCTTAAGAATGCTTGGATCAACCAGGAGATCAAGGAAAAACTGAAACAATTCATGGAAACCGATGAGAATGAAGACACTTCGGTCCAAAACCTATGGGATACAGCAAAGGCAGTCCTAAGGGGGAAATAAATAGCCATCCAAGCCTCCCTCAAAAAAATTGAAAAATCCAGAACACAGCAGCTTTCTCTACACCTTAAAGAACTGGATAATCAACAACAAATCAAACCAACTCCATACATAAGAAGGGAAATCATCAAGATTAGAGCTGAGATCAGTGAGATAGAAACCAAAGATACAGTAGAATGTATCAATGAAACTAGAAGTTGGTTTTTTGAAAGAATCAATAAGATTGATAAGCCACTGGCCACACTAATCCAAAAGAAAATAGAGAAAGCCCAAATTCATAAAATTAGGAATGAAAAGGGAGAGATCACAACTAACACCAAGGAAGTAGAAACAATCATCAGAAGTTACTATCAACAGTTACATGCCAATAAGCTTAGCAACCTTGATGAATGGATGCATTCCTGGAAAACTATAAACTCCCAAAATTGAACCAGGAAGAAATCGACAACCTGAATAGACTGATATCTAGTAACGAGATTGAAGCAGTGACCAAAAAACCTCCCAAAAAACAAGAGCCCAGGACCTGATGGATTCCCTGGGGAATTCTACCAAACTTTCAAAGAAGAAATAACACCTCTTCTCCTGAAGCTGTTTCAAAAAATTGAAGCAGAAGGAAAATTTCCAGACTCTTTCTATGAAGCCAGCATTACCCTGATCCCTAAACTGGGCAAAGACCCTACCAAAAAGGAGAGTTTCAGACCAATATCACTGATGAAAATGGATGCTAAGATTCTCAACAAGATCTAGCAAACAGGATCCAACAGCACATTAAAAAGATTATCCACCATGACCAGGTGGGATTCATCCCTGGGCTACAAGGATGGTTCAACATTCACAAATCAATCAATGTGATAGAACAAATTAATAAGAGAAGAGAGAAGAACCACATGGTCCTCTCAATTGATGCAGAAAAAGCATTTGACAAAATCCAGCATCTGTTCCTGATTAAAACGCTTCAAAGTATAGGGATAGAGGGAACATTCCTGAACTTCATCAAGTCTATCTATGAAAGACCCACAGCAAATATCATCCTCAATGGGAAAAAGCTTGCAGCCTCCCGTTGAGATCAGGAACAAGACAAGGATGCCCACTTTTACCACTCTTGTTCAACATAGTATTAGAAGTCCTAGCAACAGCAATCAGACAACGAAGAGAAATAAAAGGTATCCAAATTGGCAATGAAGAAGTCGAACTCTCTCTCTTCACAGATGACACGATTCTTTATATGGAAAACCCAAAAGACTCCACCCGCAAACTACTAGAACTCATACAGCAATTCAGCAATGTGGCAGAATACAAAGTCAATGTGCAGAAATCAGTGGCTTTCTTATACACTTATAATGAAAATACAGAAAGGGAAATTAGAGAATTGATCCCATTTACTATAGCACCAAGAACCATAAGATACCCGGGAATAAACCTAACCAAAGAGGTAAAGGATCTGTACTTGAGGAACTACAGAACACTCATGAAGGAAATTGAAGAAGACACAAAAAGATGGAAGACCATTCCATGCTCTTGGATAGGAAGAATAAACATTGTTAAAAAGTCTATACTGCCTAGAACAATCTATACTTTTAATGCCATTCTGATCAAAATTCCACCAGTATTCTTCAAAGACCTGGAGCAAATAATCCAGAAATTTGTATGGAATCAGAAGAGAACCCGAATCGCTAAGGAAATGTTGAAAAACAAAAATAAAACTGGGGGCATCACGTTATCTGATTTCAAGCTTTATTACAAAGCTGTGGTCACCAAGACAGCATGGTACTGGCATAAAAACAGACACATAAACCAGTGGAACAGAGTAGAGAGCCCAGATATGGACCCTCAACTCTATGGTCAATTAATCTTCGACAAAACAGGAAAAAATATACAGTGGAAAAAAGACAGTCTCTTCAATAAATGGTGCTGGGAAAATTGGACAGCTATATGTAGAAGAATGAAACTCAACCATTCTCTTACACTGTACACGAAGATAAACTCAAAATGGATAAAAGACCTCAACGTGACACAGGAATCCATCAGAATCCTAGAGGAGAACATAGGCAGTAATCTCTTTGATATCAGCCACAGCAGCTTCTTTCAAGATAGTCTCCAAAGGCAAAGGAAACAAAAGTGAAAATAAACTTTTGGGACTTCATCAAAATCAAAAGCTTCTGCACAGCAAAGGAAACAGTCAAGAAAACAAAGGTGCAACCCATGGAATGGGAGAAGATATTTGCAAATGACAGTACAGACAAAAGGCTGATATCCAGGAACTATAACGAACTCCTCAAACTCAACACACACAAAACAGGCAATCATATAAAAAAATGGGCAGAAGATATGAACAGACACTTCTCCAATGAAGACATACAAATGGCTATCAGACACATGAAAAAATGTTCATCATCACTAGCCCTCAGGGAGATTAAAATTAAAACCACATTGAGATATCACCTTACAACAGTTAGAATGGCCAAAATTAACAAGACAGGAAAAAACATGTGTTGGAGGGGATGTGAAGAAAGGGGAACCCTCTTACACTATTGGTGGGAATGCAGGTTGGTGCAGCCTCTTTGGAGAACAGTGTGGAGATTCCTCAAGAAATTAAAAATAGAACTTCCCTATGACCCTGCAATTGCACTCCTGGGTATTTACCCCAAAGATACAGATGTCGTGAAAAGAAGGGCGATCTGTACCCCAATGTTTATAGCAGCAATGGCCACGGTCGCCAAACTATGGAAAGAACCAAGATGCCCTTCAACAGACGAATGGATAAGGAAAATGTGGTCCATATACACTGTGGAGTATTATGCCTCCATCAGAAAGGTTGAATACCCAACTTTTGTAGCAACATGGACGGGACTGGAAGAGATTATGCTGAGTGAAATAAGTCAAGCAGAGAGAGTCAATTATCATATGGTTTCACTTATTTGTGGAGCATAACAAATAGCATGGAGGACATGGGGAGTTAGAGAGGAGAAGGGAGTTGGGGGAAATTGGAAGGGGAGGTAAATCATGAGAGACTATGGACTCTGAAAAACAATCTGAGGGGTTTGAAGTGGCGGGGGGGTGGGAGGTTGGGGTACCAGGTGGTGGGTATTGTGGAAGGCACGGATTGCATGGAGCACTAGGTGTGGTGAAAAATAATGAATACTGTTATGCTGAAAATAAATAAATTTAATTAAAAAAAAAAAGCCTCTGCCTTTGGCTCAGGTCATGATCTCAGGGTCCTGGGATCAAGTGCCGCATCAGGCTCTCTGCTCATAGGGGAGCCTGGTTCCCTCTCTCTCTCTGCCTGCTTCTCTGCCTACTTGTGATCTGTCAAATAAATAAATAAAATCTTAAAAAAAAAAAAAAAAAAAAAGAAAGCCAGGATCTTTTCTGACTAGGGGTCATTACTTTTTACAGATTTCAGTACTCAAATTATCTTTGCTCAGACCTCTAAGTATCAGTGAAACTGTTTATTTATTTATTTTTAAATATTTATTTATTTGAGAGAGAGAGAGTCGGGGGAGGGTGCATAGGGAGAGAGAGAGCCCTAGGTAGACTCTGCACTGAGCACAGAGCCTGACATGGGGCTCAATCTTATGACCCTAAGTTCATTACCTGAGGTGAAACCAAGAGTTGGATGCTTCACTGATTGTGCCACCCAGGTACCTCTGAAGCTGTTTATTTTTAAGGGAAATCAACTATCAGAGAGACTAGCAGGCTAGAAAAACAGAGTCCAGAATTAAATTTTCCATCCACTCCCAACCTTCACTCTCTCCCCTTGAAACAATGCACCCTAACAATGATAGAAAGACATATGTAACCATTTATGACTCTTGAAGAAACAGCTTATTTGAAGCTATTAAACAGGGCTAGCTTTACCTAATTATACTATCAAAATATTTTATCAGGTATTCAGGAGCCTTTAAACTGGGGCTTAACACATGGGGCTCTATTCAGATTTTTGCATTTGGCTGGGGAACACTACAGAAAATACATCTAATGCACTTAAAGATATCTGTAGGAATGCAGATGATGCTTATCAAGCCAGAGACAAAGTATAAGAACAATTTGAAACATCTGATTTTTTTAAAGGTTTTTTTTTTTTTTTTAAAGTAATTTCTACACCCAAGAGGAAGCTTGAACTCATGACTCCATGATCAAGAGTCACATGCTCTTCCAACTGAGCCAGCCATGCACTCCTGAAACATCTGGGTTTTTTTCGCCCCAAACCATCCACCTGGGTCTGGGCCCAACTGGTTATAATAACAAGAAATGACAAGACTAAACTCCTGGATTTAAGTATCTGAGCCAAGAGTTAGAACGTGTTTTTTGTTTGTTTGTTTGTTTGTTTAAGATTTTATTTTTTCGACATGGAGAGAGAGAGAGACAGCAAGAGGGAGCATAAGCAGGGTGAGTGGCAGGCAGAGGGAGGGAGAAGGAGAAGCAGGCTCCCTGCTAAGCAGAGAACCGGATGCGATGCTAGGGGCTCAATCCCAGGAATCTGGAATCCCAACCTGAGCCCCAGGGAGACGCTTAACTGACTGAACTAACCAGGTGCCCCGAACCTGCTGCTTTTTTTTTTTTTTTTTTTTTTTTTTAAGATTTTATGTATTTCTTTGACAGAGAGAAATCACAAGTAGATGGAGAGGCAGGCAGAGAGAGAGAGGGAAGCAGGCTCCCTGCTGAGCAGAGAGCCTGACGTGGGACTCGATCCCAGGACCCTGAGATCATGACCTGAGCTGAAGGCAGCGGCTTAACCCACTGAGCCACCCAGGCGCCCGAACCTACTGCTTTTTAACAGAGTGTAGATACAGCATGTGGTGGAATCAAATCAGCAGATAAATAAGCAAGCACTTCATTAAGAATATGTAGTCTGTGAGCATGGGGGAGTACAGCAGTGTATTAAACTTGGGGTTTAAATAACTATTCTGGGGATAAAAATATATGTGTATAAAAAATAAAAAATTAATAAAAATAAATAAATAAATAAATTAATTAATTAAAAAAAAAAAAAAGTTGGTGCCTGGGTGGCTCAGTGGTTTAAAGCCTCTGCCTTCGGCTCAGGTCATGATCCCAGAGTCTTGGGATCGAGCTCCGCATCGAGATCTCTGCTTGGCAGGGATCCTGCTTCCTTCCACCTCTCTCTGCCTGCTTCTCTGCCTACTTGTGATCTCTGTCTGTCAAATAAATAAATAAAATCTTTAAAAATAAATAAATAAATAAATAAATAAATAACTATTCCAAATCAGAAAAGAAAGCAAAGGTAAAATACTAAAATATTCTCTCCAAGTGCAAAAGCCAAAAAGGTTATAAAATCTCAAGAGCTCTCAGAGGCCACCATCTCCAAACCAACAGAAAAACCAAAGCTACCCTTAATGACTTCAGAGAAAGATATCTCACAGGTTCCTAAGAAACTCCTTTCCCAGGTAACCACTCTAATACTCTTCAGGAAACTCTTTTTTTTTTCTTTTTTAAGATTTTACTTATTTATTTGACAGATCACAAGTAGGCAGAGAGAGAGGGGGGGAGTGTCCTATGCAGGGCTCAATCCCAAAACTCTGAGATCATGATTTAGGAGGAAGGCAGAGGCTTAACCCACTGAGCCACCCAGGCGCCCTTCTTCAGGAAACTCTTATTTGCCAAACCCAGATCTTTAGTGCTTTAGCTTAAACTCATTTCCTATCAGGGTCAGAGAATATAACTAATTATTAGTTTATATAATAATTGAAGGCTGTCATTCAGCAAGCGTTTGGTTTTCTCCATCCATATGCTAAAACTTCCTTGTGTATAATGTCTACTTTAATAATTTTGATATCTAGGCCCATAAGCATGACAAGAAATTCTTTGGCAAAACAATACTAGTCACAAAATGCTAAAATAAAATAAAAAGAATGACGACTTATCAACTACTTGAGTGGAACCATTTAGAATAATATTTATCAAAAGAAATAGAGTGGTGCCTGGTGGCACAGTTGGTAGAGCATGTGACTCAATTTTTTTTTTAAAGATATTTTTTTATTTATTTGACAGAGAGAGAGAGAGAGGTGTCACAAGTAGGCAGAGAGAGAGGGGGAAGCAGGCTCCCCGCTGAGCAGAGAGCCCGGTGTGGGGCTCGATCCCAGGACCCTGGGATCATGACCTGAGCCAAAGGCAGAGGCTTTAACCTAGTGAGCCACCCAGGTGCCCTGAGCATGTGACTCTTAATCTCAGTTGTGAGCTTAAGTCCTGCGTTGAGTGTAAAGTCTACTTAAAGAGTTTTGTTTTTAAACTTAAAAAATAATAAAAAATTTAAAAAATAGAAGTCCTATATCCAATTTTCTATATTATTATTATTTTCCATGCAAAACTGCCACAAAGCTTTATTCCTCAATTAACTGGTTGCATTCAGTATTGTAACACAACTTTGGCAAGTTCTACATGTTGCAGATTCTTTAAAAAGTACTAAAGTTAGGTGACAGAAGGTCAGAGTAGGAAAAGGTAACCTAGGATCTCCTAACCAAGGCTAAGCCTAACCTTTACCCATGAAGCCTATCCCTCTATTTAGGCTGTCCTTTCATAAACTTAAGTCAATCTCTGACCTGCACCTCTGTCACTCTGTCTTCCATGTTTAACAACCTGACAGAGAAAAAGAACATGCAGCAAAAGTCAAAACTGGCAATGGTTTCTTTAAAAGCAATTATATAATAATTGTTAATATAGATATCTATAATGAAGATACCCATAATTCATGTGGCTTTTTCAGAATTATATTGATACGTCTCCCAATTCTTTTAGTACACCCTGATAGAGCTTTTTTGTAGCAAACGATCTTTCACGTTCCTTCTCAGGGAACCATTTATCCAAAACTAAAATTTTATAGTTCTGTAAAAACTGTGACTATTCTCCACTTCTCTTTCTTATCCATTTCTCTACCTTGTGTCATGTCCTATAGGGCTGATCTCTAAGACTATGTCACTTCCTTATTCTTACAGCTGGGTTCTAGCAAGAGGAAAGAGGTCAGGGTATTTATTCCCCAAATCCCAATTCCTGCTCCTCTGATATTTCCCATACGTACTATGTGCAGGTATTGTTTCTTCATTTCCTACTTTACTTTCTGGCCTCAATCACTGTTTTCAGTATAAACACAAAGATGAGTCTTTTCAGAATGCGGAAGTACGTATCACTGAACACAAACTCCAAAGATTAGCAGAGCGAGGATTTTCATCATGCCTAAATTGATAGGAAGGCTGACCTGCAAGTGCTTATTATCCGAAACCAATATCTGGTTTTCTTCTACTATCATTGTATTGAAATTCTGTACAGCAGCACTTTGATATTAAGGAAGAATAACAACAACAGCAACAACAGCAGCAACAACAACCATGGAAGATCATATTTCATTAAGAATATGCATCAAGGGGGGCGTCTGGGTGGCTCAGTGGGTTAAAGCCTCGGTCCTGGGATCGAGCCCCGCACATCGGGCTCTCTGCTCAGCAGGGAGCCTGCTTTCCTTCCTCTCTCTCTGCCTACTTGTGACCTCTGTCTGTCAAATAAATTAAAAAAAAAAAAAAAAAGAATTTGCATCAAGGATCCTGATTTCAGAAACATGGGCTCATCTCTACAACCTGCTCTTATACCCAATATCTAAAGTAATGGATAGTTTACGCTGCACCTTAAAACAGTACTTCAAAAAACAAAATTTGTGATTCATAATCTCTTTTTAAAGCTTGTAGTTTATAATTTTTTATTTTTCATTTTTACAAAATTTAAAAAGATTTTGTTTTTTATTTATTTGAGAGAGAAAGAGAGAAAGAATGAGAAAGCATGGTGGGGGGAGCAGAGGGAGAGGGACCCGCAGATTCTGGGCTGGGCACAGAGTGTGACGCAGGACCCTGAAATCATGGCCTGAGCTAAAATCAAGAGTCAGATGATTAATTCACTGGGCCACCCAGGCGCCCTATAATCCTTTTTTTTTTAAACAAAAATTGTTAGCAATACATATTACAAACAATGGTCCCTACTCAGACCATTTTTGTCCTGAGCAAATCCTCATTTCAAATACAAAAGCTGACGAGTTCTACAGCTACTGTGTAAAGGGCTTGCTAACACAATTTTCAAAATGGAAAAAAAAAAATCACAAAGCAAATCATCCTACTGGGGATGAAAAAAGATGAAAATTAGACTCTTTGTGAGGATAAGACTGAAATTTAATGACAGAGCAACTAAAAAGAGCACCAGAAACTCAGAGCACCAAAACTCAATAACGTGTCCCTAATACATAATACGCAATGGGACTAAGCTAATGGGACTAAGAAAGGGTCTGGGTCTTCAAGAACCAAGAATCCACTCTAATAAATGAAATGGCACACTGCCTCAGCACATACCAGGTGCTTTCCATGCCAGGGCAGCTTCTAGAGGAAGTGCTTATCCATATTCACACAATCTCCTAGAAGAGGACAGAGTATTACCAGTGTATTATAGAAGCATTAACCATCACTGGACAATAATTACTGAGTTTTCTGGAGTTGTCATTCAGGTATTTCAAAGGACTTTTGTGAGGACAACCTGACAACTCCCATTAATTCTTATCATATTAAGAAAATATGGGGACACCTGGGTGGCTCAGTTGGTTAAGCTGCTGCTTTCAGCTCAGGTCATGATCCCAGAGTCCTGGGATTGAGTCCCACATCGGGCTCCTTGTCCAGCGGGGAGCCTGCTTCTCTTCCTGCCTCTGCCTGCCACTCTGCCTGCTTGTGCTCGCTCTGACAAATAAATAAATAAATAAAATCTTTAAAAAAGAAAGAAAGAAAGAAAGAAAGAAAGAAAGAAAGAAAGAACGAACATGGGAACTTTTCATTTCTAACTCACAACTCAAGGGAGAAAAGAGACATTGAGTATAAAGGAAGTTGCAGATTTACCATGGACTGAAGTTACATGTAAGGCAACTCTTAACTTTAACTTTCTATACACAGGTTTTCTATAAAGTGACAACATTTTAAAATATAACAATTTCAGGAGTGCCTGGGTGGCACAGGTGGCTAAGTGTCAGACTCGTGATTTCAACTCGGGTTGTAATCTCAGGGTCATGAGATTGAGCCCCATGTCAGGCTCCACATGGAGTCTGCTTCGCTGTGCTCTTTCGAAAATAAATAAATAGATCTTATATTTCAGATCTTAAACATTCAGAGACCTATTATCTGGGTCTCTGCTACTTTACTTCTTCCTCCTTGTTTTGGTCCATCTTTTAACTATTTCCACAAGATGGAAAAATGAAGTGAAATTTAAACTGGTTAATCTGACTAAATCATAGCAGCTCTATAAAAAGTTCTATAGACAAGGAGATTAGAACTTTTGGGAGGAACTTTAATTGTACCTTCATATGACAACTTTTGAAAACTATACCCATATAGTACAATTTAAGACAGAAAGATCTATTTGCCCAATTTATTTATTTTTAAATTGAAGTATGGCTGACACACAGTAATACACGTTTCAGGTGTATAATACTTTAACATTCATATACATTAAGAAATGCTCACCATCAAACACCATACAATGTTATTATAGTATCATTGACTATATTCCCTATGCAGTACTTTATATCCCATGACTGACGGACTTTATCTGTACCTCCTAATTCCCTTCACTTATTTTGCCTATCCCCATCATCCCAGCAAACACCAGTTTGTTCTCTATATTTATGACTGTTTCTGCTTTTTTTCAGATTCCACATATATTGAAATCATACAGTATTTGTCTTCTTTGACTTAATTAATTTAGCATAATACTCTCTATATGTTGATCCACATTATCACAAATGGCAAATGGCAAAATTTCATTCTTTTTTATGGCTGAGTAGTATTTGATGTATATATATCAGGTGTCTGTCATCTTCTTTATCCATTCATCTATTTATAGATACTTAGGTTGCTTACAAATCTTGGCTTATTGCAAATAATCCTGCAATAAACATAGGAGTGCATAGATCTTTACGAATTAGTGTTTTCATTTTCTTTTGGTAAATATCCAGAAGTGGAAATACTGGGTCATATGGTATTATTAAATTATTTTTAATTTCTTCAGGAAGCTCCATACTGTTTTCCATAGTGGTCATACCAATTTACATTCCCATCAACAGTGTACATGGGTTCCTCTTTCTCCAGATCCTTGCCAACACTTATTTCTTTTTAATTTTATTTGTTTCTTTATTTAAAAAAAAATTTTTTTTTAGATTTTATATATTTATTTGAGAGAGAGAGAGAGAGACAGCATGAGAGGAGAGAGGTCAGCGGAGAAGCTGACTCCCTGCCGAGCAGGGAGCCTGACACAGGACTCAATCCCGGGACTCCAGGATTATGACCTGAGCTGAAGGCAGTTGCTTAACCAACTGAGCCACCGAGGCGCCCCTGTTTGTTTATTTTAAAGGAGGCTCCAGTTTGTTTTGTGAGATTAAGAGTCACTTATGGTTTGTCTCCCTCCCAATCCCATCTTGTTTCATTTATTCTTCTCCTACCCCCTTAAGCCCCCATGTTGCATCACCACTTCCTCATATCAGGGAGATCATATGATGGGGGGGAGGGGGTTTGGGAGAAGGTGGTGGGATTATGGACATTGGGGAGGGTATGTGCTTTGGTGAGTGCTGTGAAGTGTGTAAACCTGGTGATTCACAGACCTGTACCCCTGGGGATAAAAATATATGTTTATAAAAAATAAAAAATTAAAAATATATATATATAAAGGAGGCTCCATGCCCAATGTGGGGTCCTAACTCATGACCCTGAGATTAAGAGTCCCATGCTCTACTAAGACAGCCAGGTCCCCTTCTTGCCTTTTTTATTTTAGCCATTCTGACAGGTGTGAAATGATAACTCACTGTGGTTCTGATTTGCATTTTCCTGATGACTACTGATGTCGAGTATCTTTTCATGCGTCTGTTGGCCATCTGTATGTCTTCTTTGAAAAATGTCTATTCACCTCAGAAAGATCTTATTTCCAGATATGTCCCTTCCTTTAGTAGGACAACTGTTCTCAGCCCAGATAATGTCTTTAGAACATAAACACTCTCAAGGAGAGGTAATACAAAAAGTCATTAACACCTTTCTATTACTTAAATCATAAAATTTACTTTCTTCCAGGAAGAATGAATCCAAGTAGCCTGCCTTTAAACTCAGGATGCCTGGCATTTCAGAGAGGAGGATGGGATGGGGTGTATATAGGTAGGACACAAAACACAAAAGAACTAGGAAAATACCAAAGGCAAACCGTTCTCTTTACTCAGTAATCCACATCAGATACTTAGATCCATAGATGTGGCATCTTAAACTACTCAGGTCCCTGACCCATATTCTCTAATGTCTTTCTAATCGTTTGATCACCAAGGTTGCTAAGCATCAAGAAAACCTAGGGAATTTTATAAAGGGGGCATTGGTAAGGTAATCCTCAATGAACCAAAGTTGAATTTATACACACATAAACACATACACATCCTTCTGCTGCTCTGCTTTCTCTTTTATCTGCAGGCTCAGGGCCTGTGAACCAACAAGGCAATGAGATTCTAAAAACACTGTCCATTCAAAGTTATTTGAATTTCTAAAAAGACCAAAAGTGTCAAGAACAGGACCCCGCAATTCTTTTGGTTTAAGATTTCTTAGCTGGAAAAAGTAGAGCCATGCTTTAGGAGGAAACTATACATGCCTGTCCTGCCAATATGTTGTCAAAGGGAACATGTATTTCGGCCCAAACAACCCTGACTTGTTTCTGGAAGGGAGAAAATAGTCTGACCTTGCAAGAATGAGTGGTTCTGTCCTTGGCTGAATTATGTACTGCTAACCCAGGACTATCACTATTCTTTTTCCTTTAGAGATTTTAAAGCAGCCTGACATATTCTGCTTCCCATTACAGGTCAGTGGATATAATGAAAGGTAATAGTACCATTGATCTCCAATTTACCACTACAAAAAAAACAAGAAACCTGGAGACTAGCACCAGACTAGGCCAGAATTCCTATCTCTTTGATTCAATCCACTGCTTGCTAATACCCACAACTGATTCTGAATTCAGACATTTTCAAGGCCAACCACTGTATATTTAACAGTGTAGAATGGGAAATAATTAAAGATATATGATTTGAGGGGCACCTGAGTGGCTCAGTGGGTAAAAGCCTCTGCCTTCTGCCCAGGTCATGATCTCAGGGTCCTGGGATCGAGCCCCGCATCGGGCTCTCTGCTCAGCACGAAGCCTGCTTCCTCCTCTCTCTCTCTCTCTGTCTGCCTCTCCACCTACTTGTGTTCTCTGTCTCTCAAATAAATAAATAAAATCTTAAAAAAAAAGATATATGATTTTGTACTGATTTACATAAGCACCAGGACTTAAGCATTTACAAAGACTATTTTTAGAGCATACAACAAAAGGAAATAAAATGAAACTGAGTTATATAAACACTAAAAGCTCAATACAATGAGATCATTGGCTGATTTCTACCTTTTTCAAAACATTGTGTTCCAGTTCACTTTATAACTTTTTTTATATTTGGCAGGATTTAATGTTTAGTTTTTAAGATTTTCTGTATTTTGAAAAACTTTCGGTGAAAAAATATTTGGATAAAAAGACTATTTGTAGGTGCTCTGGTTTGATTTGCAAGAAGTCATACTGGCTTTTGGCTAAGTAGAACTAGTTCCCAAGTGACAATGGACAAAGAACCTGAGGAACAACTGGTAAACAAGTGAAAATGCAAATCATACTGAAGCATAAAGAAATTTCACATAAGGGCCGCCTGGTTGGCTCAGTGGGTTAAGCCTCTGCCTTTGGCTCAGGTCATGATCTCAGGGTCCTGGGATTGAGCCCCACACAGGGCTCTCTGCTCGCCAGGGAGCCTGCTTCCCTCTCTTTCTGCCTACTTGTGATTTCTCTCTCTGTCAAATAAATAAATAATATCTTTAAAAAAAAAAAGAAATTTCACTTAAATCTTAGAGAAAACAAATTGACAAAACTCTTAACACATGAGAAAGAAAGTGTTGCTAATATTAATTTGAAGTTCGAACTGGGGCTCCCTCATCATTCCTAATGAGATACATTCCAGAGCAAACTCATCTGCAAACAACTCTGACAAACTGAAATATATTTACATGAAAGGAATAAAAAAGATTAAAAACAAAACAAAACTCAACCCGAGCCGCTTGTTTAGGTAATACCATTAGGCAGGCAGAAACAAAGTATGTAATGGCACTTGTTTTTTAAGGGGTTCTTGATAATCTACAGATTAAGATGGGGGAAACACCTTAATATACCTACCCATTAAAAAGACCAGAGTACAGCAATGAATGACAAACTCTTGGGCAAGGGAGGAAGACAGAAGTAAAACTAATCAAACCCATTCTGGGACTGCAGATTTTCTCCAGCCAGAGGCATCATCAACTTGCTCTGCCAACAGCACCATCTATGTCCTAGCTGTCTCAATGTGGTTTCTTTTAAGTCATTCATGACAGCACAATTATACAGAAATAGGCATAGTTAAAAAGTAAGCATCTCCCTTTACTCTTCTCTTGAGAAAGCAAAACTATGTAAAGAGGGTAAAGGATGAAATGACTAAGGGTAGGAGAGCTTTCAGATTCAGAAAATGCTGATTTGGGGAGAAAAAGTTTTGGAAACATTTTTTTATTTTTGTCAAGTTTGTGGGGAAAGGTAATTAATTTTGTTGGGTTTCCAACAAACTCCAAATACAGTTACATTCTAAGGCTTTGGGGGTTGGGACTTTAATATGAATTGGCAGGGGACACAATTCAGCCCATAATTATCACAACAGCTTAGAGGGTCGCATTTACCAGGCATTATGTGTTTTTGGTTGATGATCTCACACATAATTCTAGGCTTGCTGTTCTTATTATACAGAAAGAAATTTATAATATTCCAGAAACACACACACATACATGCACACACGCTATCTGCTGATTACTCAGGTCTGCCAGCCTAGTTTGGCAGAAGCCTCATCTGGCTTCATCCTCACTGAACTCAATTTTGAAATGTGATTTAATCTGTGGGGGCTGACAGGATAAAAGCTGCCAGGAAGGGGATTGGAAAATGGTACAAAAGAAATCTTTGCTAATCCTCGCGAGATCCTATGAAATACTTTGCCATGCTGTGTCCCAAAGTCCAGGCCTGAAGACTGACTCAGAATCTGGCACACCATTCCGTGAGAGAATATGGGGATGAGAAGAAGAAAGGATTTGCAGTCAGTGCATGAAGTTAGTCACTAGCCTTTTTAGCTCAAATAATTTACTGCAAACTTCTGAAGTGGCAGGAAGAGAGGAGATTGCATCTTTATTACCTAGGGTTGCATTCTGACATCACTTAGGTTGCTGGGGCCTTTGTTCATATACAACAATCATCCCTCACACTAACACAGTGCTTTACAGTTTAGAAAGCCCTTTTGTATGAATGACCTCATCTGATCCTTAGAGCAGTCCTATTAACTAGGAAGAAACCAAGCCAGAGTTAAGGTACGTGGAAGAACTATGGAAGTGAAGACAGATCTTATCTATCTGATCCAGATCTTTTCAGCTATATCCAGCAAAAGACTTCATCAGATGATGCAATGGATTTTATGGGCTTTGATATACTTCTGGTCCAATCTGTGGAGGAAAAGAAAGAAAGGCCTCATTTTCTTAAAATTGCCCAGAGTTCTAAAAACTAGAGATTGGAGTTCAGTCCTCTGCAAAAGACAGAACAGGCAGTCAGGTCCTAACTGGCATAGAAATAGATTTTCTTACTTGGTCACCATTTATTCAGTAGACTCTGGAAACAGTAGAGGAAATAGAAAAGTTTGAGGAGATTGAGAGGATCATCTCTGGACTCTGGGGAAAAACGAAATGCCAAAAAGTGAAATGCCACAACTGAAAAGAAATTAGCCTGGAAGACAGGAGTAGGGGAAATTTCAAGAAAAGTGCAACAAATCTGAAAACATTAGCAAATTCAGGGGGTTACAGAAATTATACTAATGATAATAGCAAGGATAACTATCAGTGGCTAACATATATTGAACATATACAAAATGTCATGCACTGCATACTAAGTGCTTAACATGCATCATTTCATGTTGGTAAGGATAATTTTACCCCATTTTACAGATGAGGAAAGTAAGGAAAGATGAAAAAGTTGTTTATTGCAGCCATGTGAGGAGCAAGTGGCAGAGCCGGTTTTAACCCAGGTCTGTCTGGCTTCAGAGTCTGAGCACTTAACCATTTTGCAATCCTGACTCACATTTGTATATAGGATAAACACCATCATTAATAGTCACTAAGTACCTGCATGTGAAGGTTATTCTGGGATTCAGTTAACTTTAATAAAGACTCAAAGGAAACCTGAGTGTTGACTGCATGATAGCCCAAAATCAATCTAAAATGGCCTGTAAAAACATCTGGATAGACAATGTGCACATCCTAGCCACCATGGAAGATTGCTAGTGTTTTATAAGTGTAACGGGATGGCAGCATAGTTGAATTAATATATGCATGAGATCTGGGAAGAGAATCATATTACAAAGAGACTAAGTTTTTATTCCCCCTCTTTCTGTGAGGAGAAGGTTGTGGGAGGGGAGGGCATTCAGTTTTACATACAGCTACACCTCCCCATCAACAGGAAAGGCAGAAGCAATGTTTACCTTAGTCAACTGACTAATACGTGGAACTTTTTTTTTTTTTAAGTGGGCTCCATGCTGGGCAATGCAGGTCTTGAACTCAGGATCCTGAGATCAAGACCTGAGCTGAGATCAAGTAGGTTGCTTTACTGACGGAGCCACCCAGACGCCCCTGTGTGAACTTCTTAAGATTGCTCCCAAATCATAGTAGGAACAAAACTCCTGTTTAAACTTGATGTTCTTTCCATTTATAATCAGAAGGAATTCTCCTTTCTGCCTTGCTAACCCAAGAACACCATATTATTCATCTTGAAAAAAAAGTCACGCCAACATACATAGATTATGGAATGCAAAAAGATAAATATGATCATTTCATGTTATACATCTGAAACGTCAATTATATCTTACGTTTTTAAAAAAAGAGTGAAAAAATATAAGTAATCCAATTATGAATTCAAATTTTAAACATCCTTCATATTTGGCCGATAGCTATTCTCTGGCCAAGCCAAGAGTAACTAGGACTGGGTGGTGTGAAGGTTAAAAGAGCCCTTGATAAAATGCCCCAAATAGCAATAGTTCACTCATGCATAATCAAGGCTTGATGATTATCACCTAAAACAGAAAGACAGTGTAGGCAGCATATACACTGTTATAAATAAAAATAAACAAACATAAATGATTTGTAAAAGCAAATAATGCTTACTCTACTTTGCAGTCTATCCTTTCATTAGAGAGAATATATTTGCCACTCTATCTAAGATTATATCTAAACAAAACGGAAATATGAACTATCAGAGGTCAAAAGAAATTGTATAAAAATATTAGTTAAGAGCAAATAACTACCTGTACCCCTCAAACAAATAATACATTATATGTTAATTAAAAAAAAAAGAGCAATAACTATTTTGAAGAAAAGTAAGGTATGTCCCCAATGGAAGTATAAGAAAAACATTTTGACAGTATGACATATATTTCCTCAATGAAATAACAGTCCATGTTTATTTCCTCAACTTGGTTTGCCAAGTTTTTGGCCAACAAAGGAAACATAAATAGAGAAGAATATGGTACCAAATCGCTGGCTGTGATTCCTTTATTGGGATTCCTGGTTTCTGAAGCATTTTAGCTTCCTTTGTAAAATGTAAGGTGATGTAGAAATGCTGGGGTTTTAAGCAACAGTCAAGAAGGAATTCCTGAGATGTCTTCAGTACAAAGAAATGGTTTTGTTAAAGCATGGGGACAGGACCTACAGGCAGAAAGAGCTATACTAGGCTTGTGATGGATGACTGATTATATGCTTTCAAGTTGGGAGGAGGCTAGGAACAGCGTAAGTCTCTAAGGAATTTTGAAGGTGAGGTTTCCAGGACCTTGAAGGGGCTAGGTATTGTTAGGAAAAGATCATTTATTACTGTACAGAAATCCTCAGTCATGAGACCTTTCAGATGTCTATCAGTGGACCATACGCTTGAAGGCTGGTTGCTAACATGTATCTTGTGGGGTAGAGATAAAGAGAGTTTCCAAAGGAATTTTTATATGTTAAAGAAGACTTACAGGATCCTGGAGGTTGGGATAATGTTAAGCTAAGATTGCCTTTTGCCTCAAGCATAGGATCAACATGGAGGCAGCTGAGCTCCCAGAGGATGGTCACTCTACCTATTTTAAAGACTTGTCGTCAATGGGCTGTAGGCAGTAAGGAAATTTAATTTTTTCTTTTGTCTTTATTTCCTGTATCACAAGGCATTTCAAGTGTACACAAATTTGGCAAAAATATGACTCTCTTACACTCCTTTCCCAAATTCACCATTTGTTCAACTTGCCACATTCACTTTGTCATTCTGTCTCTCTCACAAGGATGTAGAGGATGTTAAAGTAGAGGATGCCACCTCTTTCATTCCTAAAACTTTAGTGCATACTTCCTAAAGACAAGGGCATTTTCAGGGCACCTAGGTAGCTCAATCAGTTAAGGGTCTGACTTGGTTTTGGCTCAGGTCATGATCTCAGGGTCAGATCAAGCACCACATGGGGGCTCTGTGCTCAGTGTGCAGTCTGCCTGAGATTCTCTCCCTCCCTACCTCCCTTTCTGTCCCTCCCCCAGCTCATGCTGGCTCTCTCCAAAATAAATAAGTAAATAAAATAAAATCTTTAAAGAAAAATCACAAGGGCATTTTCTTACATAACCATGGTTATATGATAATGATAAATGCTACTATCTTTTAGCAAATGCCCCAATGGTGCCCTTTATAAAGTTGGGTTTTTTATTCCCTCTTCCCAAATCAAATTCACATGACTATATTTAGATGTCATGCATCTTTAGTCTCCTTTAAGCTGGAATAACTTCTCAGTCAGCCTTTCTTGTGTTTCTTGATGCTGGCATTTTTGAAAAGTATAAGCTATTTTACAGAAGGTCAATTTGGGTTTGTCTGATGTTTCCTCATGATGAGATTCCATGTATGAGAGAATGTCAATCTACTTACTAAGAACCTACCCCCAACAATTAGTGGACATGGTCTTTGAAGTCATACAAACTTAAATGCAAATGTAAATCAATAACCACTTTCTAGCTGTGTGGCTGGCTAGTTTAAAGCTTTCTATTCTGTAAAATAGTGATTTTAACGGATTTAAATGGTAAGACTGTTGTGAAGATTTTTAATGAGATAATGCATCTAAATCAATTTAACACAGTTTTGGGGTGGGTGTAAAATTATTTTATACCTCTCTTGATTTTACCGCATTATCTTACACCTAGCAACAATGAAATAAAATTGATTAAGCAGCATCTCTATTTACTTTCTCAAAGAGAAAAAGTACTATACTCTGACCATTCTGTCTATAGTAATCTAGTCTGGCTAAAGTACTTCAGTGCCAGCCTAAAACTGGCAGCAGCATCTCAGCTGTTTGGATGCTCCTAGAGGTTGCTTCCAGGTATCTTGCTGCTGCCTGTCCTAGCCCAGGGAGTACACAAGCACTGGCTAGGAGAAGAACACCAGAAGTACTACACAGAGCACATTCCTTCCTGCCGAGACCAGGACGTGGGCCAGTGGAGCGGAGTGGAAGAGTATGACAAAGGCACTGAACATGAAGACTCCAGGACAGGGCTGCCAAGAACATGAACTTGTTTAGGGGACTGATAAGGAGTACTCTGACTAAAATCTGAGTCAGGAGCAAACTCTGTCCTTCCTGTCAATCCAAAGAAAGAAGAGGGAATACCCATGTCAAGCAATTTTCTTAAAGTCAAATTGAGAGTTTATTTTAATATTCAGCAACAACACTGAAAAAAATGAGGATGTCCACAATTCATTTCCATAAATCCCTTGCCCCTTTGGACGGGCAAGGGAGCTAGTGTGTACAGCATTTTCAATCTACTGTTTTAGTATGATAATCTCATTCTCCATACCTTCTCTTAGAAAACACCAATAAAATTATTCTATTTATGCTAATTCAGTACTGTATGCCACAGGTTAAAACAAAACAAAACCAAAAAGGATTATAACAACTGCACCAGTTCTAAGTATAGAAGTACTAACTCACTTTGGAGATTTGGAATCTAATTTAACTTGGGTTTTTCTATGTTATTAACTCCAATGTTCCAGCATTTTTCTGTTTTACCCTTTTCCACCAATTAGAACTTCAAATGAAAGTCAAATGATCCCTGAGGGTAAAGAAAATAAAATGAAACAAACAAGAAAATTCCTGCGTCCCACATTTCAAACGGTGAGAAGGGGCCTCCAGCAAGGCAAAGAGAAAATTATACTCTCATCACTGTGCTGAATGAGAGTTTGCATCTATACTCTGACAAAGAGAAAAGAAAATTCTAATGCAAAGCCTTTATTTTATCTTCATTAATGAAAAGTAAAAATTCTATAATGTGAGCATTAGTAAAGAACTTCCAATAATTCTGTCATTTATAGGACAGAGACCCCGAGTCTGAGTCAGCCTTCAAGAAATACTTAGATTAAAAATAAAACTGCTTAAAAAGGGGACTTCTCAACTAGAGCTTAAATCTAAACATATGACATTGAAGATGCTATATACCCTATAAGTCATTAGTAGCCTCTTTTCCTTAGGACATAATGACTCTATTGGAAATTTCAAAAAATCACATATACTTTTGCAATCACCTTTAATTTGAGGAGAAAACCACTTCTCATCTCATCTACTGCATCACTCATGAGATGTCAGTATTATGTTTAAAAGCTCACTATATTTAAAACATTTTGAAGGTTAGGTTTAGAAAGGAATATGTAAATGCATGTAAATTCTGCCATTTTATACTGTTTCCCTCTCCCTATATAGGAAAATCAGGAAGTGAGCTCTCTCTATTATTACCCATGCAACCCAAAGAAGTATTATGGGGGAAAAATGATTGGTATGAGAGTTAGACAATTTGGATTTAATTCTAGCTCAGTTATTAGCTGTGTGATCTTAGGAAAGTCATTCAAGTTTTTTGAAGCTGAGGTTTCCAAATCTAGACAATGAAAAAATAATACCTATCTCATATGACTGCTGTAAAGACTAAATAAGATGGCACACATGCAAGCATCCACCACTGTGTCTAGTGTGAAACAGACTCTCAATAAATATTAGTTTCTCTTTCCATCCTGTCACACACATCCTGTCCTCTGACAATAATAAGGAGTTATGCTAAATACTTGAACTACCAGCTCTGTTTTCTTCAAAACAGGCCCTTGGCTCTTAATAGTGACAAACAGTCATGTGAAAGCCTCCTGGGGCCTGACAATGTCCTAGAGAAACAAAAAATTTCTTGTATTGGGGAACAGCACCAAATGCTTCAGGCTATGACAAGCCCCAAACAGTAAATCAGCTCCTGCAAGTTTTTACAGTGTTACTTAACATCCTGAGAGCTTTGTGCTCTTTCAAAAGTCTTTCTCTCCCTGCAAGGATCAGGCATGCTCTTTGCCCTGTTTTCCCTTCGTAACAGAGGTTTTTATTCAACAAGACCACCCAATGGATTCGAATACTAGGAATCAGAAAAGGCCAGGTTCAACCATGTAGAAATTGGCAAAATTTGGGGACTAAACAGTAAACCCTTCTTAACCTTTTGGAATCTGGACTTCTGTGTGCTCTCTGTTCTTGGATATAGCAGGCTTTTAGATGCACTGGTTCAAACACGTCTGTGTATTTCTCTCAACTACATTAACACAAAACTCTTACCACGTAGAAAACTTCTTATGGAAGTCTAGAATCTTAAAATCTGACTACAATCTAAAAAGCAACGCTTTCCAACTTCTCCCACTTCATGGTATAGACTGACCCGAACACACGACACCTCTATGCTAAAGGGACTTGAAAGTACTGATGGCTACAAAGCGCTAAAGGGTAAGCAGCACTGACAGAAAAAGGTATACAAAGATTAAACCGATTTGCCATGTGACTCAGAGACTTCTACCACATAAAGGTAATTGTTTCAACTCCAAGCAGCTCTAGGTCAATGTTCACACTCCTTCACAGGACTGACCACCCCTACTGAACCTAAGGGAGAAAGGGAATGTCAGAAAGCAACAAACATTTGATTTGGAACAGCAGGTCCTCCATGGAGGATCATTAAACACTAAATCAGCAAATTAGGTATCAAATACTTAATTGAGTGTATTATACTGGCCAGATATATAATTTGAAATACTGAGGGTTCAGTGGCAAACAAACCAAGAGTTCTTACCCTTAAGAAGCTCACATTTTAAACACAAAAAAGATGATAAATTAAAACAATTTCAGTAGGTCATAAAGATCAGTTATTTTTTATCTGCAGTGAAGATGTAGAACAAAACTTTTGGCATAATGAATAAACTTTAGTCACCTTGCAGGTAGTTTATTCAAAGAGTTATAGAATACTGAATAAATTACAGGCAGAGGTTGACCCAGTTTCAAAATTCAATTCCTACATTATTGTCTCCTTCTTATGGGCTTAGCGTCATTGCCTCTGTCATTTGGTAGCACATACTGGATGAGATCATTCAGAGGATGATAATGAAGACTGGGACAGTATAAAATTACAAACACAACGCAAGAAATCTGAAGATGTGGGATCTACTTCCATCATATAATATTCCCATGAACTTGTGTAATTTACTTAAACCCCTAGAGTCTGACTTTCTTCATCTATTCTATCTCACTTTGTAGGGCTTTTTAGAATTTAAATGAGACACTATAAAAGAACTTGAAAATATTTAAAACATTGGACAATTACTAACTATTACTGCCAAATCAAAATATTTACAGGAAGACTCAGATCAGAAATGAGACAGGAATACTACATTTGGGAACAATACGAATTCCTGCTTCTATATTAGCTGTTTTGAAATCTTCGCTCCCATTCTGTTATTCCAAAGGGCTCACCCTGTGGAGGAAATGGGTCCTAAAAAAGATGTCAGGGCTCAGACAGCTCTTCTTAGTGATTTCTCCCTCCTCTGAGACAAGATAACAAAAATTACTTTCTTAAAGGTATTTCATTTCCTGGCATCCTAACCCATGATTAAATATCCTTACTTTATGAGTTATTCTTGCTGATTATTAACAATTACAAGATAGGAAGTAAATATGAAGTTACCTCTCTTAGATGTTAAAACACGGGCCGACAAGGACTTTGATAATCTCTTTTTTCCTTGGAAAATTAATCTTTCATTTTCCTTGGGTATCTCTATAGCCACCAGCTTAAATTCAGTTGCCCATGATGCAGAAGGTTCAAAAAGAGAACCAATGGAGGCTGGGGCAATATGGGGACAGATTGAGGAGGTGATGGGACTGAGGTGGCAAATACAAGTAAAATTTAAAGGCATAATCAGCCTTGGTGGCTCAGCTGGTTAAGGGTCTGCATTCAGCTCAGGTCATGATCCCAGGGTCCTGGGATCAAGTTCCACATTGGGGGTCCTTACTCAGCAGGGATCCTGCTTCTCCCTCTGCCTGCTGCTCCCCTGCTTGTGCTCTCCCTCTCTCTGCCAAATAAATAAATAAAATCTTTTTAAAAGGGGGGAGGATAATTATTTCTCAGCTCTAGCCATTATTTGTAGATAAGTGGGCCTAGTGTCGATGGATATATTATTTCAAAAGATTCCAAAAACTACATTTTTGGGTGATACCCCTGAAATTTTATTTGCAAAATGCCCAGTCACCTAGAGCTTACTATAAATTCATAGTGCAGATTTCTTCTGCCAGTGAAGAGGTAGACCATTTATTTAAAATGTAGTTATTAGTGCTGATAAATGACTTACCAATATTCTGATTTGAGGAAGTATATATTAAGCAAGGCCTTGTAAACTAGAGATAGGAAAGAGGATATTTCAGGCTGGGCAATTATTATGTGCAAAAACAATGAGGTAGAAATATGCCTGGCTTGATGGGAGAAGGAAGGAGAATGTACAGGCTAGTTTGGCTGAAGAATTCCTTGAGAGAAGGAATAGGACACAGATGGGAAAAAACTGTAAAATACACTGAATTCTTGAGTAAAGGGCTAAGATTTTTATGGATAATCTTTAGAAGAGAAAATCTCTAGATAAAGAAGAGCCATTAGGAGGAGGAGGATCACTTGCCAAAAGTTATATGTTGCCGCTCTTCTCCCCTTTTTCAAAATAGAGGATAAGATTGGATGCTGACTCATGAAACATGGGAGTTCTGGAAAGTTCCCAATTGAATGCCAATTTAACCAACCACACTTTAAGTCAACTGCCTTGGCATTGTGGTGGTCAAAACTTGCAAAAAAAAAAAAAATTAAATGGTCTCTAAAGGGCTATTTCTTTCTGATCAATAAAAACATTTAGAATTTAAAACTCAAAGAGAAGGTTACTGGACGGTTTGGCACACTGTCAGTTAATCAGCAGACAAAGCTTTCATCAGACTGCCTATCAGTGGGCAAGAAGCCGCACTGACGAGGCTGGTCTCAGAAAAGTCTTCCACAGGGAACAAGCCCAGAATGCACTACTGTCTATATTCAAAATGTAGACACACGCCTCTAGCAGCTCTTATTTCATCCTCAGAACCATTTCTGTTTTCTTCTGCAACAAATGATTCTGGGGCTTTTAGTCCAGGGTATACTCTCAGTAAAATTCCTGGAGACAAATGGCCAGAAGAACAGAGCTACTGACTCTCACTGAGAGCTGGGATATTAAAATACCAAATGTACTGGGTCACCTAGGTGGCCTAGTCAGTTAAGCCTCTCTGACTCTTGATATCAGCTCAGGTCCTGATCTCAGGGTCATGGGATCAAGCCCTCCATCTGGCTCTGTGCTCAACAGGGAGTCTGCCTCAGATTCTTTCCCTCTGCTCCCCACTCTCTAAAATAAATGAATAAATAAATCTTTAAAATACCAAATGTATTAAATGCACTTTGTTCTTTCAGAAAAAAAAATATCCTATAAGGCACAGTTGAGAAAGGCCATATCCATAATGATAAGGAACTTAAACTTTATTATGAAGGTAGTGTGGGAAACATAATGGTTTCTGGCCAGATAAATACCGTGATCAGAGCAGATTTTAAGGAATGCTAAACTGGTGGCAATGTTCAGGATGGCCGAGGGGGGAAAGAACAAAAAGTAGGGAGACCAATTTAAGTAAATGCATGGAGTTGGGAATGAGCATGGTAGGTCTATAGGAGGGTGAAGAGGACACTGGGCTTCTCAGGGCCTAGGAAACCATCAAGAAGTGCTGTTACTCTATCAGGTATGTGCCTTTTTCTTACATACATACAAACTTTCATACACATGCATGTGGGTATTCCACACACAGTGTCTGCCTCTGTCCATCAGTACTCTTCTCTTCTCCTTCCCAGAAAACTTCTACATATACAGACAGCCAGTAAATACTACCCTAATGTAAGCTCTATGTGACCTCTCAGTTACAGTGCTTAGCACCATTAAGCAACTTCCTTACATCAATAAACTGAAAATCCTAAGGAGAATCTGTTTTATCCCAAAACACTATCTCTGCCTGAGCAGAGCCTGTCACACCAAATCATGTCACAAATACCTGTTTAGCCTGTGAATGGTAAGCAACCCTTGTCCAGCATTCCCTCTGATCTAATGAGCTGGGCCAGTGGGTAAGACTGAAAAGCTGGCAATGATTTACTAGTCATACAGCAAGGACTGTTGGGAAAGTAGCTTACCTTAGGTCAATTCGCAGGGTAGACCCAGCAACAACAGACACATTTTGCTATAGTAAAAAGTAAGCTATGCTAGGTAGAGCACAGAGAACGTTTATAGCCAAATAGCTGAGATGGATGTTTTAAAATTAGCAAACAGGTTACCTCTCAATAGAACTGGAAAAAGAATACAAACTACTAAAAAAAAAAATTATGAACACATAAAATTAAGTGGTACCCAATGGAAACAAACTGTTAATCTAGTTATGATATGTGTATTTATGTATGTATATATATGTGTACACCTACATTCAAGCATACTATATATAAAGACTTATGTTACAGAAATGAAAAGTGACTATTTAACATCTAAAGGTTTTCATCAGTCTTTTTTTTTTTTTTTTAAGATTTATTTACTTATTTGGGGGTTGGGGCTGTGGGAGTAGAAAGAAACCCCAAACAGATTCCATGCTGAGCAAAGAGGCAGATGCCAGACTCGATTCTGTAACCTGGAGATTATGACCTGAGCGAAATCAGGAGTCTGACGCCTAGATGCCTAGACGACAGTGCCACGTGGGCACCTCTTTTCATCAATCTTTTAAAAATTATCCTCTGGGGTGCCTGGGTGCCTCAGTGGGCTAAGCCTCTGCCTTCGGCTAAGGTCATGGTCTCAGAGTCCTGGATCAAGCCCCCCATTGAGCCCCGATTCGGGCTCTCTGCTCAGCAGGGAGTCGGTTCCCCCCACCCCACCCCCACCTGCCTGCCCCTCTGCCTGCTTGTGATCTCTCTCTCTGTGTGTCAAATAAATAAATAAAATCTTAAAAAAAAATTATCCTCTAATGCTGAAAAAATTAAAATTAAAATAATAATTGATGCTCATGGGGCACGTGGGTGGCTCAGTCAGTTAAGCATTTGCCTTCAGCTTAGCTTAGGTCATGATCTCAGCGTCCTGGAATTAAGCCCCACATGTGGCTCTCTGCTCAGTAGGGAGTCTTCTTCTCTCTCTTCCTCTCCCTCTGTACTCTCTCACTCTCTCAAATAAATAAATAAATAAATAATCTTTAATTTAAAAAAATTTTAAAAATTTGATGTTCATATAATTTTTCTAGGAGCTCACATATTATTTAACATGAATCACACATTTATTTCAAAAAATTACATTTAATTTTAATAAATTCTATTTAGATTTAATATTTATACATCACCACGTAATCTAGAATCTAAAATACAAACCCTAACAAAATTTAGCACAAGCAAGGGAAGTGATACACAAGTAAGGACTTAAATATAAATTTAAACTCAAAGCAAGCCATTAGCCCAGATTCTAACAATCATATAGAAATAGCATTAGCACTATTACCATTTTGTACAACTCTTAATTTACTACTGTATTGTATATATTTGTTTTCTTTATACATTTCCTAAACCAAAACTGTGTTTGTTTATAGTTGTATCTCTAGCATCTAGAATTGTGCCTGGAACATGGTAAGCAATTTTTTTTTCTTCTTATTTTTTTAAAGAGTTTATTTATTTATTTGACAGAGAGAGCAAGAGAGCACAAGCAGGGAGAACAGCAGAGAGAGAGGGAGAAGCAGATTCCCCGCTGAGCAGGGATCCCGATGGAGGGCTCCATCCCATGATGGAGGGATCATGACCTGAGCTGAAGGCAGATGCCTAACCATCTGAGCCACCCAGGCACCCCCATAGTAGGCAATTCTAAATGATAAATGGCCAGTAGAAAGGATGTAAGAATGGAAAAAAACAAGTGATGTTTTGAATTCTGTCAGTCTTTATTTATGTCCTACAACAATTTCACAGAAGACAGGTGGAATACATATAACTGCAAAATTTTAATTGTTTAGAATGTTTATAGATAATAGAAGAGTCCATTTCTATCTACACTTACTGATTTCAGGAAACATGTACAAAGATAGCAACATTTTCCTAATCTTTTACCAGCTATGAAACAAAATTATTCTAATAATTTTGTAGTATAAAGATGTATGTAGTATAAAGATGAATCAATTCTTAAAAATGCTCAATTGATCTGCTCAATGGTTTGTAGAATTTAATTAAAAGTTGAAAGTAAAGACTACTACATACAAAGTTTTTAAGGTGTGATTCTGTTCTATATACAGTTTCCACCCATAGTAAGGCCATGGTAGAATAGAAGAGATATATGTACACAATCAACTACAATTCAGAATAAAATTCCATTGATATAATAGAAAAGGTTTAAGCCAGGTATTATAAACATATATACAAAAGAAACATTAAGCCTCACTGGAAGAATTAAAGAGATTCATGAAGGAAATGGCATCTCAACTAGGATTTTTTTTTTCACCATAATGCATAATGTTTATTGAAACCCAGTTCCAATAAACATGACTTGCCCTTTCTTAGCCAAAGCATAAGAAACAAAGATAACAGGAATTACAAACAGAAATGAAAAATGGGAAATAAGCCCCTGGCAAGCAATGAACCTTTTCTTTTTCCAATTCAATCTGAGACCACTAGATTCTGGAAGATACTTTTAGATGTGTACACTTGTTTCAAAATACCATTAGTTCTCATTCTGATCTGCAGGATTTACAGAGTGAGACAGTATGGGTCATATTGGACCACTGAAAGTCTCTACTATTTTTTTTCTTGTTTATATACATGAGATTCACTGAGATTCCACTAAAATGGCAATACCATGAATTAAGTGTCACAACATTCCTTGGTTTTGAAATACAACAATGTCCCTATTCTCTTTCCAAAAAAATGAGCTATAGTTAAAAAAAAAAAAGCAGTCAACATTAATTCTAAATATTTGCAAAACTGTCTAAAAAAATAGAAAGGTGTAGGATAAGAGTAACAGTGAAAGTAACTGGTAATTTGCCTTTAAAAGTTTACACACACATTTTAGCCTTTGTTCCACACATATGCCTTCAAGAGAAGAGGGACACATACATATTATTTATTATTGTTATTCCTTATTTATTAGTTAGTATTATTTTGATATGCGTTATGCACTGTATGATTTATCTTCTAAGAGTGAAATTAAGAAGTGTTGCAGGACCCAAAAGTTTATAGCGGCAATGTCCACAATAGCCAAACTATGGAAAAAACCTAGATGTCCATCAATAGACGAATGGATAAAGAAGATGTGATATATATATACAATGGAATATTATGCAGCCATCAAAAGAAATGAAATCTTGCCATTTGCGGTGACGTGGATGAACTAGAAGGTATTATGCTTAGCGAAATAAGTCAATCAGAGAAGGACAATTATCATATTGTCTCCCTGATATGAGGAAGTTGAGAGGCAACATGGGGGGTTTGGGGGGTAGGAAAAGAGTAAATGAAACAAGATGGGATCAGGAGGGAGACAAACCATAAGAGACTCTTAATCTCACAAAACAACTGAGGATTGCTGGAGGGAGGGGGGTAGGGAGAGGGTGATTGGATTATGGTCATTGGGGAAGGTATGTGCTATGGTGAGTGCTGTGAAGTATGTAAACCTGGCGAGTCACAGACCTGTAACCCTGTGGCTAATAATACATGATATGTTAATAAAAAAAAAGTATTGCAGGGAAGGAAAAAATGAAACAAGATGGGATCCAGATGGAGACAAACCAAAAGAGACTCTCAATCTCAGGAAACAAACTAAGGGCTGCTGTCTTATACACAATGTAATGCTTTATTGCCTTTGCTTTTAAAAAAAGAAACAAAAGGCTAGAATTGGGTCATATATCCAATGTGAAATATAGGGTATTTCAATTAAGATTCAAGCTGACTTTTTAAAGTGTTGTTCAAGTTAAATGCTACCCTATGTCAATTACTTCCAGCAGCTGAATGAGTCTGTAAAGTTAGAGGGCATTTCAACTAGGACTTTTATAGAAAGAAATAGAGGAAGGGGTATTTCTGAGTAGAGGAACAGTAAAAGTACAAAAACAGTACAGAGTGTTTACATGAAGTTCAAAAGTCTAGTCTGATGGAAGGAGTGTCAGGATGGAATACAGTCAAGATAAGATTTCATAATAAAGCATTAGGATTTCAGGTGATAGAAGCCATTCTATTTAAAAGAGTTAAATGGTCATATATTTATTTCAGGAAGCAGTATGAAACACTAGAAAAGCAAAAGATTAGAGGCCAGAAGAGGACCTGACGACCTAGGGCAGTGGCCACAGGAATGAATGATAGATGGGTATGCAAAGTAATGCAGACATATAGGACCAGGTAACCAACTGACGGGAGGTGAGGGAGAGAAAAGTAATGAAGATCACTGACATTTTTAGCCTGGGTTAAAAGTATGATGGCGATGATATTGACTCAAACAGGAAATAAGGGAAAGAAATATGTCTGAAATAACAGTAATATATTCCTATGTAGAAATGTCTCTATTCAAAAGTTAGTAATATTGGGGCACCTGGGTGGCTCAGTTCGTTGAACATCTGCCTTCGGCTCAGGTCATGATCCTAGGGTCCTGGGATCAAGCCCCACATCAGGCTCCCTGCTCAGCAGGGAGTCTGCTTCTCTTTTTCCCTGTGCTCCTCCTCCCTGCTCATTCTCTCTCTGTCAAATAAATAAATAAAATCTTCTTTAAAATGTTAATAATATTAATAACCTGCACCCCTAATTGGTTTGGATGCTTGGTATATTCTCTAGTTCTAGGGAATATTTAAGAACAAAAAGTTATTAACACTGAAAATGTTTAGGTGATACATAATAAATGACAATGTGTCCACTGTTCTCTGTAAAGTCTTAAATATTTTTAAACAGACTTTTTTTTTTTTAAAGATTTTATTCATTTGACAGAGAGAGAGAAATCACAAGTAGGCAGAAAGGCAGGCAGAGAGAGGGGAGAAAGCAGGTTCCCTGCGGAGCAGAGAGCCCGACGTGGGGCTCGATCCCAGGACCCTGGGATCAGGACCTGAGCCGAAGGCAGAGGCTTTAACCTACTGAGCCACCCAGGTGCCCCAAGTCTTAAATATTTTTGATAAGAGACATCATCATTAACTCTCTAGTAAGCATCCACTAGAAATGTTTAGTTGAGTATGAAATGCACTAACCAGAACAGACTGAAATTTTCATTTCATGTTTTTATCTTTTTACTAGAAAAATCTCAAACACATTACAATAATCCTTATAATTTGAAAAGAGCAACTGTGGACTTAGAGTCATCTAGAAAAGACGAAGAAACAGGTTTTTTTGGTTGTTGTTGTTTTGTTTTGTTTTTTAGATTTTATTTATTTATTTGATAGAGAGATCACAGGGAGGAAGAGAGGCAGGCAGAGAGAGAGGAGGAAGCAAGCTCCCTGGTGAGTGAGAACCTGATGCAGGGCTCGATCCCAGGATCCTGGGACCATGACCTGAGCCGAAAGCAGAGGCTTTAACCCACTGAGCCACCTAGGTGCCCTGAAGAAACAGTTTTTAAAATTCATCCCTATTTTTGCTTTTAATTCTATGTGAAACACCTCTCTAACTTTTTAAAGACCACGACCTAAATCTGTAAGTTAGGGTAATAGTATTTCCCTGTACACTTCAGAGAATTATGAGAATTATGAGACAACATTCTTATAGCTCTCTGAACAGCACAAGTGAAAGGCCTTAGTTATCAACGATCAGTGGAATTATTCTGATGTCATTTTTTCTACCTCAAGAGGCTACAAAATTAAAACAAACAAAAACAAAAAACAAACAAAACAAAACTTTAGATAGAAGTCTTTACTTGTCTAATCTAGGTATAGACCAGTTAAAATTATTATGGAGCCTATGCACAGCATTTGAAAGACTACTACTTAGGTAAGATATATATAGAAATAATGGCTGCCATCTAAAGAACAGAAAATCACTTAGAAAAGAAAACTGGGGCACCTGGGTGGCTCAGTGGGGTAAGCCTCTGCCTTTGGCTGAGGTCATGGTCTCAGGGTCCTGGATTGAGCCCCCCATCAGGATCTCTGCTCAGCAGGGAGCCAGCTTCCCCCTCTCCCTCTGCCTGCCTCTCTGCTTACTTGTGATCTCTCTTACTGTCAAATAAATAAATACAATCTTAAAAAAAAAAAAAGAAAACTGATGGTGGCATATTTTACCTAATTACAAAAAAGATCAAATGAACCTTTTCGAGAGGTCATAAAAATGGAGACTTTATTTTTTTCTTATTTTTTAAAATTAACATATAATGTATTATTTGCCCCAGGGGTACAGGTCTGTGAATCAACAGGCTTACACATAAAAATGCACATTATAATAATGAATTAGAAAGTCACTGCTGAAGTCATCCTTTTTCCTGACTTAGGACAATAGAAGTTGTGTTTAAAGCTGATCCCATAAAGAAAAACAAAACAAGACCAATCTAGAAACCATTCTACATTTTAAAATGTGCTTCACTCTGGAAAGATAGAGGTATTTAAAGATTTCATTTATTTATTTGACAGACAGAGAGCACAAGTAGGCAGAGAGGCAGGCAGAGAGAGAGAAAGGGAAGCAGACTCTCCGCTGAGCAGAGAGCCCGATGTGGGGTTCAGTTCCAGGACCCAGGGATCATGACCTGAGCCGAAGGCAGAGGCTTTAACCCACTGAGCCACCCAGGCACCCCGAGAATAGAGGTATTTAATTAAGTTTTTAAATGCCCAAATTTCAGGGCGCCTGGGTGGCTCAGTGGTTAAGCCGCTGCCTTCGGCTCAGGTCATGATCTCAGGGTCCTGGGATCGAGTCCCGCATCGGGCTCTCTGCTCAGCAGGGAGCCTGCTTCCTCCTCTCTCTCTCTCTGCCTGCCTCTCTGCCTACTTGTGATCTCTCTCTCTCTGTCAAATAAATAAATAAATAATCTTTAAAAAAAAAAAATAAAATAAATGCCCAAATTTCAGTAGCCAATCAGACTGACTACTTTGAGTGCAACGTGTCCATTCATGAATAATCAATATATAGGAATGGCTTCATAAAAACTAAAAAGCTCTTTGTCTCCAGTACCCAGGGATATTTTCTATTATTCCTAGTGTTCTGACCAACCTTTCACAGATGCTGGATCCCTTAAGAGTTTGGGTGTCAATCCACAAAACTCTATAACCTAAAAAATTTTTTCCTTTCTCCCCTTGAGCAAAACTTCTGCTAAGAACTTCACATACAAATTGAAAAAAAAAAAAAAAGTTTAATCTGAAACAAATCAAATCTCTAGACTTAATTTTCATTTTACAGGGAACATAGGAAGAAAAAAATAAGTTAAATGACACACAATTTAACTTGTCTTTCTGGGAATAGAAGATACCCAGAAAGTGAGCCGTTCTATAAGAACACTGGTTTAGACTCTTGGAAGGGCGATAAGAAAAAAAAAGAGAGAGAGAGAGAGAGAGAAAAGAAAAACAAAAGAAAAGAAAAAGAAGAAAGGAGAAGGAAAGAAAAGGTGGTAGTAATACATTAGATAAAAAATTAGCAAACCTCATCCCATGGGCCAAATGAGGCTTGCCCCTGGTTTTTCTTTTCTTTTTATTAAAGTGTTATTGGAAGACAGGTTGATTCCTTTTCATGTTGTCTACGGATGCATTTGCACTGCAATGGCACAGCTGAGTAGTTGTGACAGAGACAAAATGGCCCACCAAAGCCTAAAATATTTATTATCCAGGTCTTCATAGAAAAAAAAAAAATTCAACCCCTGCTCTAGATGAACAGAGATGGAAGGGACACAACACAATACAATATGAGAAAATCTATTTGATCCTGGTTCAAGTAGTAGTAAGGTTTATACATGTTCAGGACTGGAAAAAAAAGTTTTTGTTCCGTTCTTCAGCATCACAAATCACAAATTCACACAAACTTTTGAAATTTTGTCTTTGTTTTTAAAGGGTTGTGCATCCAATTTTTAACCTCTGATCTAGGGATAAATTATGTAAAATTAGTGGATCAGGTTAATTTTGAAGCCGACTAAATATATAGGTTTAAATGACACTTTTCAAGCTACCAGAAAAGGGAAATTAGACCCTTCACCTATACTATACACAAATTCCTAATGTGTTACAAACGTAATGTTAATGTCAAAGTATAAACAAAAATAAAAACAAAAATAGGGGTATTTGTGGAGGAGATCTAACAAAAATCAGGTAATCTAAAAAAGATTGGCCTATCTGAATATATAGAAATTTGAAATATTTCTAAAGAAAAAAATCACATTAACAAAATAAAAAAGAACAGCAACTATACCACTTAACTGATTTAAAATTCTAATACAAAAACTTCTCTATATTGATAAAGAAATCATAAGAAATCCAATAGAAAAAACAGGCACAGGGGTACCTGGCTGGCTCAGTCCCAAGAACATGAAACTCTTGATCTCGAGGTCATGAGTTCAAGCCCCCCAGTGGCTGTAAAGTTTATTTAAAAATAAAATCTAAGGAAAAAAAAAGAAAAAGAAAACCAGGCACAGAATGCACACAGGCAGTGTGTGATTTAGATTTAGAGGAAATCTAAATGCTTAATAGACATTTGGAACAACAGACTCAACCTCACTAGTGAGAAAGGAAATGCTGAATAAAGCAATAATGGGGTATCTTTTATTAAATTCCAGGATAAGAAAAATTAAAGAGTGATAACATTCAGGGATGGTAAAGATGTAGGAATGGACTGATCTTACGTACTGTTGGGAGAGGTGTGAATTCTTAAAATCTTTTGAAAAGTAAATAAGCAATAACTGTTAAGAGTTAAAGTTAAAATACAGGACTTCCAGGGAATATGGGAGAGTAAGAAAGATCGTGGATTCACCTTGTCTGATGGAAATAATTAGGTTAACACCCACATCTGTGTAAATAACTCAGAAAACAACCGGAAGACTAGCAGAACAAACTCTCCACAGCTAAATGTGGACAAGAGGCCACATAAAGGAGGACAGGAAAACTGGAGATGCTGTAGGGAGCCAAACAGACCCAAGACTGTCCAGGGGAGGAAGGGATGTGGAGAGGGAAGAGCACACCCTGAGCCAGGAATCCCAGGCACAGAGGATGAAATGGAAAACAACTCCCCGTAACATTTGCCTATGAAAACCAGAGGGGCAGGCCTACAATCAGTGGCGCTTAGCATCTGGAACTTCATAAATCAGGATTCTGCTCTGGGAGAGGCAGAGGACAATAGGAAACTGTGTCCCCACACTTAAAAGAGACAGCACAACAAACGGCCCCAATGACATACAGCACTGAAGTGGCAGTTTGAAAAATGCAAGGGGTATACAGGAAGATTTATTTATGAATCTCAGAGTGTGTGCTGGAGGGGCGGGATATTTGGAAGACTTATCCAAGAGCAAAGGAGTTGGGGGGAATCATTTCCCTCCCTCAACCCTCAGCTAGATACACTAAATACATGGACACCAGCGCAGAGCCAATACTCTCTACCTAGCATTCCACCCTCTCAGGCTTCTGCAGTTCTGACCCTCCAACCCACCTGGCCTCAGCAGGAGTTTTCCCACTGGATGAAGGTCCCCCCTCACAGCACACCAGCAGGAAACTTGCTGGCACTGTGCCATACTCCACCCCTCCACATTCTCCTGTGGACTGCTGCCCTCCAACATGAGTGTTGCAGGAGTCAATCCAAAGTGGGGCCATAGGCTGGAAGTGGGCAGGCAGTCCTGACAGGAACCAGTATCACCCCAAAGTGACTTCTGCCCAGGGGAGAAGGGAAGATAACCACACACACCAGTCTAACTGCAGCGCCTACAGAAGGCTGCAGGCAGACACCTGGTCTTACTTCAGGCCTGCCCACCAATGAAAGCTTCTAAGGGCACGATAACAGGGAAAGCGCCCTGCAGTTCAGTGCTACCAGAGCTCTAGCAATTGCCTGGTCTGACTCAACTCCAGCCCAAGGTAGCCCCAGACTGGCCCACTAACAATACAGGGACAAAACCTTGCCCACAATAGGCAACAAGAGCCACTGCAGATGACTGGACAGCCACGACAAAAGGGCACACACAACACACATAGGAGATACCCCTGAAGCAATAGCAACAGGTTCTGGTGAACAGGGAACAGCACACTGCAGGACACTACAGGACCTAGTCTTCATAAGGCCACTACTTTTAATAGAAGGAGACATAGCTGACTTTCCTAGCATACAGAAACAAAGAGGTAGACAAATTGAGGAGACAAAGATATATGTCCCAAACGAAAGAAAAGGACAAAATCACAGCAAGAGAACTAAAGGAAACAGAGACAATTAATATCTCTGATAGATAATTTAAAGGAATGATTATAAAGATACTCACTGATCTGGAGAAAAAAGAGTGGAGGACCTCAGTGAAACCCTCAAAAAAAGTCAGAAGAAGTAAAAAAGAACCAATCAGAGATGAAGAACTCAATAAATGAGATTAAAAATACACTAGATAAAGCACGAGGCCTACTTAAAAAAAAACACTAGATACAATGAACAGCAGAACAGAGGAAGCAGAAGAACAGATCAGTGACCTAAATGACAGAATATTGGAAAGCACAATATATAAATCAATATATAAACATATAAGCAACATATAAATCAAATCAACATGTTGTATACCTTAAATTTACATGTTATGTATTAAATATATTTCAATTTTAAAAGTTCACTATGTCTTTTATAATATTAACTCTAAGTATACTTAACAAAGTAAAATTAATTTTGTAACTTTATTACAAAATTGGAACAATGAAAATATCTCCCCCTATCTTAAACCAAATTAAATATGTACTGCTAGCTAGTGAAAATGACCTTTCCTCATAAGAATTATTCTTAGTAATACATGCAAAATTATTTTTATTCTCCAAAAGGTAAAAAGGATCTTCACTCCTTACTCAGATGTAAATTAAACAGATGTTCAATGTTCTGGCTTTGGATCTTTTAGCTTCCTTACTCCTTCCCTGGATAAATGTTAACAAACCAGACATTGTAACAAACAACTCTGCAGATTACTCTCAGATGAATAATTTTTGGACCAACATATCTCTGGAGCACAGTTCCTGTATTTGCAGCTATATGCTAGATGTTGCCATAGGCCACCCTGTTAGTGCTTTGAATCTAATAAATATGTCCCTCCCAAATGAACTTTCATGCCACATAATCCTAGGTTGAAATCCTGGTTCCACTACTTTACTGACTATGAGACAATAGATAAATTACTTAAAATCTCTGAGCCTATTTTCTTCTCTGTAAAATGCAGAAAAGAATAGTTCCTTTAGCAAAAGCTTATTATGTCTAAATAAGGCGATGCATGTAAAGATATATGAGCACAGTGACTCACACACAGAAATGCATTAGCCATTTTGTCTCTCAAATTTGCTCTTTACACTGTTTTCTATTTCTCCAAAGAGTATCAGTAGCTTTCCAGTCATCAACCTCAAATTCCTTTGGCCTTTGACATCTTCCTTTTCCTGATGGCTAACATCCAATTAGTTGCCAAATATTTCAGTTCTGCCCAAACGAATCCAACTGAAATCAATACTCACCTATGGAAAAACTACTACCTTTGTAGGCATTGTGCTAATGTGTATGGGGATACAATGAAGAGTAAGGCTTAGAACCTGCCTTTTAAAAATGGGCTAAGAGCCAGGGGTCTGGGGCCAGGTTAGCAGAACTATAACTAGTGAACAATGAGGTATGAATTCTAGTTCTTCCATGTACTATGAAGCCTTGGAAAATTTATTTCAGAAATTCATTTAGCCAGTATCATTTTGTTCAACTATAAAATGGGAGTTAAAATGCTTACCTCATAGGATTCTATCCAGAATTAACAGAGATGACATCAACAAAGGGCTCTAGTCAGAGGCTAATATATTATGCACGGGCTTTTTAAAAAATTTTCTTTTTAATTCAGATTCTTTACAGATCAAGTTGTGGGATAAGTTTGGTGTAATGCAGGCAGATAAGAATTGTGATAAGCTATAGAGATTTCTAAATGGCTTTTTAAAGGGGATGGCCACTATTCCACTTCAACCAAGTACCGCTAAATAGGAACACAGGTCCTGCAATGTTTTTGAGTTTAAGACAAGTCAGAAAGTTCACTTTCTGACTTGTGAACTCTCCAGTTTCTTAAAACACTGGAATGTAATTTAAAAAAAATGTTTTAATGTGTCCACCAAATAAAACATCTGCTAAAACCTGCAAGTCACCAATTTGTAATCTATGCCTGAATGGCTCAGAGGGAAGGCAGAAGTTGCAAACACAGTTCTCTTGCTAGAAGCTTCAAGGGAGTGGAAGGTAACCAATGCTTTTGGTTTCATCATGTGGTTCTTAGTTTTACCTGTGCTGAGAAACTGATAATAGACAAAATAGAGAAGACAAATTAGACCCTGCTCTCCAGGGACAATGCCAGACATAGAAAGCAAAATCCCTGAATACTGTTTAACACTCTGCATCCAGAGTGTTGCCTAACACAAAATTTGACTAATCTTTGTACCTGGTTCCTTGGACGGAACATCTATACCCTTGGATTTTCCCCAGTGATAAGAATGTCTTTTTATTCATGAGCGGGCTATGACAGTTTGCACTAATAAGGTCACTCACTGTGGGCCTCTAGGTAGCTTATGTGAGAAAGAGATGGCTCAGGGTGGGAACAAGCCAAGCAAGAAAGACCAACCATGTGACCACGGCCCAACCATGTTGGGGCTGGCTTTGAGCCATTTAATATCAGCCCAACCTCTGGGCAAGGCAGGAGAGTTAGAGACAGTTCAATCGGGTGCTCAATGGTATAACTAATATGGCTAGATAATGCACCCCAATAAAAACTCTGGACACAGAAGCCGTGAGGACTTTGTACAGGAGGGTGACGTGCCTTGATTCTAAGGGCAGAGGGAATAAAACCACTATGTGTAGAATCCTCATAGACTTTACCTTACGTATCTTCTCATTTGTCTGGTCCTGATTTGTATCCTGTATAATTAAACTATAATTAAACTATTAGTACAGTGCTTCCCTGAATTCTGTGAATTGTTCTAGCTTCCAGATATTTATTGAACCTGAGGGGGGTCTTGTGGGAAACCTCCATATTTGTAACCAGTTCATTAGAAATGTGGCTGTTCTGGGACCCCAAAACTTCCAATCAGAAGGCAGTCTCTTGGGGACTGTGCCTTGAATCCATAAGGTCTGTGTTAACTCTGGGCGACTACTAGTATCAGAACTGAAAATTGTGGTTATTGCAAGAGAATATTCCATAGGTATAAGACTTAGCACTACACATATATTTTGGCAGTTCTTTAATTCTTGGTGCTGGAGAAAATACTAATTTCTGGAGTAATCAGGAACCAACCATTCACTTATAGTCTAAAAAGCTTGTATTTCAGCCATAAATGATAATGTTAGTAAAGCAGATGTCATATGTTACAATGAGAAGACAAAGTCAAATTGGAAATTATCACTTTTTTAAAGTAAAATGGAAAACTAACATTTATTCCCCACTGAAAACTTGTCACAGAAAGAAATACAACAAAAAGGGTTTGTCCTTCATGCCTCAGCAATATGTATTATCTTTGCCATTCCCACCACTACCACTAGCCCCTTATTCCTTCATATGATAGGTTTACTCCTAACACCAGCTCTTATTATTTTCTCAAATCATATTGCCTGGCCTGAATCAATGAGGTCTTTCCTCTCATATCATTAACTATCAGACTGTTATTCTTTTAGCTATCTTACTGAAAACCTCCAACTCAACCATATCTGCCTCTGTCCTTGTGCTGCAGATTTCTAAAACACATAACTAATATCATATTAAAACTTGATGTCAACACCAGAAAAATGAAAAGGAAAGCCATAATATAAAATATCTGGCCTCTGTTATTGCAAAGGCAAGTTTTCATAAATCCCAAATATTACAGCTCTAGATAAAAACTTTTTAATGAAATTGGACTGATTTTGACAGTGGTACTCTCATTTTCCATAAGTCATTAGTATTCTTACAAAATTAATTCACTTTCATTTATATTTCTTAATGGAATTTAATCATGTATTCTGGAAATACATACGACACATAGGTAGGTCTTTAGGAGTAATAAAGCACAGTATCCTATCACCTAGCTGAAGAATTAATACAATACCAACATCTTTGAAGCTCCTGCATCCCCCTTCTGATAAGGGAGCAGAAGGCAAGCTGAGGACAAAGCACAAGCTGATACCCCTGCTAACTCTCCCCCACATATACTCCGCTGGGAAATGTATGACATTCCTCAGAGACTCAGGACTGTCCTAAAACTAAGGGAAGGGAAAAACAAATGTTTAACTAATAGAGAACACAGTCCTGCAAGACATGAGTCTCCATAGTGTACCAATCAATGTCGTAGTGATTTATAAGGAAAAAGCATCCTTATCAATAGCCTAACTTCCAGAGACCCATAACTCAATTTCCTGGAGGCCTAACATCACCCTCCCTTCCATGAGTGATGTGGGAAACCAAGGCAAAAGGGAAAGTAAACGAAATTACATTTCTTCATGACCTGCAGCCCACTGACAAGGACTGAAGATAGAGCATAATATTCCCCCAGGAAGCTCCCAACTGTCTTAATGTTAATTCCTTACTAGAAGGAAAAGCAGCCTTAATTTGATAATGGCCAAGCCTCCAGTATCCTGGGCATCTTCTTTAGCATATGGAAGTCCTTTTGGACACCTCCCTTTCTCCTTACCTCCCCCAGCTCGCAAGTATATAATCAGCCATCCCTCACAACCTCTGTTCATCAGCTCTTTCTGCCCATGGGTCCTGCTCCCCTGGCTTTGTCGAAAATTAGTTGACCACAGAGATGAGGGTCCACTTCTGGGTTCTCTATCCTGTTCCATTAATCTATGTGTCTGTTTTTGTGCCAGTACCACACTGTCTTGATGCCTACAATTTTGTAATACAGCTTGAAATCCAGAAGTGTGATACCGCCAGTTTTGGTTTTCCTTTTCAGCATTCCTTTGGCTATTCAGGATCTTTTCTGGTCCCATACAAATTTTAGGATTATTTGTTCCAGTTCAGTGAAAAAAGGTTGCATCCCTAATGCAAAAGGGATTGCATTATATGTGTGGATTGCTCTAGGTAGCATAAACATTTTCACAATATTTGCTCTTCCAATCCATGAGCATTGAATGTATTTCCATTTCATAGTGTCTTCCTCAATTTATTTCATGAGTATTCTATAGTTTTCTGAGTATAGATCCTTTGTCTCTTTGGTTAGGGTTATTCCTAGGTGTCTTATGGTGTTGCATGTAACTGTAAATGGGACTAACTCCTTAATTTCTCTTTCTTCTGTTTCATTGTTGGTGTATAGAAATGCAACTGATTTCTGTGCAGTGCTTTTATATCTGCCACTCTACTGAATTCCTGTATGAGTTCCAGCAATTTTGGAGTGGAGTCTTTTGGGTTTTCCACATACAGTATCATGTCATCTGCAAAGAATGCCAATTTGGATGGCTTTTATTTTTTTTCTTGTCTGTTAAGGCTAGGACTTCTAGTACTATGCTGAACAGCAGTGGTAAGAGTAGACATTTTGGTTGTGTTCCTGATCTTGAGGGAAATGCTCTCCACACTGAGAATGATATTTGCTGTGGGCTTTTCATAGATGGCTTTCATGATACTGAGGTATGTTTCCTCTATCCATACACTGTGGACAGTTTTAATCAAGAAAGGATGCGATGCTTTGTCAAATGTTTTTTCTGCATCTATTGAGAGGTTCATATATATGGTTCTTGTCCTTTCTTTTATTTATGTAGTCTTTCACATTGGTTTGCAGATGTTGAACCAACCTTGCAGCCCAAGAATAAATCCCACTTGGTCATTGTGAATAATCCTTGTAATGTACTGGTGGATCCTACTGGTTAGTATTTTGGTGAGAATTTTTGCATCCATGTTCATCAGGGATACTGGGGGGTAGATCTGTAATTCTCCTTTTTGGTGGAGTCTTTGGTTTTAGGATCAAGGTAACGCTGGCCTCATAAAATGAGTTTGGAAGTTCTCCTCCCATTACTATTTTTTGGCGCAGCTTCATAAGAATAGGTATTAATTTTTCCTTAAGTGTTTCGTAGGAAGCCATCTGGCCCTGGGCTCCTGTTTGTCAGGAGATTTTTTTATTACTGCTTCAATTTTTCCTTGCTGGTTATGGGTCTGTTCAGGTTTTCTATTTCTTTCTGTTTCAGTTTTGGTAGCTTATACATCTCTAAGAATTCATCCATTTCTTTCAGATTGCCTGATTTGTTGGCACATAGTTGCTCATAATATATTCTTATAATTGTATTTCTTCAATGTTGGTTGTGAACTCTTTCATTCAGGATTTTATTTATTTGGGTCCTTTCTCTTCTCTTTTTGATAAGTCTGGCCAGGGGTTTATCGATCTTATTAATTCTTTCAAAGAACCAGCTCCTACTTTCGTTGATCTGTTCTAGCGTTCTTTTGGTTACTATTTCATTGACTTCTGCTCTAATCTTTATTAATACTCTTCTCCTGCTTGAATTAGGCTTTATTTGCTGTTCCTTCTCCAACTCCTTTAGATATAAGTTAGGTTCTGTATTTGAGACCTTTCTTGTTCTTGAGAAAAGCTCATAGTGCCACATACTTCCATCTTAGGACTGCCTTTGCTGCATCCCAAAGATTTTAACAGTTGCATCTTCATTTTCATTTGTTTCCATGAATTTTTAAAATTATTCTTTAATTCCCTGGTTGATCCATTCATTCTTTAGTAGGATGTTCTCCAGCCTCCATGTATTAGAGTTCTTTCCAACTTTTATCTTGTGATTTGAGTTCCAGTTTCAAAGCATTATGATCTGAAGATATGCAGGAAATGATCCCAATCTTTTGGTATGCAATCCAGTATGTGATCTATTTGTGACCCATTATGTGATCTATACTGGAGAACGTTCCATCTGCATTCAAGAAGAATGTGTATTCTGTTGCTTTAGGATGGAATGCTCTGAATATATCTGTGAAGTCCATCTGGTCCAGTGTGTCATTCAAAGCCCTTATTTCCTTGTTGATCTTTTGCTTAGATCATCTATCCACTGCAATGAGGGGGGTGTTAAAGTCCCCTGCTGTTATTTTATTATTATGGATATGTTTCTTTGATTTTGTTATTAATTGGCTTATACAGGGGCACCTGGGTGGCTCAGTCATTAAGCATCAGCCTTTGGCTCAGGTCATGATCCCAGCATCCTGGGATTAAGCCCCATATTGACCTCCCTGCTCAGTGGGGAGCCTGTTTCTCCTTCACCAGCTCTCCAGTGCTTGTATTCCCTCTCTCACTATCTCTCTCTGTCATAAATAAATAAAATCTTAAAAAAAAAAAATAATTGGCTTATATAATTGGTTGCTCCCATGTTAGAGACATAAATATTTACAACTGTTAGATCTTCTTGTTGGACAGACCTTTTAAGTATGATATAGTGTCCTTCCTCATCTCTTACTACAGTCTTTGGTTTAAAATCTAATTTGTCTGATAAAAGGATTGTCACCCCACCTTTCTTTTGAGGTCCATTAACATGATAAATGGTTTTCCACACCCTCACTTTAATCTGGAAATGTCTTTGTGTCTAAAATAAGTCTCTTATAGATAGCGTATCAGTGGGTCTTGCATTTTTATCCAGTCTGATACCCTGTGTCTTTTGATTGGGGGCATTTAGCACATTTACATTCAGAGTTCTATTGAAAGATACAAATTTAGTGCCATTATATTGCCTGTAAAGTGTTATTATATACTGTCTCTGTTCCATTCTGATCTATGTTACTTTTGGGGCCTCTCTTTGCTTAGAGGACCCCTTTTTTAATATTTCTTGTAGGGCTGGTTTGGTGATCACAATTTTTTTTTAGTTTCTGTTTGTCCTGGAAGCTTTTTATCACTCCATCTATTTTGAATGACATCCTAGCTAGATAAAGTACTCTTGGATACATATTTTTCTTGTTTAGCACATGAATATATCATGCTAGTCCTTTCTGCTCTGCCAGGTCTCCATGGAGAGGTCTGCTGCCAAGCTAATGTTTCTACCCTTGTAGGTTATAGACCTCTTGTCCCAAGTTGCTTTCAGGATTTTCTCTTTGTCTCTGAGACTCGTAAGTTTTACATTAGATGTCAGAGTGTTGACCTATTTTTATTGATTTTGAGGGGGGTTCTCTGTGCCTCCTGGACTTGATGCCCATTTCTTTCCCCAGATTAGGGAAGTTCTCTGCTATGATTTGTTACAATATAAATTCTGCTCCTTTCTTCCTCTGGGATCCCAAATGTTATAATATTGTTCGCTTTATGTTTATTACTTATTACTCAAATTCTCTCATGATCCAGTAGTTGTTAGCTCTCTTTATCTCAGTTTCTTTATTCTCCATCATTTGGTCTTCTATATCACTAATTCTTTCTTCTGTCTCATTTATCCCCGCAGTTAGAGCCTCCTTTTTTAAATTTTACCTCATTAATAGCCCTTTTGTAGTCAAACTGGTTAGACTTCAGTTCTTTTATTTCTCTAGAAAGGGATTCTCTAGTGTCTTCTATGCTATTCTCAAGCCCAGCCAGTATTTTTATAATTGTTATTCTGAACTCTACCTCTGACATATTACTAATGTCCATATTGATTAGGTCCCTGGCAGTCAGTACTGCCTCTTATTCTCTTTTTTTAAGTGAGCTTTTCCATTTTGTCATTCTTGCAGAAAGTGTTCACTTCTCTATTCATAGAATTGCATCTATTCTTCTCTTTGATCTCTGGTTGAATTTGCAGGTGTTCACAATGATTTGATCCAGCTGAATTCCTGGAACCAGGTGAAATTAAGGTGTTCCACTCCTTTGCATCTTGGACTCCTCTCATCTGGGAGTCACTTCTAATATCAAATGCTCCTTTGCTCTTTTCATGAAAAGACTACTATTTCTCTGTTGAATCACCCCTGCACCTTTGTTGAAATCAATTGACTATGTACATGTGAGTCTATTTCTGGACTGTTTTCTTGCATTGACCTGTATATTCTTTTTCAATTAACTGGGACTATAAACCAAATGATTTTGATTTGGTGGTTATATTGTGATCAGTGTGTTTCTTAATTAACAGGGATTAGAGACAGTAATCAGCATCCTATAAATAGAACAAGAATTCTAAGAATCTAAGATTCTAAGAATCAATAGAAATTAATTCTACTACAAGTGCCATCATCAATGAACTGAAATCACATATTTCTATGTTTCTTGGGGATAATGATACCTATCGCATAAAATTGTTGAAGGCCAAGTGAGAAAACAGAAAAATTCCTTGAATGGGCTACACAAAATACTTTTTCTGATTTTTCATTTAGAAGTCTAATTTTAAGTACTTGTAATACCAGTTCCTATCATTTTCTCCACATCTGAATATTGAAACTTCAACCTAGGACTTTAAGCAAAACAAATAGTCTATCAAATATGTATAAATTTGGTCTTGATCTGCATCCCTGAAAAGTCATTGTAGGAGTAAAGCATATGTAGTCAAAATTTCCCCTCACTGTTCCCTGGGAATTTAGGCATTTTCATAATAAGTTCCATGCAGATTTTGCCCTCTTCTCCCTCAGTCTATAGTACAAGTATTGAAATGCTACACAAAGATCATCTTAAGAGTTAGGAACACTAGTAAAAAAGGGGGGGGGGAGTGTGGGGGAGTTTCTTTTCAATTAGCAATTGTAGGAAATAACTGTGAATTTAGAAAAGATAAGTAATTCAAGAATCCAATATCCTTTTACCAACTCTATCTTTAAAAAAAATTTCAAATTAAGCCTGAGTGATGTCAGTTTAATTGCTAATAACCAGGCAAACTGACCAGGAAATAACGCGATTAATTCTGTTGTACTTCTAGAGTAGTAAATGGAAAGACCCAAACACTGCACCAACCCACCAGGTTTGTCAAATACACTCCTTCCCTGGGGACTAGCTGTTTCTCATTCTTCTCTCTTTTTCTCTTACTTTCTTTCACAGTGTTTTAAAGTTTTAATTTAATAATCAAACTACATAACACAGTTCAAATCCTCACAAAGAATTTTCCAGTTAAATAGTTCCTCCTTCTCTGAATTATACAGAAACACCTAGGTTAATTTTTGCCTTGAGTTACAATCTATCAAAAGTTTTACTCAGTGGGATTTTATTAAAAACAAATTAACAACTATAATAAACATCATATACTTATTATCTGAACATTATTTTTGAAAAAGCAGTAAAATAACAGTTAAAGTCCACGTTCCCTTTAAAGTTAATGCATATAAAATGTCAATATTTTCATTTTCTAAGTTACGGTAGCCTGGTGTTATAATTAGTTTGGATTCACATATTTTGAATCTCTGTATCCTATTGATAGTATTTTAAGTTTCCTCACCCACTAGCCATATAAAAATACCATATGTTTTTTACAATGACAAATATTGATATGATAACAAGGCTGACTGTGGTTCTTTTAATTACATTTTTGCATCCATCCACTGCAGAATAGCTTTAACAAAACTATATGGGATAAAGTAACTGGAGATTGAGTTTCTGAGAACACAGTGGACAATCTCCCTTAAAAGACATAAATCAGGGCACCTAGGTGGCTCAATCACTTAAGTATTCAACTCTTGATCTCCACTCAGGTCTTGATCTCAGGATTGTGAGTTCAAGCCCACGCCTAGCGTGGAGCCTACTTAAAAACAAACAGGGGCGCCTGGGTGGCTCAGTGGGTTAAAGCCTCTGCCTTTGGCTCAGGTCATGATTCCAGGGTCCTAGGATTGAGCCCCGAATCCGGCTCTCGGCTTGGTAGGGAGCCTGCTTCCCTTCCTCTCTCTCTCTGCCTGCCTCTCTGCCTACTTGTGATCTCTGTCAAATAAATAAAATCTTAAAAACGAAACAAAACAAAAAACAAACAAATAAGTAATAGACATAAAATATCCCTTAAAATACATTTTTAAATGTTGGATAAATATAATATATATCCTTTTAAACATACAGCTAAGCTCACAAAAAAGCAAAAGGGCAAAAACAGAGGGAGTTTAAAATCTGTGGATTTTAATAATCACATAATACAAATGCAGAAGACAAAACCTGGGGTGCCTGGGTGGCTCAGTCGGTTGAGTGTCCAATTCTTGGCTTCAGCTCAAATCATGATCTCAGGATCAGGACATCAAGCCCCAGTTGGGCTCAGAATGGAGTCTGCATTAGATTCTCTCTTTTTCCTTCCTCCTCTGCCCTTCCCCCTGATAATGTACTCTCTCTCTCTCCCAAATAAATAAATACAATAAAATCTTGAAAAAGGAGAAGAAGAAGAAGAAGAAGAAGAAGAATAGGAGGAGGAGGAGGAGGAGGAAGAGGAGGAGGAGGAAGAAGGAGGGTCCATCCGTTAAAAAACCAGGGAGGGAACTGAGACTCCTGGATAAAGTTACAACTTTCAGAACTTGTCCTCCTCAGCAAAAGTGTTAAGAAGTAAAAAATCTGCTCTACCTAAGAGAAGGGAACAATGAGATACCAATTCCAAATTATAAAACACAGGAAGAAAAAAACCACTGTGGTGTTTAATTTTATGTGTCAATTTGACTGGGCTAAGGGATACCCAGATGGCTGGTAAAACATTATTTCGGGTATGTTATATCCGGCTGTTTCTGGAAGAAATTAGCATTTGAATCAGCAGACTGAGTAAAGAAGATATTCCTTCAACAATGTGGGTAGACGTCCTCTAATCCACGGACAGTCCAATAGTATGAAAAGGAGAAAGAAGGGTGAATTCTTTAACTCTTGTCTTGATTTAGGAAATCCATCTTCTCCTGCTCTCAGACATGGGATTTCATGGTTCTTAAGCCTTCAGCCTCAGATGGAGAATTATACCATTGGTTCCCTGGGGTCCTTGGATCTTTGGACTCAGACTGAATTATACCATGAGCTTTCCTGGTTCTCCAGCTTCAGATGACAGATCATGGGACTATGGGTCTCCATAACTACATGGACCAATTCCTGTAATAAATCTCCTATCCACATAGCTGTATATTATCTTACTGGTTCTGTTTATCTAAAGAACCCTAAAACAATAACCATGAGTGAGAGTATGCAGAAACAAATCATAAAATTTAGGCCTTCAAGAACTTCCCAAAATGGAGTAAGATACAGAATGAAGACAATGTATCATTTTAAATAACCAGACAGCCTTGAAAAAGAGCCAAATAGGATTTCTAGGAATGAAATATAATCATTAAATTCAAGTGGCTGCTCTAATTTCAAAGGAAAATGTTAAAAATGCCCACATTGATGTCCGCATTTACAAATAAGAGATTCTTGATTTAATTTGTGCATAAAAAATTCTACCAAAATTCTTTACCCCAAAATATTTAGAGTTATTAATGGAGCAACACTACTTCAAGGAATATAGTCCCATGCTCTAGTACTTAATAACTTGATTTTACTGTAAGAAAAGCTGTTTTGATCATTCATCTAATTATTTAAGAAATATTTATTAAGCACCTCCTATGTGCTGGGCAGATATACATAAAATTAAGTAAGTTTTAACATCTCTCAGTATGAAAAGAGGTAATATTTGGCTTGCAACTGTAGAAGAATTTGATTTTTATGTTAAGGTTCAAATAGACTAAACAATGAAGAAATGCATGACTGGCAATCAGAATACTTTTGCCGCTGATATACTGTCTCTCAATTTCTCATCTAAATACTTTGCTCACTCTACTAACTTCATAAAGAAACTGTTATACTAACACAAAAATAGAAGTAAGTAAGCTTTAAATGTGCTATACAGATAGAAGTAACTGGTCAAATAACATTTTAAAAGGAAAAGAATAAAAGAGTTATTCATGTGATTTGTCCTATATTGGTGGATCATCTAAAACGTTTCAAGTGAAAATCCTAAAGGAAACCATTCTCCATAGGTCTCTCACATTTCTAAATGTTTTATGAGCCAAAGCCCTGACTCCCTTTGTTCTAGACTATCTTTCAAAAATGATAGTAGAATAAACAGCTCTGGAAGATATTCATCCTTTGGAAGAGATAGCAGGCTTGTTTATTGTCTAGTATTATCTTTATTATATGTGCCTAGGGCTCATTTCTCTCCAACAATATAACCAACTGCATGTGCAGGTGTCACCTGACCCCCCTTAGCATCGCTCTGGGACTTGGGCAAATGGTACAAATGCTGATGCTCTGGCTACAGCCCTAACTACCATGAGTAAATAAAATCATTTGTCTTTGATCCAGGAACCTGCCAGCAATCATTGAACTGCAACAGATTAACCTGTTAGTTTGCAAGTAGGGTAAAATCTCAGACTCTTCACCATTCTTGAGAGACAAGAATCATGGTAATTCTTATTCCTCAGGAAGCACAACACTCAAGTACACTGGGACACACTGTTTTGTGTTCACTAACTTTGTAACAACCCAAATAGTGAACAATTTATTTAAACGTCTGTATTCTTGTGCTCCAAAATGGTCTTTGGTGACCTTCCAACTCAGTATTATAGACATATCAAAGCTCTTAAGCAGAGCCAATCCCACACATTATTTCATCATGAACAGAAATATTTAGGATTTAAATTCCATATCCCTGGCTTTCCTTTACTCTTTTGAAGAAAATGTTTTTATAATACTGGACGCAACTAATGTTAGTATTTTTAAACATTCTTTTTAGGTCCAGAGAATTTGAGTTGTTAGAATAGAAAAAAATAGCACATGAAAAGCAAAGTGTAAAAAACCATATAAATGTGAAGTTACTAGGTTCTAAAACCTTATTAGCTAGAGATTTTCTCATAAACACATGCCACCAGATGCAAGAAAATGTAGAGGAGGAGTGCTTCACTGGCTCAGTCAGTAGAGCACGTACCTCTTGACCTCAGGATTGTGAGTTCAGGACCCACACTGGGCATGGAGCCTTACTTCGGAAAAAATTGTAGAGGAGATGTATACAAGTACATGTTTGCTATTGGAAAAACAAGTCAAAGTGCCAGTGTCAAGTACAGTGAGTTGATTATCCAGGGATGGTTCAGGTGTGATGTGTTTATGAGATTCACCTTTACTCAACAGCAGCTGGTTACACAGGTGTGTCTCTCTGTTGCTTGTTGTTTTGTATTGTAAATGGAAGACAGTTGGTAGGTAATGTATTATCTTACTACTGGGTCATGATGACACAAATACCACAAGTAACAGATATGTTATAACAGCACCAGGAATATGTTTGAAGATTTTAAGAAGTCTCATAAACTCATAGGTTCCATAAGATGAGAAAAATGTAAAAATCTAAACTGCAATATTTTTTCTGTTGACTTCTGATGAGACTCATATAATTTAAGTCTAAAAATTGAGTTAATTATAGAGATTAATTTTACTGATATTAATAGTGTTGGAATGTGTGTTTTGAAAGGTGAGACTGTAAGTACCTAGCACACTGTTCAACTTTCTTCCTTGTTTAAGGAGTAGTCTTGATTTTCCATTAAGTACTATTTTTTGTTTTTCATCGAGCTATGTTACTTTTTCTATTCTCACAACTTAAATTCTATGGACTCAAATGGATGTTTCAAATACTAACATTACTTGCATAAAACATTTTAAAAACACATCTGGTAATACTAGAAGGGCTAGATAAATCCATATGAGGATACTGATAAAATATAAATGAACAGGGACACTTGTTTCATAAGTAGGAAATGAAAAATTAAATACATGTTGGAATCATAAAAAAAAAACACCTGGTCATTCTAAGAGCTGGACTATAGGTCTCTTGCCATCCCACTCACACACATGTTTTTCCCCTATATTATATTGCCTTCTCATTTCTAATTTTTAATAATGAGTATAGAATATCAGTAAGACTATGTCCTGGTGCCTAGAATGGTCAAGGAGAAGAAGCCTAAGTTATTGCTTGGAGGCCTCTAACCCATGCTCTTCTCAAAAAATAGCTTTAGTTGGCCTTCCCCCTTTTTTCTTCAAACCAAACCAAAGTGTTCTGCTTCCACTAATGGTGGAGTTCCTTTATTTAACCTACCATCTCACAGATGAGAATTATAAAAACTGGCCAAAACAAAACAACAAGATCTAACTTTCTGAAGGCAATGAAAAACAACAGCAGACAGAAATTGCTGGGGTGTCAACATCTAAGAATGGCTCAAAGAGTTCGTTGTGTCCCAATAAATTTTAAACAGCTTTTCCCTGAGGGTAGGTTCCAGTGAATGCTGGGTTGGAAGCTAAAATTCAGAAATCTTCAGTTTTTCGGCTTCAGGAACCAAGAGGACAGAGTTTGAGGTTACCATAACACCCAGAAATTAAGGGAAAATCCTGTTTAAAAAAAAGACAGCTACCAGAGTGCCCGAGTGGCTCAGTTGGTTGGGCGTCTGCCTTCAGGTCAGGTCATGATGCCAGGGTCCTGGGATCAAGCTCCACATTGGGATCCCTGCTCAGGAGGGGGCCCGCTTCTTCCTCTTCTGCTACCCCTGCTTGTGTTCTCTCTCTCCCTCATCAGGTAAATGAATAAAATCTTTTTAAAAAATAAATAAATAAAATTTTAAAAGATAGCTACAGAGGCAACTGGGTGGCTCAGTCGTTAAGCATCTGCCTTCGGCTCAGTTCATAATCCTGGGGTCCTGGGATCGAGCCCTGCATCAGGCTCCCTGCTCAGTGGGAAGCCTGCTTCTCCTTCTCCCACTCCCCTTCGCTGTGTTCCCTCTCTTGCTGTGTCTCTCTCTGTCAAATAAATAAAAATCTTTTAAAAAAATAAAATAAAAAGATAGCTACAGAGAAGAGCCCTACATTGTACACATAAACACTACTGAACTCACTGACAAGTAAACTGCATGCGTGGGACAGATTCTAGGCAGCTCAGAGAAAGCTGAAAGATCTGAACACAAGTTTTAGCTGCTACCCATTGCAGGGGAATCTGGTGTTGGATATAGCCAAGTTAATTGCCTAAGAACACACACACACACACACACACACACAAAATCAATATTCCTCAGAGACTCATAATAGAATCCACAGTATTTACAAGGCATTATTCACATGTCCATTACGCAATAAAATTATTAGACATATGAAGAAACAGGAGGTTTCTTCAGAAACAGGAAATGTAACATACTCAAAAGAAAAGACAGTGGATAGAGACTAAACTTGGAATGCCCAATTGTTGGAATTAGCAGATATAGCTACAATGATACCTACACTTAAAAATTTAAAGAAAAGGATGTTTGAAATTAACGAAGAGATAGGAAATCAGGAGAGAAACAGAAACTATAAAATAGTGAGACTGAAATTCCGAAACTAAAAATTTAGTATCTGAAGTAAAAAATTCAATAAAGGGTCAAAACAGTAGATTGAAGATAAAAGAAGAGTCAGTTAACTTGAAGGCAGATTAACAGAAAATATCCAGTTTGAAGCACAGAGGGGGGAAAAAACTGGAAAAAAAGAGAAGGGAAAGAAAGAAACTGAGGAACAAATAGGACAATATTAAAACTTTTAACATATGTGTAAATGGACTTCCATTAGAAAAATGAGGCAGAGAAAGTACTTAAAAAAAAATTAAGTTTCCCAAATTTTTTGAAGATATAAATAACAAATTCAAGAAGAACAATAAAATGCAAGGATAAATACAAAGAAATCCATAATTATATATATCATATCGTATGATATATGCCATACATATATGTATGTATACATACATATTCTAAATGTGGAAAGATAAACATAAAGAGAAAAATTGGGAAAGTAGTCAATGAAAAATGGCACATGACATAAGACACATGACAAATGACATCACACTGGAAAGAATGGAATCTAAAACAGTGGAACAATAGATGTAAGGTCCTGAAAGAAAAACACAGAATTCCATATTCAACTAAAATATCTATCAAAAATAAATATGAATAAAGATATTCTCAGACATACAAAACCCAAGCAAACTCATTGCCCACATGACCTGCACAGTATGAAATGCAGGAAATTCTTCAAACTAATGAGAAAGGAAATCAGATGTAGAAATAGATTTTCAAAAAGAAATGAAGAGCAGTGAAGTAGTAAAAATATGGTTAAATATAAGGCTATGTTTTAGTGTTTCTTCTTAGGAATACATGTGACTACTTAAAGCAAAAGTTATAAATATTGAAATACGGGTCTTACCACATATGAAGATGAAAAGCTGTACCAACTACTGTATAAGATAAGACATGAACAGAATTCTATAGTTGTAAGTCATTTTTCATATAAAATGGTACAGCTTCATTTTAAATATACCATGAAAAGTTACAGATATATAATGCAATCCCTAGTGTAACCCCTTTAAGAGCTGTAGCTAAAAAGACAATAGAGAAATTAGAATTCTCAAAAAAATTTTTCAAGTCAAAGGAAGTCAGAAAGGATAAACAGGAATTTCTTTTAAATTCATGGGAAAAAAAAAAAAAAAACGGAGGAAACCAGGGAAAAAAGCAAAACACTAAACATAAATGAATAAAGAACTTCAAAAGCAGGACTAACTTAAACATGGTTTACAACAGATGCATCTTCAAAGATGAAGATAGGTCAAAAGCAATGCTTTTATGCAAAAAATAAGCATAACAAGGCTGGGGTGGCTATATTATTATCAAATAAAATAGACTAAGAGTACTATAGAGAGTGATACATTTCATAGAAAAAATGGGCAATTCATCAGAAGGATATAATTATAAGTGTGTTATGTCTGTTACAAAGTTTCAGTCTACAAGAAGAAAATTTGAGTTATATAGAAAAAATATATATTTTTTAAAACTCCCAACTATGATTGTGAACTTAACACCAATCTCATCGTAACTGAAATAATGGCTAGATAAAAAATACAGTTATGGGTACAGATGTGAACAGGACTATTAATCACTTTAATCTAATTAACATTTGTAAAATACTCCAGACAACATGTCTTTTCAAGTGCACATGGTCTAATTCAACAGTATAGATCAAATACCAAGCCAGAAGTTGAGTTTCACTAAATATCAGAAGATTTACTGAAAATATATATTAGAATTATATAGAATATGTTCTCTGAATAAACTGAATTAAATTATTAAGTATTTAATAACATGCCTAACAGAACATCAAGTATTTGGAAGTCAAGCATAATATTTTTAAAGATATTATTTATTTATTTGTCAGAGAGAGAGAAAGATCAAGAGCACAAGAAGGGAAAGTGACAGGTAGAGGAAGAAGCAGGCTCCCCACAGAGCAGGGAGCCTGTTGTAGGACTCTATCCCAGGATTATGACCTGAGCCGAAGGTAGATGCTTAACTAACTGAGCCACCCAGTCGTCCCTAAGCATACATATTTTTTAAATTTTATTTATATATTTGACACAGAGAGAGAGATCACAAGTAGGCAGAGAGAGAAGGGGAAGCAGGCTCCCCATTGAGCAGGGAGCCCGATGCAGGGCTCGATCCCAGGACCCTCAGATCATGACCCGAGCTGAAGGCAGAGGCTTAACCCACTGAGCCACCCAGGCACCCCCTAAAGATATTTTTAAATAAACCATGAATCAAGAAGAAATCACAGTAGTTTGAAAAAATAGTATTTTGAACTGAATAATGAAAATGCAATATATGAAAATTTATGTTAAAATTTAAAACAAAGCTGAAAGAGAAAATAATAGCTTTAAATAGAATTCTTCATAAAAACAAATGCAAAAAACCTTAATGGAACATTAGCAAACTAAATTCAGCAATATATTAAAAAGGTACTATATCTTGAGCTCTAGGAATACAACGTTGTTTAACATTATAAGATCACACACATAGGGGTGCCTCGACGGCTCAGTGGGTTAAGACTCTGCCTTTGGCTCAGGTCATAATCCCAGAGTCCTAGGATAGAGCCCTGCATCTGGCTCTCAGCTCAGCAGGGAGTCTGCTTCCCTCCCCAACCCCTCTTCTGACTGCCTCTCTGCCTACTTGTGACTTCTGTCAAATAAATAAATAAAATCTTCAAAAAAATAGTATCACCCTCAATTAAAAAAAAAATCACACACATATACATATACAGATATCTGTTTATGATAAATGAAGTACTATGTTAGGCAAACTAATTTATGATTTTTTTTAAAAAATCAGAATAGCAACTTGTGATGTCAGCTCAGGTCAGGATCTCATGGGTCACGGGATCTAGCCCTCAAGTAGGGCTTCATGCTGAACAGAGAGTCTGCTTGGGGTTCTCTCTCTTTCTCTCCCTCTGCCCCTCCGTCTATCAATTACTCTCTCTTTCTCTAAAGTAAATGAATAAATCTTTAAAAACTTAAAAAAATGAGAATAGCAATTGTTTTGGGGGGCTGGAAATAACTAGGAAGTGGCAAGAAGTAACTTTCTAATATGATGGAAATCTGTATTTTGATAGGGAATATCAAGTGTAATTTATATTTAAGACTTAAGCACTTCTGTATATGCATACTCTACCTTAAAAAAAAACAACAACAAATCTAGTTAATGGAACATATACAAAAGAATTCAGGAAGCATACTGATGCCTACAACTTACTTTTGAAAAATGTTTTAAAAATTGGTGGGGGCGCTGGGATGGTTCAGTTAGGTTAATCATCCGACTTTTGATTTTGGCTCAGGTCATATCACAGGGTCCTAATAGCGAGCCTGGCACTGGGCTCTGCACTTGGTGAGGGGTCTGCTTGAGATTCTCTCTCTTTCCCTTTCCTTCTGTTCCTACCGCTGCTCATGTATGCTCTCTCTTTCTGTCCCTCTCTCTAAAATAAATATATCAATAAAATCTTTAAAAAATAGGTGGAAGGGTGTCTGGGTGGCTCAGTCCTTTGCGCCTCCCTCCACTCTTGGTTTCAGCTCAGGTCAAGATCTCATAGTCATGGGACTGAGCCCTGCGTCAGGCTCTATGCTCAGTATGGAGTCTGCTTAGGATTCTCTCTCCTGCTCACTCTCTCTCTCAAATAAGTAAATAGATAAAATCTTTTAAAACATTTTAAAAGTTAAAAAAAAAAAAAACATTTTAAAAGTTAAAAAAAAAAAAAAAAAGAAGGTGGGTGGGTGGAGAGATAGTGATAAAGCAAAAACAGCAAAATGTTTTCCACAGTGGGTATACGGGTGTTGTCAGCATACTCTTTCAACTTTTCTGCCTGTTTAAAAATTTTTCATAACAAAAATCATGGGGAAAATAATTTAAAAAAAAATCAAGGCAGATGGGCAGCTATCTGTGGTATGTAGACTTAACTGTGTGGTAGAAAGACCTAACGACAGGTTTGCATTCTTCTACCCCACTCACAATACACAGAACTATGTTTCTTAAAATTTGGTTAACATGTCCACTAGTTCCTTGGATTTTAGATTTATAATGTGTTTTCTTTCATTTTTAAAGTACATTAACTCTGCATTGTCTTGGGAAAGTTACTTAAATTAATTTAAAATTCTGTATACAAAATTACTTTTAAAACACTTAGAGATATCTGAAAAGTGCTCCATGAGTAGGAAATGTTGCCTTTCAGCTTGCCTTACAAGTATTTCTAAAAGATCCGTAATTTAATAAAGGACATTAAAATGCTTGGTTTTCCAGGCCTCATTTTATTTATCTTTTTAAAAGATTTTATTTTTAAGTAATCTCTGAACCCAGTGTGGGGCTCAAACTCACAACCCTGAGATAGAGAGCCTCATGCTCCACAGACTGAGCCAGTCAAGCACTCTTCTAGCCCTCATTTATTTTAAGGTTTTATTTATTTATTTGACAGAGAGTAAGAGAGCACAAGCAGGGGGAGCAGTAGAGGGAGAGGAAGAAGCAGGCTCCCCACTGAGCAGGAACTCGATGCAGGGCTCAAGCCCAGGACCCTGAGATCATGACCACAGCCAAAGGCAGCCACTTAACAGACAGCCAACCAGGCAACCCAAGGCCTCACTTTAAATGAACAAAAATTAAAATGAAACATTCTTCAATATGTAACTACTCTATGTACATAAAAAATATGACAACCATAATACCTCATTCACATTGAGCTCTTTTCTCTGTGGTCAAGGGTATATCAATGTGATATCCATAGACATGACCATTGCTTCTTGAAATTTGATCAAATGTGTTTCCGATGTCTTGCTGCACTATATTATGGCCAAATCAACCACTTCATTCATCCCTGAAATTTAATTGCTGAAACAATTTCCTATGGTCTCACTGAGCTAATTCAGACAACTGAAAAGACAGGACTGGCCCTGTCTATTTTTTTTTTCTCAGAGTCCCAATCTTAGAGTCAGCTTGTTAGTCTCAAAAATACATTCAGATCATCAGGAGTCGAGAATATTGTTTCTCTCATCCACTGGAAAAGCAAAATGGAAGCATCAGCCCATTTCTTTTCTTTGCACAAAGCCCTATTAATAAAAATATGACACTTAAAAAGAAATATAAGTACTTCTCAAAATACAGGGACAGGGTGCCTGGGTGGCTTTGATGGCTAAGCACCTACCTTCAGCTTATGTCATGACTCCTAAGTCCTGGGATCAGGCCCCAAATCAGGCTCCTAGCTCAGTGAGGAGCCAGCTTCTCCCTCTGCCTCCCTCCCCCCACCCCCGCTCATGAGCTATCTCTCTCAAAAGAATAAATGAAATACTTTTTAAAAATACAGGGACAAATTATTTCCCATTAGCTGCTCTTGGTCTTCATTTCTTTTCCAGGGACCCTAATTTCCTAATTTCTCTTGATTCCATATTCTGTCTCTATGGATCGTATCCTGCCTTACATGCCCTGCATTATGAGAAAAACTTTTCTATTAAAACCATTTGTGTCATTTTTTTCCCTGTAATTGCTCCCACACTCATCTTCCTCTCATTATTTTGTGACTTGTATTTTAATGCCCGGATGCACTCAGGAGCACACACCTTTCTGAGGAGGTGAGGTGGGCATCGGAACTTGATGCTATGAAGCTTGAACATTGAGAATAATACTTTTAAGTAAGTCTAGGTTTCATGCCGAGGAGTCTGAAGACTAGAAGGATCTTCCATTAATATGGCTTCAGATCAGCTGTCTCTTTGGACCGACGATTAAGAAATTGTAGTGATTAGTGAGAAAACAAATTGTACTGATATATGGAAATCAGAAAAGAGAAGAGCTGTGTGAATACACTTACAAAACTTCTGTCAGTTCTGTTTTTTCCCCTGCATCTTAGTCTACCATAACCAAACTTATTAATAATATCCCAAAGATATTATGCTAAAATTGGGATATTTATCTTAAAATTTTTTCTACTCGATGACAGTGGATGACACAGAAATCATGAAAAGTGTGACAAACTGCTAACTGTTCCTCAATATCCACTGTCCCTTGCATAGTAATAAATGGACACGCAGTTACCCAGAATAAAAAAAACTGTCTTTCCCCTCCTTGCAGCTAAGAATGGCAATGTGACTAAGTTCTAACCAAACGGATGTAAGTAGAAAAAACACTTGTGGCAGCTTCAAAGAATCCTACTTAAAGGACAGAAAATATGTACCTTTTGCCCCTTTCTTCTTTGACCCTTTCCTGCATCCTATTACCTGAGATGTGAATATAATGGCTTCCTGGGTCGTGAGGACAAGGATCACACCCAAGGGACAATGGAATGATCCAATGGAAAAGTCCAGGACTCTGAGGTCTGTGAAGAACAGGGCCTATCTTGGGATTTCCACATAAAAGAAAAATAAACTTTTCTCTTTTTAAAGCTTTTGTTAATTTGGATTTCTGTGAAAGACAGCTGAACTTAATACTAACTAACTGAAAAAGTTAGGAAAAATAGAATAGTAGAAGTTCCTTCTTCCCCCCTTTTTTTGTGGGGGAGGGGCAGAGGGAGAAGGAGAGAGAGAATCTTAAGCAGGCTCCATGTTCAGTAGCCTGACGTGGGGCTCAATCTCACAACACTGTCATGACCCGGGCAGAAATCTGAGTTGGATGCTTAATTGACTGAGCCACAGAGGTACCCTGAGATTCCTTTTGATTGAATTGTACAGTCATTCCCCTAAAGAATGAGAAGATGATATATTCTCTAGGAAAGGAGATGAAGAAACTTTAATTATTATTCCTCGAATATAATAGATCCGAAGAGCTGTTTGTATAGCATAAACTAGAGACCTTTAAAGAGGGAACTCAGCTAAGTGAATGAGCTTAAGTCTTTGGCATATTCACAGAATGCTGATAGTTGCTATGAAGCTTAATCATGTTGAATATTTGACAGAGTACATGAGCTTACCAAACCATTAACAGGCTTTACAGAACATATGGCTTTAAAATCCTCTGGACTATTCAGTGTTGATTTCAATCAATTCTAGGAGGCTCAAATGGAACCAATTATGATATAACCATAGGTAACATAAAAATCAATTTCTGAAAGAGTCACAACTAAGAAAATCTGTTAAAAAAAAAAATCACTCTCAGTATAACAGGGTTAAATAATCAATGGCATACACATATAATAACTTCCATAAATTTGTCAATTTAAAGAAAGTATCAAGAGGCTTGAAAGACTTAAGAGTCATAGAAAACAAAGACTGAAATTAAGTGGAAGAAAGTTTTTTTTATAAACCACTGACTTAGACTAACAAGATGCAATATGAAAAAAATGGTAAACTTGCCAGCACAGCAATAAAATTTCGTACAACTCTGTAAAATGACTCTACAATTTTTAAAAAACTGATGCTTTCTACAAATCACAAATTGGGATCAGAGAAGTCTATATGAGTCACTGAAGTTTCAGAGGACTCAAATGTCTAGAAGTTAAATGGACTTTTAAAATAATCAAAAACTCAGGCACCTGGATGGTTCAGTCAGTTAAGCATCTACCCTTGGCTCAGGTCTCCCAAGTCTCCTGTGATGGGCCCGGCATCAAGTTGGGATTCCTGCTCAGTGGGGAGTCTGCTTCTCCCTCTGCCCTCCTCCCACTTGTGCTCGGTCTCTCTCAAACTCTCCCTCTCACAAATAAATAAAATCTTTAAAAAAAAAAAACAAAAACCTCCAAAGTATAAACTTTGTTTGTCAATCTAGAAGCCTATCAGAGATATACTGCGCCTACCTAAGGTGAGTAGGTAATATAAATAAACTGCATCAAAAGCATAGAGCAGAGGGTACATTCTATAGCAATCTGTAAATTTCTTCATGATCTTCTCACTAGAGTGTTTCTGAACCAGTAACGTAAGTAAATGGAAAATAAGAATCACAATCACAAATATTCAACTCACCGATTTTCAGTAACTGCACTTAAATTTCACATTTGTTATTGATCTTCCAGTTACAAGGAAGAAAATTTAGTTCCTTAATGAAAAAAGGCATGTCCAATATCAAATAGAAATGGCATGTTCTTTGACTAGGTCAAGTTCCAAAATATCAGTCATACATCTCCAAGGAGAAAGAAAATTAAATGTAAAAAGAGAGGCAGACTTTCCTCAGCTTTGTTTTCTCCAATGGTAAGAAATGTATTTTTAACCACCACGTGACATAAGTCATCTTACAAAATGAAGTCTTTACAGCAAAGCATGTGATCCTTTATCCCTCTCAGCAGGCCTCTTCCTAAGTGATAAATTCTTTCCTAAACTTAATTATTCAAAGCTCAACAATAAAATGCATTAGGAGAGAAGAGAAGGAAAGTGAAAAAAAAAAATAAAGGAGAATGTTTTCCCCTTCCTTTTTTTCAATAAAAGCAGATGCAAAACTGTTTAATGCATACATTCTGTTTAAATATATTTTTTACTGGGGCGCCTGGGTGGCTCAGTGGGTTAAAGCCTCTGCCTTCGGCTCAGGTTATGATCCCAAGGTCCTGGAATCAAGCCCCACATCCGGCTCTCTGCTCAGCAGGGAGCCTGCTTCCCCCTCTCTCTCTGCCTGCCTCTCTGCCTACTTGTGATCTGTTTCTCTGTCAAATAAACAAATAAATAATCTATTTAAAAAAAATATATATATATATATTTTTTTTTACTTAGGCATGAGCAGAAGGGGGAAGGGCAAAAGGAGAGGGAGACAAGCAGACTCCTCAGTGAGCACGGAGCCTGACACAGGCTCAATCCCAGAATCCTGGGGTCATGACCTGAGGGGAAGGAAGCTTAACTAATTGAGCCATCCAGGCACCCCTAAGTATATTTTCTGAAGCTCTTAGGATAAAATAACTGAAAGAAAATACACAAAATGCTAGCAACTTCATTGGGGTGGTAGAAATCAGAACTAGAGATTTCCCTTTTTCCTGTATTTCAGCTTTTCTCCAACATTAGTTTTATCACTTTTATAACTAAACAGTGAAATTACAAATAACTTAAAAGCAGGAAAAGCCTTTTAAAAACTAATCTTCTTCTCTTGTTGGGAGAACAGTGACATTTTAAGCATACTTACTTTGTGCTACAAATGCTTCATCTAGGCTTGTTTGTACAGCAAACCAAACTCTTGATAGAAATAGAGAATCTCAGAGGTATCTGGGTGGTTCAGTTGGTTAAGCATCTGCCTTCAGCTCAGGTCATGATCCCAGGGTTCCCGGATCAAGCCCCTGGACTCCCCATTGGACTCCCTGCTTAGTGGGGAGTCTGCTTCTCCCACTACCCCTTCCACCCACTTGTGCTTTCTCTCTCTCCGAAAAAAATAAATAAAATCTTAACGAAAAAAAAGAAATAGAAAATGTCAGGCCTCACCTCAGATGTACTGAACCTATATATTTTTTTAAAGATTTTATTTATTTATTTGACACAGAGAGAGACAGTGAGAGAGGGAACACAAGCAGGGGAAGAGAGAGAGCAGACTGCCCACCAAACAGAGATTCCGATGTGGGGCTCAATACCAGGACCCTGGGATCATGACCTAAGCAGAACGCAGATGCTTAACAACTGAGCCACCCAGGTGCCCCAGAAACTACATTTTAATATGATTTCTAGGTGTTTATATGCACATTAAGCTAGTGAAGCACTGTTACAGAGAGGAGTAAACACCTATGTTGATTCCTAAGTTCTTCCTATATGTTAGTCTGCAGTGATGACATTTTTGGGCTTACCTGTTAGGTTCATTCATGCAATTAAATAAATATTGACAAGAAGAGATAATGAAAATGGAATATATTAATTATGCCACTATATCAGGGTAACATTTTAAAGAAAGCATATTTCCAAATTTCAAATCCAAGCCATCATTCCCTATTAAATTAACCGCATCCACTAGATGAGCCAAAAACAGAATATGAGTTTACCAGAGAATCTTTTAATAAAGGCTGAAACCCACTAATGAGGAAACACTAGAGGCCAGTTAGGGCAGCATGATATTGCAGTACCAGAATGCCTGAGTAAGCCCTGCCTCTTTCTTACTAAGACCTTTCAGCATCTAAAAATGTTGACTGTTCATTTACTTTGAAATATCCACTTAGGGCAGGGTTTTCCATTCTCAACATTATTGTCAGTTTCGGCTGGTTAATTCTTTGTTGTGGAGGCTTCCCTGTGTATCGTAGGAGTTTTAGCACCATTTCTGGCCTCTGCCTACTAGATATCTTCTCAGCTGGAGATACAAGCCAAAATTGCCAGATATCTTATGGGGGCAACCACTCTCTGCAAGTCCCAATGAGAATCACTGATCTAGGGAAAGAAAAATCATCAGAAAGGTCCTTTTAAAGAGGTGAATGATCTTACTTGGGATTTTTCCCAAAAGACACACTGAAAAGTATATCCGAGTTTATAAATTATGGACAAATTCATGAGTTTTGTTTTGAAAGCTCCATGAAAGGAAGGGCTAAGTCTGTTTTTCTTCTTCTGGATATTGTATTCACAGCAGTTTCTGGACCATGATAGTGTTTGACAGTGTTTGTTAAATGAAGTGAACATGTAGACACTATACTTTCCATATCGGGCAATCAATTACTACTAAACTTTCAGATTAAACTCTCCTGATTGCTACTACGTGTTGTCCTTTCTTAAATGTATTTCACTCACTTTAATTACAAAAAAAAATTAAACTCATCATGTCACATCTAAAAATTAATTATTAAGAACTATGATGTAACCACTATATCCAAACCAATTATGACTGTTGGAGCATGGGAGATAGCAAAGGGAAGCAGGAACAATGCCATGGAAAATTAGCATAAGAGAGAAAGTAAGCCCCATTTAGAATCTGTGAGGATCTAGGAACTCAGGGAATCCCTTTAAAGAAGAAAAGAGGGATGCCTGGATGGCTCACTCTGTTAGGCATCTGCCTTTGGCTCAGGTCATGATCCCAGGGTCCTGGGATCGAGTCCAATATTGGGCTCCTGGCTCAGGGGGGAGCCTGCTTCTCCCTTTGCCTGCTCTGCCTGCACTCTCCCAGCCTGTGTTCTCTCTCTGACAAATAAATGAAATCCTAAAAAAAATAAAAAATAAAAAATTAAGAAGAAATTCTAGGTGTTGTCACCTTTTTGTGCAAATGCTTTCACTTTGCTTGGCTTATTGTTCAGATCTCATCTCAAGGCCTCACTCCCTTCAGTGTTCTCCAAATAATCTAGTCAAATAGTTTTAAAACTCTTTTTGGAGCCATGAACTCATTTTCAAAATCTGATTAAATAAATGGCTATTATACATCAACTGAAGGAAAAAAAAGAAAAAGAAAAAAAATCCGATCAACACTCTTCCTAGGAAAATGCACTCATATACAAAGGTATAAGTTCATAAACCTCCTAAAATCCTGACGGACAATAGTTTCTCTCATTCCTGCATGCCCATTAGTATTTGCTGTTCATACCATAAAATGTAGTAATTCCATGAGCAACTGAATAAGGGAAATTTCACTTAAAATGAAGTCAGGAAACCAGAAGGGTAAGTTCTCTCACCTTACCCCTCACCCTCAATTCAGATCCCAACAGGAAGATGCCTACAATTTCCTATCCCAGTAAGATGAAGATTTTCTCTTTGCCTAGCAACAGTCCAGCCAATGAGAAATTGTCACAATTCAGTCAATGAAAAGCTACCACACTTCATGCTTCCCAGCCAACCTTTTGTTTGTAAATCTCCTCCCCATTCCCTCCTGTCCTCTATAAAAGAGCAGTCCTCTCCTTTGTTCTTAGGACTTGCCTATGGTTTGTCATGGCTTACATATCTTGAACTGCAATTCCTCTGTTATTTCCAAATAAATCAATAGTGGCTGTGTTATTTTTAAGGTAAACATCAAGTAAACCCCAGTTCTATTAGAAGACAAGGGGTTCTGGAAAATGCTACCCTCTTTTGAGCCCAGGTCAAGTCACCATTTTTTTTAACTAGCCTCATTTCCCTTGACTGAGTTGTGTAGTATTTTTGTCCATAGTTGTTCAAGACATGTTATCATAAATTTTACTGGTCAAAACTGCATTACACAGTACCCTATCTTATCTCCTTATCCAAACCAGGTTCTATGTAGTATATCTGTGAAGCACAGATTAGATACATATTTAGTATTTGCTAAAGGACAGCTGAAATACAATGAAGTTATATAACTAATCTAGGTCTCAATTCTTCTTCTATAAAAACAATACTAATGATCCCAGTGCGTCAATGTCTGACAGATCACATCCATGTGCACAGGGTGACAGAAGGCCTCTGATAGTTTAGATAGGAAGAAAATAGGCCACTCTTCTCATGGTCAGGAGCCTGTTCCTTGGAGGTCCTATATACAAATGAGCAGAAACCCACTCTCTCACCAGATTGTTTCTTTGGTAGACAATGGAAGAAGGAATGGAACTAAAGTCCTATTCTGTCACTTCTTTCCACTTTTCTTTGACACTGGTTGCTATATCACAATGCTTGGCTCATGTTTCGAAAAAAAGAATGTAAAAAAAGAAACAGAATAATTCCAGTCCTTTAAAATCTATTTTGCAAAGATGCCAAGAAAACAAAGAAGGCACTTAAAATCAGCAAGTACTTTGGAGTTTGCACTATGCAAACAAAATCTTTAAAGAGCTACTTTCACATTTCTAAATTCTGTGCCTAATTTCCAATTTAAATTGGTACTTTTTAAAAATGAGGCTATCAAAGAAATCAGTAAAAAAGGATCAAAGCAAAAAACTGACATTTGCTGTCCTGCCCCCCACTTCATTGCAGTGTATTCAATAAACTTCTATCTCCTCTGTTCTGCCTCAGGTGAATTCTTCCACAGCCTGGACCACTGGTGTCCCACCCAATCAGGAGAGACAGCAGTGTGGACCAAAAATATCCCCATAATTTTGTAGGGGTAGAGAGTATAGTAGTGTGAATACAGATTGTTTTCAGTAAATATGCATATCATACTTTTTCTCTCCCTTATGAACTTAATAATGCTTTCTTTTCTCCAGCTTACTTTATTAGAAGAACACAGTATATAATACATACAACACAATATGTGTTAATCAACTGTTATTGGAAAGGCTTCTGGTCAACAGTAGGCTATTAGTAGTTAAGTTTTTAAGTAGTCAGAAATTATACCCAGATAACTGACTGTATGGGGGGTTGGAGCCCCAACCCTGTTCAAATGTCAACTAAGATTTTGATAGGGAGTTCTTCATTTATGGAACTAAAATTCTGGGGAGAATGAGTCAGGCTAGTCCTTATCCAAAATTATTAGCCTCTCAACATCTGGATATGCTTCTACTCTAATTTAGTGCAACAAGTTTCTATTTGGCATCACTCTGTCCAATGATGTCATAAGCACCCGTGATTCAACAAGGAACAAGAATAGCATAATTCCTACTTTTGTGGCCCTTCAAGTCTGGTGAGACATAGTAAACAAGCAACTACAAATGAGACAGGCATTACAAAAAAGAAAGGGAGGAACTATGGAAGTAGCGTAAGGGTAACTAACCAAGACACGGAAGTCAAGGAAAAATCTTCATAATCAAGAGACATCTGAGATATGAAGGATGAAAAAGACTTAATTACGGCTTTTGTGTGTGCTGCTGAAGGACAAGGGCACATGAGGTACCACGGGCCATGCGGGCTGGGCAGTAGCGCTTGCCAGCCAGTCACTGAGCTCTCTGAGGTACAGCAGAGCCTATTGAGATGAAGATTGTCCTGATGTTTTCCAAAAGCACACCTCACAGAGGATAGCTATGACAAAACCAATAGAAGCACAACCACATGTAATGAGCATATCAGTAGTTGCAGATGAATACTCAAATCCATAACTACAGTGGTTAAAAATTCTTTATTGCCTCAAAGGCAGGCAGTTGGGAAAATGAAGAACTGGTCAAGAAGACACAAATTGAAGTAGATGATGAAAATTACTATTTCATTTAACATCTATCACCTCACAATAAGTTATGTAGAAAAATACATGTTTGAATACTTTTAATTACTGGACAATAAAGTCTGTTATCTCTAAAATTTAAAAAAAAAAAAAACAAGAAAGAATTAGTTATGTTTCCCAGGATAAGCAATACACTTCCTCCTTGCTATTTATATGAAGAGTAACAATACTCCTTCACTTTCTTTCTTCCACCAGTTTGCCATCTTTGTTTCAGGTTCATGGTGTTTCAAACCCTAGGACATCCTGATAGCTTGTATATATGAGCAGAAGAGAGAACACTACAGAAAAGTATATTCTGGGATGCCTGGGCGGCTCAGTGGATTAAGCATCTGCCTTTGGCTCAGGTCGTGATTCCAGGGTCCTGGGATCAAGTTCCATGTCTGGCTCCTTCCTCAGCGGGAAGTCTTCTTCCTCTCCCCCTGCCTGCTGCTCCTCCTGCTTGTGCATGCTCTCTCTGTCTGACAAATATATAAATAAATCTTTTTTAAAAAGAAGAGTCTATTCTGCCACTGTTCCAATCATTTGGTAGTTTGACTTAGACCTAACTTCCAGAAATAAAGTTCAAGTTAACTTAAATGTAGAGGTAAAGGACAGAGGAAATAGGGACATACTTTCAGCATATAATAAAAAATGATAACAAAAACATCCAAAAATCTTCCCTATGGAATTTAAAATTGATTTCCAAGAGAATTGGTTCTAAAAATGCATAGAAATACAAAGAACTGAAGAGAGGACAGGAAACAAATATGAAATAAAGCAGTGAACTCAAGTCCGAGAATTTAAAGAGACACCCTTAGATCACTGAGCCATTATTAAGTAGAGGCATCTTCAGTGAACAGCAACTGCTACTCTTGTTTAACCTCCAACTGGTCAAGATATGAACTATTCCCCTTGCTTAAAGCTATAGCCAGTATCACTGGCTTAGCTAGTATCCCAAAGGCTCTTGACTCATAGGCAAACCTCAAGATGATGGATGACAAGGCATTAGCCTCTTTGAATAAAACTGTGTGTGTTTCGTAGGTAAAAGACTGAACATTCAGTGTTCCTTTAATCAAAGTTAAAGGATACTTGACAATCTTCTCAAGTGTCTAAATCTTCAAAGAAAAATGGGTGTGGAGTACTGTTAGGCCTTGAAAATAAAATGAGGTATTTTAATTTCTCCTAAATACCTTCAGACTGTAATAGCATTGACTGGCTTAATATCTCACCTTCATTCAAGGGTTATTCTTACCAGTGGCACCATTACCCCAGTGCCAACATAAAATATAGAAAAGCAGTGCAGGATTACTCAACTCCTTTTATTAATAAAACAGGAAGAAGAGGGGTGCTTGGGTGGCTCAGTTTAAGCGTCTGCCTTCAGCTCAGGTCATGATCCCGGGGTTCTGGGATCAAGCCCCGCATTGGGCTCCCTGCTTGGTGGGAAGCCTGCTTCTCCCTCTCCCATTCCCCCAGTTTGTATTCCCTCACAGAGGGAATACAAGTCTCTGTGTGTGTGTGTCAAATAAATAAATAAAATCTTTAAAAAAAAATTTCTAATTAAAAAAAAAAAACAGGAAGAAAACACACATCAATTTTACAAATATAACTTACCAAAGAAAATTAGAAGATTTTTCATTATAAACAAATCAAAAGCCCAAAATGTTTGATCCAGAGAATAGAAATGGGTTCATTTAAAATAAACTAAAGCTATAAATAAAAGAAATTTCAGGTGAAGCACAGCTTATATTAGATGATGGCACCTACTGACTAAATGTAATATTGCATCACTGCATTAGTCATGGGTACCTGCAGTGAGAGCACTTTTTGGTGGTGTGTGTAGAGGCCTCTTCTAGGCAAAAGGCTTGAGGAATGAAATGTAGAAAGGGCCCACAGTGACCCTGACTAAATAGAGACAAGCCGTCAGGCAACCCATCTCAAAATATCCACAGGCCTTAAGTAACCAATGGGTTACCTACAACCAGGCAATTCTATACGTGCCATACCTCTTCACCTACCCTCTTTAAAAAAAAGCCCTTACCCACTGCCTCCTTGCAAATAGTATCTCCTTTACTGTCCTATCCCCCACTTCCTTGCAGTGTATTCAAAAACTTCTATTTCCTTTGTTCTGCCTCAGGTGCATTCTTTCACAGCCAAGACCACCATCATCCCACCCAATCAGGAGAAACACCACAGTGTGGACCAAAAAGATCCCCATAATTTCGTAGGAGTAGAGAGTATAGCAGTATGAAGAGGAAGATGGTGATCAATGTCCAAGGAAAAATCTCATACTACAGAACATTAACACAAACAAGAAGCAGGCTGACATGGATGTACTACAACTCTCAGCAAGGCAAGTCAATGCTGGGCATATATAATTTTAAGGATGCCAATCTTACTTTCTTCTTGAAATAATTTAGTCTTTTGGATTTTAATTTTTAAGTTATTATTATGTCTAATTTCACCATGAAAAGTAAAAGTAGGATTCCCTTGACATAAATTATTTTAAAGAGAATCTGTACTCTGAAAAGAAGAGATGTACTTCCTAAATGAGTCTTCAGTGAGAGAGGATATGGGTTTAGGGAAAGAATAGGAGTTGTACAGCTGGGGAGCATTGTGTTCAAACCTCTCGCCCTATTGAGTTGAACAACCTTGAGTACATTATTTTAACATCTCCAAAACTTAACTCCTCAGTTATATACCTTAAAATATTATGTTAAGGGGCACCTGAATGGCTCAGTGGGTTAAGCCTCTGCCTCCGGCTTGGGTCATGATCTCAGGGTCTTGGGATCAAGCCCCACATCAGGCTCTCTGCTCAGCAGGGAACCTGCTTCCCCCCCTCTCTCTCTGCCTCTCTGCCTACTTGTGATCTCTGTCAAATAAATAAATAAAATCTTTAAAAAAAAATATGTTAAGAAGTGGCCCATAGGAGATACTCAAAAAATGGCTATTGTTGACATTATTATGGGGGTGCCTGGGTGGTTCAGTCAGTTAAGCATCTGCCTTTGGCTCAGGTCATGATCCCAGGGTGATGATCAAGCCCCACACTGGGCTCCCTGCTTCTCCCTCTACTGCTCCCTTTGCTTGTACTCTCTCTGTGTCAAATAAATAAAATAAAATAAAAGAAAAGAAAAAAGAAAAAAGAAAAGAAAAGAAAGAAATTATTATGGAATTGCTAAATTTTCCCCAGGAGAACTTTTAGTCAATAAAACTACAGGTTACTATGCCAAAAATAAGTGACCAGTTAAAAGTTTCTTAACTCCTATGAATTCCTGGTTCTAGGATTTCTTTGGTTCAGTTGAGAGGGTTTTAAATACACAAGAATAATGTTTCATTTCAGATATTTAAATTTGTTAATAACTTCCAGAAGATAGGACATAGTCTTCTGATATATCTCACATTTAATAATCTATAGGCAGACAGATATATTCCTTGCTTTCCTATATGTCATAATTGCCTACCAGAAACTGACCAGCTATGCTTAAAATTGTAACTTGGGCTGTCCAACTCAGGTGATGCAATACAAGAAGCAGCTTACTTGCTTGATATTTAATATGTATATACTATAAGAGCTAAAAAGTCACCTAAAAGGTAACTCTACAGTGTTATTCTTACTTCCTCTCTGAATCAAGCTGGCTAATTAACTCCTTAAAGAGAGGCCATTCTAACACTCCATCAGATGAAAGAGAAGAACAAAGGCTTGTTCTCAAGGCTAGGACACAATTACTGAACCTTTTCTGAATAGGCTCTACCTTTATGCTTGTCCCAAGAGATTTTTTTCACAAGCTGTGGGATTTAAATAAACATACAGGCTAGGGAGGGTTTCCTAAAGAAACTGAAATTCTCTGCTTAAAGGAAAGAAGAAAGAAAAGAAATGGTATCCAACCCAACCATGCAGGGTAACTTAACATCAGATGCAGAAATGTGCTAATCCAATTTCAGGTGCAATTTTCTAGCCTTTCAAGGACTGTAAATAAATGCAAGCATCTTGGACTTAATTTCTCTTGCAAATGTAGGGAAAGCTAAAAGTTTTCTCCAAACTGAGCTTTATTTATCTACTTACGTTCTTAGAAACTGGAAGAAAATCAATGTAAAGTTTTTAAAAATATACCCATACTGTGTATGAGTATGTGTTTAGAAATCAAGTTGTAAGGAAAGCTGCCAACAAAATGGAAAAAGCTGCCAGAAAAATGGAAAAAGAAAACCCATAGTTATTATTATAAATTCTATAACAAAATTCAAACCACTTCAGATTTCTCAGTTCTTGGGAATTGCTGACATTATTAATAGTATTTTTATTATTTTTTTAAATTAAAATCACTATCAGAAAACAGTTTTGAGACAAAATTATTTTTATTTTATTTATGAAAAGCTGAGAAAAATATGTCAAATGATTTGCTTATACTAAAAAACTAATTAACGGGATAGCCAGGAATGAACCCTAGGTTTTCTAACTCCTAGGTCTTACTAAAAATCTGATGGTTTCACATTTTAGTCCCAGAATCCTCTTTCAAACTAAATCTTTTGTGGAACTCCACTAATTGAACAGATATAATTGCAGCTGCTCCAAATGAAGTGGATATTGGGACTAGAGCCCTGTACACCTAAGCTCTCCCTTTCCTCATCCACAATAGACTTTCAGGCATTTCTGGTGATCATCATAACTCCAAAGAACACACTGTGAAAATACCACCATCAAAGATCATCTCTTCTGACTCATTACCTATGGGAAATCTATAGAGTTAAATTGAAATCCAAACATGAACAAGACTAATCACTAAAAAATAACACATTTCATCATAGCTACCATGTAAGATTTTTAAAGTCACAAATATATATTGGTAGAAATAAAAGTAAAAGTTACATTCCATTTGTACCATCCAAAGATAATGGGCACATAGGGTTTACTAATTACCGAACTACTCTCGTGCACTATTGTGATGTGATAGGACGGGAGGAATATTTCATTGCTTTAGCATAACTATCACCTCATTTATAATTGTGACATGAAAACACTAACTAAGCTATTTATTTCCAAAGTTAAATACAGATACCTTTCTTCAAATAAAATTTAGATAAAATCTTATGATGAAGGCATTTTATAAGCTATTCTAGTTAAATGGGGGCAAAGTGTGGGGCATGAAGAGTCAGCTAATATGCCTTTCTAAAGCAGCCAAAGGCTGTAGGAACACTAAAATGGAGGAAGAGCTAACAAAAGTTAAGGATTATTTTAAGGTTTTTGAGCAATTCCTGAAATATAAATGGTGAACAGCATACGCTGTTGATGGATTGACATCTGAAGCAGAGGCAACAACACTTACAGTGTAGGGGAACAAAATTTACCACTCCAAAATGTGTCTCTTTGGCATGTGGATTACTTTAGGCTGATTATTTTTAAGAAAGAAAAGTCTTAGGAAGAACCAAACTTTGACCTTCCCCACTAACCTGTCTAAAACAATTTAGATAGGGGACCTCATCCAAGAAGGGAGCTATCAGCACAGATTGACTACAGCATAATATGGACCAGGTGTGGTAGACAGGGAAGAATTTAGGAGTCTTGAAATTCCTCTCTCTGTCCCACTGTTTCTGTATGGCCCAGCAAACATTTGTTTACCAAACATTTAATCGTTTTCATTTTTCTGTGAATTGTCTCCTTCCCTTGAGGTCCCAGACCCCTACCCCTTTCTCCTTAGCTATGGGTGCCATATAAGCCTCATGTGCTTACCTGCCTGTGGGCTTCATATTCTTATGAAGCCCCCTTGTGGAAGTAATTAAATTTTATTCTTTTCCTGTTAACCTATCTCATGTCAATTTAATTCTTAGACCACCCAAAGGAACCTTCAAGAGTAAGGGAAAACTTTTCTTTCTCAACAATAGGCATAAATAAACGTACTTGAGAGCAAAGCAGAGCTTTGAGTACAAACTTCTTGTCCACACCCACCTGAGTAAACTATTATAATACCACTTCTTTGTAAGCTTCTGCAAAAGGACTACTTGCCAAAACCATAAACAAGGCTCATAAAACAAAGAAGCATTATTTTTTAAAAATATCAGCACAAGCTATCCAGGGTTCAAGCAGTAATCAACCAGCAGGTCAAGTTTATTAATTGCAAGTGCCAGACAGAAAGCAAACCTCAAACTTAATAAAAGTTTTTTTAAAAACTTAAGTTTTTTGAAAATAAAACTTAAATTCAGAAGAGAACCAGGATGGAGATGATTAATAGCACATACACAAAAATACCAAACAATGAGAACAACATATACAAAAAACATCAGGGAAGAGCCGATGATGTCAAAATTTAAATCATACAAAGTAAACAAAAACCTCTACGACCCTTGCATCAGCTCCAGAGAAGCTATCAGCTCCACTCCCTTCTTACTACCAAATACATTATGTCCAATAAACCAGCTGTTTACCAAAAAATATTCACTAAAGTTGTAATATTTAATATTCCTAAAGTTGTAACACCCTAAACTTTAAAGGACCGTGGTCTTCCAAAAAGGATAGCAAACTGGAAAGTAACTGTTCTCTTCTTGCCTGTGCTACAAATTACCCATGGGAGCTGAAGCAAATACGTTTTTCTGTCCCGCAGCCTTTTCATTTGTTAATAAGCTATTCTAACAGCCAAACCACTTACCTCATAATATTATCATAATTATCTGATAATATACATCAAAGCATGATTTAAAATCCTAAATATCACGTAAACCTGTACATTGTGAAAGATACCCATTTTACCAACCAGTCATTGCAAACAGAAGGTGTAATTTATCTGTTAACTGAACTTGAAAAGATTCCATACTAACTTACCATTAACTGAAGAAGAAAAATCCCTATACCTTTATGCTAAGAATCCATCCTATCCTAATAGCCAAGAGAGCTTGTATATAACAAACTTCAGCCTTCTTTCAGCATTATAGACACAGAACTGAAAATCTTCACCAGAGGTCAGTGTCAATAAAAAGTTATTTCAATTACCTGAGCAATTACTCAGTTGAGCTTTCAATTCTAACATAACAAATTATGTATTTGTTATGGGAAGATATATAATGAAAACTTTCAGAGAAAGCATTAAATGAGAGGTGTTATCTTGCTGAAAGAATGCCTATCAGTATATAAAATGATACAACTCATTCAACCATGGCAGTGAATTCTTCCTCCACTCTGTCCAAGGTCCTGTGCTGTAGAGGTCAGTTCTGCAGTGACTTGGCCTACAAGCAATTTAACACACATACACACACAAATTTTTAAAGTAGGCTCCACATTCAACCTAGGGCTTGAATTCACAATCTTGATGAGGTCAAGAGACACATGCTCCACCAATTCAGCCAGTCAGGCACCCCTGACACAAACTGTTAACATAACTAAATACTGAAATCTTGTTTTAAGCTTCCTGTTTGTTAGAAGAACTGAAAGAATTAAACATGTGAAATGTCTCACACAGAAAAGTTTTTAGTGGTTTTGAGAACAAAAAGGATGATGATAAAGCATGTGAACTGGGTTTCATGTGCTAATTGCCTACAGTATGACTTCTTACTCAGTATATGGCTAAACTGGAGCTCTCAGAGTCTAGCATTCAAAATCATAGGATGAGACTTTTTTTTTCTTAACAATTTTTCCTTATAAATCAAAGGGCAAAGACACTTCCAGTGCTGTGTACACTGAAAAAACTTTACCAGTGATCCATGAAGCATATCTTGGAGACTCATTATTATATTGCAACTGCTATGTATTTTATACTCTTAACAACTTCCTGGTCAAGGTTATATATGGCCCAATTATAAATTGATGAGCTGAGGGGTGCCTGGGTGGTTCAGTGGGATAAAGCCTCTGCCTTCAGCTCAGGTCATGATCCCGGGTCCTGGGATGGAGCCCTACGATGGGCTCTCTGCTCAGCAGGGGGCCTGCTTCCTCCTCTCTCTCTGCCTACTTGTGATCTCGGTCTGTCAAATAAATAAATAAAATCTTTAAAAAAATAAATAAATTTAAAAACTGATGAGCTGAGCTCAGAACATCTGGAAACATGGGAAATATTGAAGGAGAATTTGTTACTAGTGGAAGGTTAAACTAAGAGGTTATAAAAGGGAGATGGGCTGGAAAAGACAAGAATTATACATATGGCAGCTATGATGGAGCAAGCAAAAGCAGCCAGTCCAAAGAAAGAGGAGAATGGACTGAATATGCAGAGAGAGTGTCCATAAAGAAAGGAAAAGAAAAGAAAGAGACGGAAATAGAAGAAAAAATAGAGGGTCAAAAAGAGATTTGAATCCTGGAGCAATCCTGGGGCTAACAAGGCTCAGTTTCAGTCCACATGTACCCTTATAATAAATAGTCTATACTTTGACATAATTTGAGCATGACTATTAATGGAAGCCAAACTTAAATCATAGTCTCCCACCTGACATTTCCACCCCAACAGGCTGAATTTCTAAATTCTTAATCTCTTTCGGTATATTTTTTAACTTCAGTGTTTTGGTTTTTTTTTTTTTTTTTTTAAGATTTACTTATTTATTTATTTAAGAGAGAGAGCAAGAGGCTGAGGGAGAGAGAGAATCTCAAGGAGACTCCCTGCTCAGTGTGGAGCCTGACGCAGCCCCATTCCCATGATCCTGAAATCATGACCTGAGCTGAAATTAAGTCACACACCTAACCAACGGAGCCACCCAGGCAACTCCTCTAACTTTAGTTTTTGTCAAAACTTAGAGGTGGGTGGCCACATCCTTTTATGGGTGTCCCTATCACATGATCTCTACTATATCCACTAGCTGACCATGTAAGATTCAAATTTAACAACTAAATGTAGCAACCTGAGAGCAGAGCAATCTAAACAATCAAATATTTGAATCCTTACTATGCAAGGCACTTCTTTTTAAGAAGTAACTTTTAGGAGCATCTGGGTGGCTCAGTCAGTTAAGCAATTGCCTTCGATCCAAGCCATGATCCCAGAGTCCTGGGATCAAGCCCTGCATTGAGCTCTCTGCTCAGCAGCGAGCCTGCTTCTCTCTCTCCCTCTGTGATCTCTCTCACTTTCACTCTCTATCAAATAAATAAAATCTTTAAAGAAAGGACAAAAAAAGAGATTTTTCTGTTCTTCCCTCTCCTAATTCCTCATTTTCACTCACCCCAAAATATGCAACACTTGCCTTTGTTTACTAATCAAAAGAAAAGTGAAAAGTATAACTAAAGCATATCCTCTCAGCAGAAATCATTTAAGAACTATGGTTTCCTCATCACCTCTGGTGAATTAGTCCTTATACCTGAAATTCTTGTTTCTAAAGAAATAGGGAAGCAAAAATCAGGTCCTGCTATATTAATATCTTTTTTTTATTAAGTCAGTAAAACAAACAAAAAAAGAACAAAAACTAAATACAGAGAAGTCACTAATGACCCAAGAATCTAAAAAAAAAAAAAAAGATTCAAGGTAATATACAATTATTTCTGCCGTGTTTTAAAGAGGCTAAACTAATATAAAAAGAGCAAAAAGGGGAAGTCTATATGAACCTATTAGGTTCCACTAAAGTAAACAATTTTCAATTTCAAAGAACGTACTTTGGGCTTTGGAAAGCAGATATAGCACTTTTACTAGTATGAGTCAATGGTTTCTAGAGGAATCAAATTTGAAGTAATTCTTCCTAAAACCAATTTCACAAAATCTGCATATTATAAGCAGTTTTAAATTATCTGCCAATCAATCAAAAGCATATTCTGAGTATTTTCTATCTGTTCTGTGTAAGATATGTATCAGACAATACCTGTGTTCAAAAATTTTAAATTTAGGGCACCTAAGTGGCTCAGTCAGTTAAGCATCTGCCTTCAGCTCAAGTCATGATCACAGGGTCCTGGGATCAAGCCTTACATGGGGCTCCCTGCTCTCTGCCTGCTTCTGCCACTCCCCCTACTTGTGTGCGCTCTCTCTCTGTCTCTCTCTCTCTCTCTGTATGGGTTAAATAAATGAATAAAATCTTAAAAAAATTCTTTTAATTAAAAAATTCTAAATTTAACAGGAGAAATAAGAAACCCTATGGTGGAAGAACTTACAAATTATAAAGGGACATGTAACTAAGTGTTAGATGGTGTCAATATAAACCAAAGCGCCTATACAGGCACTAAAGACTGAAGAGAAAATGAAACATGTAGTAAAAAAGATCATTCCACAGCAGCAATAACTGATTGTTGTCAGTGTGATAGCAGATGTTCTTAAAAGCAAATTTAAAGGAAGCTAAAGCAATGCAATTTCTGTCTATGTCAAATGATCACTAAGGAAGGATGGAGTCCCACCATCTAAGCTCTTTCTTCATAATTTACTAGAGATTAAACTCTGTTTCTCAGAACACAAAACCATTTTTATTTTAAAACCCATCAAAAATCATAAAATAAAGGTCTTCAAAAACAAAATTCAGTACAACTGTAGTATCATTAAAATAAGTAACCAAATAAAATTGAGTTTAACATAAACTAAATAAATTTAGTTTAACATAAAGTGGATGAACTTATTGTAAAAATGAAAAACCAGATACGAATTAATAAATTTTTAATTACCAACAACTTGCAAGGGTGAAGCACATTTAGGGATAAGTTGTGTGTTTTTTTGTTTTTACCTTACCAGTGAGTATTATGTTTCCTTTTCTTTTTTTCTTTTTTTTAGATTTTATTTATTTATTTGAAAGAGAGAGAGAGAGAATGAGAGTGAAAGAGAGCATGAGAGGGAAGAGTTCAGAGGGAGAAGCAGACTCCAGGATCATGACCTGAGCCAAAGGCACTCGCTTAACCAACTGAGCCACCCAGGTGCCCCCCCCCCAACTTTTTAAAGATTTTATTTATTTGACAGATATCACAAGTAGGCAGAGAGGAAGGCAGAGAGATAGAGAAAAGCAGGCTCCCTGCTGAGCAGAGAGACCGATTCGGGGCTCAATCCCAGGACCTGAGACCATGACCTGAGTCAAAGGCAGAGGCTTAACCCTCTGAGCCACCCAGGTGCCCTGAGTATTAGGCTTCTTAAAATATTTCAGTCAGGCCAACAATTGGGATTAAAAAATAATCTAAGATCTTTAATAATAGAATCTGGTACTTAAGGGATTAAATATGAAACAGTATCTACTGGATGCATTTGAATTTTCCAGGTAAACTTGATTAAAAAAGAAAAAGTACTCATTAAACAGTAGCATTCATTTAGGACTTAATCATATTTTATTTTAAGAGGACATGTTCCCTAGAATCAGGGTTGGTTGTGTCTAACTACTATAAGGATTTACAAAGGGTAGTTAAAAAAAAAAAAAAAAGAAGAAGAAGAAGTCAAAAACAAAGGCAACCCAATCAAAGCTGGGGTTGGCAGGTGTGGGGCCAGACTGAGTACAGATCCTTAGAGAAAAGATAAAGGCAAACAGAGGCAGATAATGAGATGAACATGATGCTTTTTTTTTTTTTTAATTTTTATTTTTTTCCTGGAACAAGCAAATTCTCAGTGCTATAAAAGATGAAAGGGATAGTCAGCTATGAGGTCAAGAAACCAAGATCAATTGCTAAGAAAGCTGAAAGAGTAGTGAGGCAATGATCAACATGGCCAGGAGATGAAACACCAAGAAAAACATTTCATAACACCTCAAAGATAAACTTAGCCTGTATACTCCCCTTTATTAATAATTTGGAATTCTAACTAATGATACTACACATGAATACTTTTTGAATAACTGGTCCTTTGTTAAGGTATAATACTGAAAAAAAAAGAATCATCTGCATATATAAATTGTAAACATACACTGAAATCCTGGAGTTTTGTAAAATACGCTGGTTTTTTCTAAAGGTCAAAATAAATGGCAAAACAATATATTTTGGATATTAGTAAATAATATGCTCAAATAAATACCAAATGTTAAAATTAAGGCTTCTAACGCATCAGGGAATATTTTCAGTATATGTTCTGTTAAAAGACTATGTATATGACAAAAAAAGATAAAAAATGGTGCTCAGAAAAGAGAGGAAACACCACCACCACAGATGAAGAATTCTTCCCAAGACACTGAACCTAAATCTGATCAAGCCTCTTAGATTAGTGGTTCTCCATGGGGGCAATTTTTGCCCCTGGGGACATTAAGCAATGTCAATAGACATTTTTGGTTGTTCCAACCAGGGAGTTTCTAGTGGTTAGAGACAAGCAATGCTGTTAAACATCATCCTACAATGACCAGGGACAGTTACCCACAACAAAAAATGACCCATCCATCCATCCATCCATCCACAATCAATAGCAAGAATGGAGACTGTGAAACCCTTCCCTAGGTCTAACAGGAAATAAAGAGGTCAGAGAAACATGCAGATTAAGAACTTTATGGGAATGCAATCAGCAACATCTGGAACTTGGGAGACTTCAAAGGACAAAAGACCCAATTTCTTCAACAAATAAATTACAAGGGAAAAAAACAGGACAGAGGGATCTATGTTTACAGAGTAAAAGAGACTTAAAACCCAAGTCAGCTGGGGGCCTGGGTGGCTCAGTCGGTTAAGCAACTGCCTCTTGGTTTCAGCTTAGGCTGTGATCTCAGGGTCATAAGATCAAGCCCCATGCTGGGCTCCATGCTTAGCGTGGAGTCTGCCTGGGACTCTCTCCCTCTCCCTGTCTGTCCCTCTTCCTGCTCACTCTCACTCTCTCTCTTTCAAATAAATAAATAAATAATCTTTTTTTAAAAAGCAGGGGGAGTGGCACCTGGGTCGCTCAGTTAAGTTAGGTGGCTGCCTTCAGCTCAGGTCATGATCCCAGGGTCCTGGGATCCAGACCTGCATTGTGCTCCCTGCTCAGTCGGGAGCTTGCTTCTCCCTCTCTGTCTTCTTACAGCTCTGCCTATTTATGTGCTCTTCCTCTTTCTCTCTGTCAAATAAATAAATGAAATCTTTAGGAGGAAAAAAAGCAAGGGGAGTGGCAGGCAGAGGGAGAAGCAGGCACTCCGCTGAGCAAGGAGTGCTAGACCCCAGGACCCTGGGGTCATGCTAAGCCAAAGAAGGCAGGCACTTAACTGACTGAGCCACCCAGGCATCCCTCAAATAAATAAGTAAATAAATCTTTTTAAAAAATCATTATCAACCAAAGGTAATGTATAGACTAGAACAAAACAACTTAAAAAAAAGTTATACAATTGGAAAAATCTTAACAATGGCCAGATACCTAGTAAGATACTATTGCTAATTTTTTTTTTAGATGTCATAATGGTGTTGTGGTTATGTGTGTGTGTGTATAAAATTTTTACAGAATAAATGATTTCTGGAATTTGCTTCAAAATAGTCCACCTGAAGATTTTGATGAAAACCAAAAAGCTTTATCAGTCAATTAAAAAAAAATCTATCAAAATAATGGTGCTAAAGAAACTACTGGATTCTTGAATTATAAAAGATAAACACTTTATAGTTTAGGTAAAGCACTAAAAGTTGCTTTTTTAAAAAGTAATGTTTTGCTAAATTATTACCATACCTTAAAGTGTGTCAAAACTGGAGATCAAGCCTCTACAAAAGTTCAGAGAAAGAGATCATCTCTCCTCTCTCAGGAAATGACTTCCAGGGCACCTGGGTGGCTCCATTAAATGGCTGCCTTTGGCTCAGGTCATGATCTCGGGGTCCTGGAATTGAGCCCTGCGCTGGGCTCCCTGCTCAGTGGGAAGCCTGCTTCTCCATCTCCCTCTGCCTCTCCCCCTGTTCATGCTCTTTCTCTCTCAAATAAATAAAACCTTTTTTAAAAAAAGAAAATGACTTCCCTTTCCTGCCCTTCCCACTGGGAAAATAAGACCTTACTGCACACCTGTGCAGAAACTTAAAGAGAGTGATGATGCTGGAAACCTTCCTCTGCAAAGATTCTTCTAGAAAGCCATAATCAATGAAGTCATCTGAGCTGCATAATTGTCCCTAGTAACTCTCAATTCATACTCTGTTCTTTATGAGTACTCTGGAATGGCCATTAGGCCTCCAAGGTAAACTATTCTAAGCTGAAGAGGATTTTCCACTCTACTGTTTCCTTTAATGCCCGAAAGAGACTAACATGGACTATCAAAATTAGGAAAATAACTTAATTGCTATTACTACCCATTTTTAGACTACGGCACAGAACTTGAAAATATTTATGTTCTTTTCTGTTCCAAATTATGCTACAGATTTAAATGTTTCCAAAATAGGCAAAGCAAGTTCTACATGGTTCTAAAGGAGGTACTTCCATGTTACCTTTAACTTTTACTTGATATATGTGAGTGAAGACAACCTCATACAGGGTATGTTCCTTTAAAAAAAAAAAAAAATCATTCTTTTTTTAGATTTTATTTATTTACATGAGAAAGAGAAAGCACAAGTTGGGGGAGGGGCAGAGGGAGAATCTCAGGCAGACTCCACACTGAGCACTAAGCTTGATGGGGCTCAATCTCACAATCATGAGATCATGATTTTTACAGAATGAGAACTACAGAAGTTTTACAGAATTTGAGCTGAAATCAAGAGTTGGACGCTTAACCAACTGAGCTATCCAGGCACCCCTTAATATTTTCAAGTAAGCTCTACGCCCAACGTGGGGCTTGATCTCACAAGATCAAGAGTTGCATGCTCTACTGACTAAGCCAGCCAGGTGCTCCCCTGGAATAATCATTCTTAGTGGAATAAGTACCTGTGTTCTTCTAAAGATTAGTAATAACACAGTCAACTCATTAAATCAAATTACTGTAAAGATGTGCCATAATGGTTTTGTGACTTGGCTATTAAGTATCAGAGGTGGAAGAGATTGATTGTGGGGGGGGGGGGGGGGGGGGGGAGAGACAGACAGAGAGGGAGGGAGAGAGAGAGAGAAAATTTTAAGCAGGTTCCATTCCCAGAGTGGAGCCAGACACAGGGCTCAAGCTCACAATCCTGGATCATGACCTAAGCCGAAATCAAGAGTCAGACACTTAACCAACTGAGCCAACCAGGTGGCTGATCAGAGGTAGAATTTAAATCCAGGAATGTCAGGATCTGTGACATTCTCCTGTGTCTTTCACAGTATCATCTCCCTAGAGAACACAGTGCCCTTGGTCTCAAACGGTGAGGTTTACCTCCAAAAGAAGACAGTCCTGGATGACTAAAAGTGAGAAAGATAACTGATCACAAAGAAACAGGAGGCTAAATGGATTGTTGAGTTACAACATACAGTCTGATTGGATTCAAACAGGCCCGTGTCTAAATTCTGGTTCTCTCTTCTACTAGCTGTATGATCCTGGGCAAGTTACTTCACTTCTTCATGCCTGAGTTTCCCCATGTGCAAAGGAAAGATAAGAACAAAACATCCATACTGGGCTTTTGCTAATCTGCCAAATAGCAAATAATATTCTAAAGCTTATTGGCTTAGTGCCCTCCTCTACTTTCTTCCCTGGGGTTGAATTAAAAAAAACAAAAAAGCACATCAAGATTACACAGGAAAGGGGCATCTGGGTGGCTCAGTGGGTTAAAGCCTCTGGCGTCCGCTCAGTTCATGATCTCAGGGTCGTGGGATCGAGCACCGCATGGGGCTCTCTGCTCAGTGGGGAGCCTGCTTCCCCTTCTCTCTCTGCCTGCCTCTGCCTCTCTGCCCACTTGTGATGTCTCTCTGTCAAATAAATAAATAAAATCTTTAAAAAAAAATTCCACAGGAAACAGGAAAATTCTAGGTTGCTTAAGAGACTTTATAACAGCATCAATGACTGCTTCCTGTTAAATGCCCATGTATGCCAATTATTTTGGATTTTTTAACCTTGACTGAATGAACAAACAAGTGGGACCATATCAAAGTTAAAAGCTTCCAACAATAAACAAAATGAAATGGCAATCTACAGAATGAGAGAAAATATTTACAAGCCATCTCTCTGATAGAAGGTTAGTATCCAAAATATATAAGGAATTCATACAAATCAATAGCCCCCCCAAAAAAAGGACCCAAACAATCCATTTAAAAAATACGCAGAAAATCTAAATAGATATTTTTCCACAGATGGCCAACAGGTGCATCAAAAGATGCTCAAAATCACCAATCATCAGGGAAGTGCAAATTAAGCCATAATGAGGTATCTATCACCTCACACCTGTTAGAATGGCTATTATTAAAAAAACAAAAACAAAAACAAAAAAACAAGAGACAGATGTTGGAGAGGCTGTAGAGAAAAGGGAACCCTTGTGCACTGTTGGTAGGAACATAAATTGATAGAGCCACTACTGGAAAACAGTAGAGGTTCCTCAAAAAAACAAGATGGGATTGGGAGGGAGACAAACCATAAGTGACTCTTAACCTCACAAATCAAACTGAGGGTTGCTGGGGGAGGGGGGTTGGGAGAAGAAGGGTGGGGTTATGGACATTGGGGGAGGGTATGTGCTTTGATGAGTGCTGTGAAGTGTGTAAACCTGGCGATTCACAGACCTGTACCCCTGGGGATAAAAATATATTATATGTTTATAAAAAATAAAAAATTAAAATAAAATTAAAAAAAAATAGGAGTACCACATGATCTAACAATCTCATAGAAGTGGGGATATACCTGAAGGAAATGAAACCACTATCTTGAAGAGATAGATACCTACTCCCCCATGTTCATTGCCACATTATGCACAACAGCCGAGACATGGAAACAACCTAAGTGCCACTAATGGATGAACAGAAGAGGAAAATATGGTACATACAAACACATACACACAGTGGAATACTATTCAGTCATAAAAAAGGAAGGAAATCCTGCCTTTTGCAACATGGATGGGCTTTGAGGGCATTATGCTAAGCAAAATAAGTCAGAAAGAAAAAAAAAATTCTGTATGTTCTCACTTACATGAGGAATCTAAAAAAGCCAAACTCATAAAAATAGGGAGTAGTAGAATGTTGTTTGGGAGATAGGGGAAATAGAGATGTTTGTCAAAGGGTACAAACTTCCAGCTACAAGATAAGTAAATTCTAGGGATCTAAAGTACAGCATGGTGAATAAAGTATATACAACATAATGTACTATAGACTCAAAAGTTACTAAGAGAGAGTATATTTTGAGTATTATCACCATATACACCCAAAAAGGTAATTATGGGGAGTAGAGGTATTCACTAACCTTATTGTGATAATCATTTTACAATATATATGGGTATCAATCATCATGATGACACCTTAAATTAAGTCAATATCTCAATAAAACTGGGAGAAAAGAACTTCATTGACAGGAAGAGAAATACCACGTCAGAGTGGTATTATATAAGTTTGGGTAGAAAAGAATATTATAGTAAATATAGTAAATATTCTAAATTTTCAAAATACTGTGCTGATATAGAGCTGACAGGCCCTGAAGAAGATACTCTGACATACACAGAAAATAAAACCTCAAAGTTCTTCCCAAAAGATTCAATACAAAATTCCTACTCAAGCTGTTTTGTAACCATCTTGTAACCATCAACAGCAAAGGATCTATGTATAATTTACTTATGTATACAGTACAATCACATACTCTATAAGGAAATTCACTAGGTTTGTAATTTAAAATTTGTAGGCATTCCCTTTATTTGAAAAAGATTGTAGGTCTGGCTTTTCTTTGTGCAGATTGCAAGTAAAATAAACTACTGTCTCCAGCAGATTTAAATCCAAAATCAGTGCAAAGATTTCTTCCACAAGCTCATCACCTAAATACTGCTAATTATAATACAAAACATATAGGGAGAGCATTTTATGACCAAGAAGTATTAAAATATTTATTAGTATTTTATATATAAATATATATATATATCACAAGTATTAATACATTTGAAAACTCAATGAAAGAGTAATCTTAACTTCTTAGAATGTTGTCCAACATCCAAGAAAAAAAAATCTGAAATGTTCTATCAAAGTCTAATCCCAAATCTCACTGAACTTCTCAATTAACCTTTCTGTTTATTATTAACCTAATGCAGTAAAGCATTTTCTTGGACACAAGCCAAAAACAAATTATTTGAGCCCTCTAGCCTTTTCTGCAACATTTTAATAAAACAAAATGAAAATACCCACTTTCTTAAAGTGATTAAAAATAAGAGAAATAAGGGGCACCTGGGTGGTTCAGTCAGTTAAGCATCTGCATTCAGCTCAGGTCATGTTCCCAGGGTCACAGGATTGAGCTCCACATTGGACTCCCTGCTGCGGGGGTGGGGGTGGGGGTCTGCTTTTTCCTCTCCCTTTGCCCCTTTCCCCAATTATGTTCTCTCTCTTTGTGTTCCTTCTCTCTCTCAAATAAATAAATAAATTCTTTAAAAAATAAAAAAAATTAAAAATAAGAGAAATAAGCATTATTATTTAAGCTTAGAATGACTTTTAAGGAATAGGAAAACAAAGCATTTTCACCACAAAAATACAAAAAAATATGATGAAGAATAAAAAACACAGGTATCTCCTCACCCAAAAATAATCTTCTAGAACATTTTTTGTGTATTCTGGTAATTTTTCCCTGTTCAAGTACAAATGTATTTATAAAATTTGTACTATGATGGTTGCATAACACTGTTAATGTTCTAAAATGTCACTAATGGTTAAATTTTGTTATGTGCATTTTACCAGAACAAAAATTTTAACTTTGATTATACTATGTATATAGTTATCTATCTTGCTTTTTTCCCCATATTGAACATTATTTTGCACATATTTTCTAATAAAAAATTCTAAATACTTGTTCATTAAATAATTCATAATTTTTTTTAATGCTTAGAGTATTTATTTGTGGTATAACTATTTATATGGCTATTCCTTTATTTTTCCTCACTGGCCCATTCACTCCTCTATTAATGGACATTCAGCTGTTTCTAATTTTCTACCACATAATTTTCATAAATATTTACATTAATATTTGTTGAATCTCAGTATGTTTTCTTAGGCTAAAATCCTATGAGTACCTCTTCACCCCCACAAGACACACAAAACTCATGTTTTTTAAGTAATAAAGTTTACACATTAAAGCCACCACATTTCTCCCCCTCCCTGGTCTCATTTTCCTCTCTATTCTTCAGGTACCTACTATTCTGAATTTTGTTTAACATTCCTATGAATACTTTTAAGTGATCTGGATATTTTTCAAAACTTCACATAAATGGTGCTCATGAAGTGCATCTACTTCCCTTGACTACACAGAAATCAAACCATCAGCTACCAGCATTTACAATGGAGATCAAAAGACGCATGGCTTTAGCCCCACTCATCACTTTGCTCTGATTCCATTTCAGGTTCACAGAGAAGTTTATCTTTTTTTAATGTGACTATGTCATTTCAGTTTCTAATTTTTATTTTATTTGTCTTCTATCAGAACAGGGGGGTGCAAAGTATATATTTACAAGAATTATGTTAAGTATCCTCTACTCGGGTATTAAAAGCAAATAAAAACTGGTAACTTGAATTAAAGCATTCCAAAGATAAGGGCTAAATATACTGCTAGAAATACTTTACCCTCATCATTTGTTCACCAAGGACACTGTGTCCCATATCATGTGAAGGGAAAGGAAGCACTGGTAAATAATAGTAGAAAACTGATCCCAGAATATCTGACTTCTACTTTCTAGGACCATCCTCCTTCACAATCAAAATTCAAAAGGCGAAAAAAAAAAAAAAAGGCAAAAACAAATTTCAAGAACTACCTTTAACAACTTTCTTAGGGACCCACAGAAGAATTAAAAACTACATTATAGAAAAAAATTAATAAACACCTACACCCTGAAATAGACACTGCCTGTACTCCATGTATAAAAAAAAACTTACACATTCACAGGTTGGGGTTCCTTTACCTAAAATATATGTCAAAAAGAAAAATTCACTCAAACCCTACTTTATTCCATATACTAAATTAACTCAAATGATCAAGGACCTAACTGTAAGAGTTAAACAGAAGTATATATTTGTGGGGCTCCTGCCTTCAGCTCAGGTCATGATCCCAGAGTCCTGGGATAGACCCCTGCATTGGGCTCCCTGTTGGGCAGAAAGCCTGCTTCTCCCTCTTCCACTCTCCCTGCTTGTGTTCCCTCTCTCACTTTCTCTGTCAAATAAATAAAATCTCTTAAAAAAAAAAAGAAATATAACTTCGTGACACAGATTTGGCAATGGATTCTTAGGTGTGACATCAAAACATGAATAACAGAAGAAAAACTAGGTAAACTGTAAAGAACCAAAGTTGTGTCTGTGTTTTTATCTTTCACTTTAATAGAAAGGCTAATGTTATAAACTTTAGGATATAAAAGGTATTAATCTCTGTGACTCAAAGAGTTAATATGAATGTTCATAGCAGCAATGTCCACAATAGCCAAACTGTGGGAAGAGCAGAGATGCCTTTCAACAAACGAATGGATAAAGGAGATGTGGTCCATATATACAATGGACTGTTACTCAGCCATCAGAAAAGATGAATACCCAGCTTGTACTTCAGCATGGATGGGACTGGAGGAGATTATGCTAAGTGAAATAAGTCAAGCAGAAAAAGTCAATTATCATATGGTTTCACTTATTTGTGGAACATAAGGAATATCATGGAGATGAACCATGAGAGACTATAGACTCCGAGAAACTGAGGGTTTTGGTTGGGGGCGGGGGAGATGCGTTAGCCCAGTGAGGAATATTAAGGGGGACAAGTATTGTGCTTCCTTCGGCAGCACATATACTAAAAAAAAGGAGGGTACGTATTGCATGGAGCACCGGGTGTTATGAACAAACAATGAATCATGGAACACTACTACATCAAGAAATGATGATATACTGTATGGTGACTAACATAGCATTATAATAATAATAACAACAACAACAATAGTTTAAGAGGAAACAAAATTTTTCCACCAAATCCAGCATGTAAAATAACAAAGGCCATGCCATTATCAATACTTCTCCAATCCTATACTCTTCATTTCTCTAATCTATCACTGACCCCCTCCTACTTTACCTCCCTCACAGTCTTTATTCATGTGTCCATTAAAGGTCCACATTTCTCAAAGTTCTGCTCTTGGCCTACCTTCTGTTCCTCAGTACTCTCTTGAATTCAATGACCACTAAAAAAATGCTCATAATTTCCAGACCTCTCCTTTTGCCAAGCCTATACCACTGAAACCCAGACACAGATTTCTGAATTCCTAATAAAAATCAGCAAGAACAGTTCAGCAAAAAAGTAGCCAGAATTTGCTGGTTTTGAAGATTCTTAGTCTCTCTAGATGCAAAAAATATTAAAATAAGAAATGGCTTCCAAGCAAAATTCAAATCCAAGGAATTGCCAAAAAAAACACAGTCTAAAAGATAAGGTTGAGAATGTAGCTATAAAATTCTTTGTCATACTTCAGAAAGCTCTGAGGTGGTGCTTCTGAGTACTATTCAGTTAAACAAAAGGCCTTTAAAGGTTTTTAAAGTACAATTCACAAATTCTTTTAATCAAACACTAGAGCTTCCAACAAGCTAAAAGCCACTGTCCCTTAGTAGAGTCCTAAGATAGAAAATGGATTATCTTACAGAGATTTGTTAAGTGTGACTTCTAACTAATGGAGTGAGCTCAAATAAGAATTTATAGAAGATCCATAAAGTTTTTAAGAGAATTATACGAGTAGAAACACTGCTTACTTGGACTAAAACGAAGAGTCCTTTAGACTTCCAAACATCTGCAGGGAGGAAATGGGCAGAAGAAACTACACAACTGTAAATAAACAGGCTACCTTTCACAGAAAAGGAAGGACAACCCAAAGTACAGAACCAAAAGCCCAGAAGACAAAGCTAAGAGCCATGGAAAAATTCCCAGACTTCGAATTCTAATCAAAGAACTACTAACTTGTGTCTAGTGGAATTTCAGAAGTGGTATGAAGTAATGGCACCTTTATGACATTTTCCCTTTTTTTGAACAAGACAGCCTATTGGGGTTATCTTAGTCTGTCTGGCCTGACCACTGTATTCTGAATGTGTAAGGAACAGACAATTTGCCTCTTTGGTTTCACAGATCCTCAGATTGAGAGGTAATGTACTCAAGGAGCTGAAATTAAGGAACTACACCTACTGAGGCCTATACCTATGCCTTATCCAAACCTAGACTTGACTTAGATAATGATATTTTGGACCATAAGCTAATATTTAAAAGGAGAGACTTGCAGGATATTGGGAAGGGGACAAGTATATTTTACATGTGAGAGGAACATCAATAATTTTGGCTAGGAATATACTGTAGTGATTTAAAATATGTTCACAAATTCATTGACACTGCCTTCAAAAGATGGAGCATACGCCCCTTCCCCTTGAGTGTGGGCTGGACTTAGGGACCCAGTGCCAACAATAATAAAAAAAGTTACTTCCAAAGGACAGAGTAGGAAAAGAGAGAAATGGTTAACTTTACAATGGAAAAACTTGGTAAACACTATCTTAAGATGTGATGACAGTTAACATCAACAGTCAGGTCATGTGGATTGCTCATATCCTCTAATATGGTGTGAGGAGAAAGGCCCTTCACCTCTGTTGCAATCTTTCCCAGAACCTGTAAGTTCAGTCTAACCATAAGAAAAAAACAGACAAGCCCAGATTGGGGGACATTCTACAGGGTATCTAGCCCCTCTGCTTCAAGACTGTATCATCCTGAAAAATAAGGAAAGATGAGAGACTAACACAGACCAGAGGAAATTAGGGAGATATAACAACCAAACGCATTTAGGTAGTTTAGTCAGCAACTTAGTGGTACCCTGAATTGGATCCTGGAACAGAAAGAGAACATTAATGGAAAAACTGGTGAAATACAAATAAAATCTGTAGTTTAATTAGTAGCAATGGGCCAGTATTAGTTTGTTATTTTTACAAATGTACCATGGTAATACAAAATGTTAACAGGGAAAGCTGGATGAAGACAAGAGAATAAGGGAACTCACTGTACTATCTCTACAACTTCAGTATAAATCTAAAATTATTAAAAAAATAAAGTTAATCTATAACCTTCCCACCCCCTTCACCCAAAATCATACCTATTGCAGAGGCTGGTAAGAGGGCTGAATGAATCAATACACAGAACAGTGCTTAGAGCATGATGAGAGTATATTAACTAATAGCAATTACTATTCTTACATTAAGCCTTAGTAGACATTTGCTAAATGGATGAATATTAAAACATAACAACAAACCAACAAAAACTAAATTGATTAATTCCATACTTGTTATACTGTTCCATTCCTCTTTATTTCCCAGCAAAAATAAACTATGACATATACTTTTTTTTTAAAGCAGAAGTGATGGTATACAAGTCAGTGACTAAGTCATACAAGGCACTGTGGCTTCCTGCTTGCTTTTTCTTTCTTGGATCACTCACCAGGGAGGAAACCAGTTGTTATGTCATTCTATGGCCAAGAACCAAAAGTGATCTGAAGCCTCTTTCAACAGCCACATGAGTGAACACGGAGGCATATCCTCCAGCCCCAATCCTTAGGGTAGCTATAGCTTTGTCCAATATCCAGTGCAACTCAACAGGAACCCTGAGCTAGAATCACTTAACTAAGTTCCTCCCAAATTCCTATCCCAACTCCTATGTGAGATAATAAATGCTTGTTGTTTTTATGACCCTAATTTTAGGGGTAATTTGTTAAATAGCAGTAGATAACTAATATGTGGATCCTCTCCCTTAATTCACTCAAAAATTTATCAAAGGTATAATCTAACAAGACACTGTAGCAGACATACATTGATTTTGCTTGTTCAGAATGCCTAATTCCTTTGGCAAACACTCCTCACCTATTCCATATACTAAAAGCTGTCAACCTACACCTTACCTTGCCTTTGGTCAAAGAGCTCGACAAAGCTGGACAAATACTACAAGCTTAAAATACCCTAATTCCTGTAAGAATGGCTTCTCCATGGGTAGCCATGTGACCTAAGCAGGAAAAATAAGGATCAGTATTTAAACAATACACATATATTGGGAAGAAAGAAACAAATCTTCCCCTGGTATTCCTAAGCTGAAAAGATGAATCTGGGACTGATAACCATTATCTTACCTCTATGGGGAGAAAGCTTGTTTACAGTATGACGTGAAAAAAGCCAAGAGATACCTAAAGCCAGGAACCATGTTTGGGCTTCCTAAGTACATAACCCACTAACCTCCTTTTTTGCTTAATTAAATTAGACAGTAATATAGGTGCTTTGTTTTGTCTTTTAAATCTAAGTTGTATCAAATACTAAAGACAAGTTCAAAATATCCTGAGAATTCAGATTATCAGAGCCAGTTGACATAACTGGAGAGAAACTCAAAACAGAGGTGTTCAGTATTACAGACTGTGAGGAAGAGAGATTTTACTAAGTGAAAATGGGGAGTGGATAAAGAACATTCCAAGCAGCAACAGAAAAGGATATGCATGTACAGAAAACACAGTCCTGCTTAGCAGGACTATATAATACAAACAAGTGATTGAGCACCGAAGCCTAAAGAAAATGGACAACTTGGACAACTAGGCTGTTCTCTTTAAACTAAGAGAGTATATGAGGGGGCGATATCACAGGATGACAAATCAAATTCATTTTGTGATCAATACTGTTTGGATGTGACCACTCACTTAGCTATGTATTCACTAGCTTTATCATCATAATTCAGTTCATGCTTCTCTACTGTATCCATAATACTATTAAATGACTTACTAAAATTTAGATATAATTCCTTTGTTTTTGACTTCCTCTAATCTACTTACATTAATAACCCTGGCAATAAACAGGCAGTGGAACTTATTCAGCAGTTATTCTGAGCTGGTTCCTAGTAACTACCACTCATTTATTGCTACCTGCATTTTGGGTGATACTACTAAGTTCTCTTTAATTAATTATACATAGAGCTATCAGGAAAGTTCAGAAAAACGAGAAACCTGAAACTTAGCTTCCAAGTTCAAAAGTCCCACTTTCTCCTTCCAACCATTTAAGAAATTGTTTTATAAAAATCCACACAAAAGTGCTAAGAATGGCCTTATACCATTTATAAAAATTAACTCAAAATGGGTCAAAGACCTAAATATAAGAGCTAAAACTGGAAAACTCTTAGACAAAAATACAGGGGAAAAAGTTCAATGACATTGGATTTGACAATGAATGATTTCTTAGATAAGAAACCAAAAGCACAGGAAACAAAAGAAAAAAAAAAGATAAATAGGACTACATTAAAATTAAAAATTTTGTACATCTAAAAAGTTTAAAGGAAACCAACTGAATGTGAGAGAATATTCGCAAATCATGTATCTGTAAGGGATTGATCCCCGGAATACATACAGAACTCCTACAACTCAATAACACCAAAAGCAACAACAAAAAACAGGTTAAAAATGGGCATGTCTTGAATGGCTATTTCTCCAAAAATCTACAAATCCAAAAATCTACAAATGACCCATAAGCATATGCAAAGATGCTCAACATCACTAATCATTAGGGTATCGAAATCACAATACCACTTCACACCCATTTGGATGGCTATTTATTTACTTATTTATAGTTTTGAGAGAGACATGAGAGCAGGTGTGGGTGGGGGAAGGGGCAGAGGGAGAGAGAGAATCTTATGTAGCCTCCATGCCCAACACAGAGCCTGGCCTCAAGACCCTGATATCATGACCTGAGTAGTAAGCAAGAGTCGGATGCTTAACTAACTGAGCCACCCATGCATAGATGGCAATTGATTAAAAGAAAGAAGGAAAGTGGGGTGCCTGGATGGGCTCAGTTGTTAAGCATCTGCCTTCAGCACAGGTCATGATCCCAGGGTCCTGGGATCAAGCCCCACATCAGACACCCTACTCAGCGGGAAGCCTGCTTCTCCCTCTCCCACCCACACCCCCATCTGTGTTCCCCCTCTTGCTCTCTCTCTCTCCCTGTCAAATAAATAAATAAACTTTATTTAAAAAAAAAAAAAAGAAAGAAGTAAAGTGGAAGAAGGAAAGAAGGACGGGAGGGAGGGAGGAAGGAAGGAAAGAAGGAAAGAAGGGAGTGTTGACAAGGATGTGCAAAATTTGGAATACTCATACATTACTAGAAAGAATGTAAAATGGTGCAGCCACTGTGGAAAACAGTTTGGTAGTTCTTCAAAAATGTAAACACAGAATTACCATATGATCCAAAAATTCCGTTCCTAGGTATACACCCAAAAGAATTACAAGCAGGGATTCAAACCAATTTTGTACATCCATGTCCACAGTAACATGATGCACAATAGCCAAAAGGTGGAAACAACTCAAATGTCTATCAATATATTAATGGATAAACGAAATCTGACAATGCATCCAATGGAATATAATTCAGCCTTAAAAAGGAATGAAATTCTGACACTTGCTATGACATGGATGAATCTTAAGATACTATTCTAAGCAAAATAAGCCAGACACAAAAGGGCAAATATTGCATGATTCCACTTATACGAGGTACCTAGAATAGGGAAATTCATAGATACAGAAAGTAAATAGAAGTTACTAAGGGCCAGAGAGAGGTAGGAATGGGGAATTATTATTTAATGGATACAGTATTCTGTTTGGGATTAGTAGTGATGGTCACACAACACTGTGAATGTGCTTAATATCACTGAACTCTACACTAAAAATGGTTAAATGATAAAGTCTATGTTACATATATTTTACACAATAAAAAAACAAGAACTAAGAATAAGTTTGGACCAGAGGCCTTCTACATTCATCTTGGCAGTAGAGCAGTGGCATACATGGAATGAAGCCCACAGCCAACCAGCCAATACACAAATACTAGCCAAACACAAGCAGTTTCAACATTGCTGAGAAGGATATACTGTCACTCTGAGTTCAGTACAAAGAACTAAAATCTAAAAATTATTTCCAAGTCCTAGTAAGGCTTGGTTTCCTGGCTTCCTTTCAAGCACCCCATCTGTCCACAAGAATAGAACCAGAGAGTCTGAACAGCAACAAGCTGAAAGAAGTCCAACACCAGAGGCTGTCTGTTGGCAGGCTACTAGTCAGAAGCTGAGGATTTCAACACTGCCAAAGCCCCATTCTCACAGGGTCAATGAGCTTACAAAGACAAACACTCAAATCTCTCTCCCTCTCTAAATCATTTTATTAAAGTATAATATACATACAGAAAAGGGTACATCATAAGAAACAATGATTTCTTTTAAAGCCTATTAGGAAAAATTTAAGCTCGGTAATCTCAAATGCATTCTTTATAAATCTGGAGCTTAAAAATAAAATTACTTCAGAACAAATCGCATTTTCTTAACTGACGAATATTAAATCATTTACTTTTAATTTATTTTTTTCTAAATCGAAGGGCTAATCATAGCTATCAAAAAGCTCAACTTGTGTACTGGATGGTCAACTTTGCAATAAGATTATTAAAGACTGAGTTCATCTACTTATACTAACATATTCATGCAAAAAATCCAGAGTTACCTCAAATTCCTCATTTTCTTTTTTCCACATGCCTTCTAACTTACCTCAAAGCAACCCATCTACAGTCAAAACATTTCTTCTGCCTGCTCACATCCTTCCACCTTGACTGTTAAAATTATTTCTATCTGCTCTGCTAATATCATCTCACCTGAACCACTACAATAGCTCCAAGTGTTCTCCTGACTTTAATTTTTTGGGGGGATGGAGGAACAATACTGATTTTTATTAGTTATCCCTGGGCTTGACAAATTTTGAAACATGCTATAATGAACTTTAAAAAGGAAGAGAACTGTCGAAATTGTGGAACAGAGGTGGAAATGTGGAATGGAGATTATCAGAGATCTACATAACCCATTTGGAAGTGGAGTATTAATTTTGGCTTTGTTCATTCTGGATACTTAGCCTTGCTAACATAATGAAGGATGGAGTGCTTTGGTTTTTGCTTTGTTTTCACCCTGAGATCCCTACATATTATCACACAGAGATTTGGAAACAAAAAAGAGAATTGCTTTTAATGTGCAAAAAAACAATCACAACATCAGTGATTGGGGGAGGGTCCTTGGTATCACGGCTTCGCTCTGGACTATACTATAATTCATCCTTCATACATGAGTCAAAGTGATCCAACAAAAACATAAATCCCATTGCATCATTCCTTTGTTTGGAAACTTTTAATTGGTTTCTATTCCACTTAAAATAAAAATCCAAATTTCTTACCAAAACCAATTTCTTGCCTTTTGTTTCCTCTGCATTTTCCACCTCTAAATCAGCCTGCCTCCTTAGAAAGCCTTTCCTCGCTCAAGCTAAAGCAGTAGCCCTTTACTGTGAGGTGGGATCTGGCAGCCATAATTTTTTAAAGATCCCTGGGTGAGTCTGATACTCAGTGATGCTAAGACCAGTGCACTAAGAGTCTTGCTTTTGCTTGCAATAATTTTTCTGCCAATTTACTTCTTGCTATTTTGTACTGCCTGTGGGTTGAGAAACTGGAAAACCAGCATGTAGGATGTGATAAAAAAAAGAAATGACAATCATCAGGATCCTGTACTAAACCCTACCAAAGGTCGTACCTACCTGTTAAATGCAAGGGGTATGTTCAAGAACTCTAAAGAATCTGTACGCCTGTACCAACTTTTCTTAGTTCATGACTCTCAGCTCTGAATAGGAGAGCTGAAGTTGTCAGAGAAATCAAATGCAAATGTTACCTGCTCACAACTGCCTTCCCTAACTCCGAGCTTTGGTAAGGTTCTTCAGTTTCTGATATACTTCCTTACATTAATCACTGCTGTTTTTTTTCTTCTGTCAGCTCTGTAAGATAAAGGATTTGCCTGTGTTGTTTACTGACATTTCCCCAACACCTCTACAGAGTCTGACACATTGTAGGTGCTTAGTAAATACTGAATTCAGTGATTCATTTATTTATTCAACTAATATTTACTGAACATCATGTGCCAGACAGCATCCTAGACCTTGAGGATATGTCAGTGAACAAAACATTAAAAATCCTTTCCCCTTATATGGTGATGTGGAGCACAGGCAAGATTAGTAAATAAAACAAAATATATAGTATGGTAGTTACAGTAAGTGGCAGGAAGGAAAAACACACACAAAAAACTAATCTATGATAACAAAAGGTATGTTACTGGTTGCCTAGGAATTGGGGTAGAGAGAGGGACCGATTATGAAGGGGCACAAGGAAATTTCTGAGGGCTGATGGACACATTCTGCCTCTTGACTAAGTGGTAATTTCACAAGTGTATACACCAGCCAAAATTAATCAAATCAAACACTTCAAATGGATATAGATTATATATGGATATTATATCTCAATGAAGTTTTAAAAAAATAAAGCAGGTAATGGAGGACTGAACTTTTAGAAAGATAGTCAGTGAAAGCATATGGAGAAGGTGAATTAGAAAGAAAAAAAAAAAGATGTCAGAAAGGTGGAAAAGCTATTAATGTAGAAATTTGAAGGAAGATCAATCCAGAGAAAAGGAAGAGTAAATACACAGACCCTAAAAAGGAGCATGTTTGACATGTTCCACAAATTGGTAAGAAGGCCATTGGGTCTAGTTAGACAAGAGTGAGTAAGGGAAAGAGCTAGCTATTAATCTGATTGAGATAGGAAGCCATTAGTGACGTACAAGCCATAAATACATGATGTGACTTACAATTTAAGAGAGATACTCTGTTGATAGATTACTGGGGGTTGAGACTAAGTTAAAGAGCAGATGCAAATAGACCAGCTGGGAGGATGTTGTTACCATCTAAGAGAGAAGTGTTGGTGATCTGAACAGAATAGTCGGGTGGGGTGTTAGTGAGAAATAATACAATTTAAACCATATTTTAAAATTAAAGCTAGCAGGATTTGATGATGGACTGGATGTGGGTGTGAGAAAAAGAAAGGATATATATTGGAAGAATGGAGGTGTCACTAACTGAGATGAAAAAATGAAGAAGGAATCGGTTTAGAAAGCATATGGGGAACTTTGTACGGGGAACTACATACCTTTTCATATTTAAGTAGAATTCTCAAGTATGTCATAAATATGTATCTGGAAATTAGGGGAAAAATCTAGTTTGGAGATATAATTCAAGAGCTGTCAGCATATAGATGGTATTTAAATGCATGAAAATGGGTGAGATAACCTAGGAAGTGTGTTGTACCTAAGAAGAAAAGAGGACCAAGGACTTGAGGCCAGGGACACCCCAACTTTTACATGTTAGGAAAATGGAAGGAGCCAGCAAAAGATATCTAAAAAGGGGAAAGGAAAGAGCAGACTAAATAGCTAAGAGGAAAATCAGGCAAATATGGTATCCTAGAAGGACAAGTGTTTCAAAGGAAAGAGAACTCAAGTATGACAAATACTGCTCATTGGTCAATCTCAACCTCAATGCAATCTCAAAAAGGTATTACTTAAGACCAAAATAAATGCAAAACATTATATAAATTTTTAAACAGCGACTTGGCTAAGAAAACCAAGTACTACATTAATAATAGAGCGAATATTTAACACATCAAAAATATAAAATACCACTTATTACACAATAAGAATATATAAAACATACTCAAAATGTTTACTTTTCAACTGGTAAATTATTAGCTACTGAATAATTCTGATTTTAATCTTCCGTAACTAGATGACCACTTTAAACTTACATTTCCCCCCATTAACTATAACCTATTCTCTGTTACCTAACTATCCATTTTAATTTAAAATGTTAAAAGCTTTTTTTGCATCTTTTTTCCTGTTTTGGTAAACATTTCCTTCTGTACAGACTCTAGACATTGTCTTATATAAATGAAACCTTGGAACTTAAATTCAGGACCACAACTTTAGAACACAAACTATTATGAAACATACCTTAGAGATACAAAAGAGGGTTGGTCCATTCAGAACTAAAGTTTAAATAAACTCCATGTTCTAAACCTGATATAAAATATAAAAATGAAAAATTTATTTGAAAAAATGCATTCTAAACTGATTTAATCAATCCCTAGTGATGAAGAGTGGTTTGTTTATACCAACACTAAATTCTACAGAAGTTATTATTTATTACATTGCTAAGAATGAAAACAAGCTTAAATACAAGAATTATCAGAAATAGGCCAACCATTACAGCTTATATAACCAAATGAGATATCTAAGCTCCCCTTGGTAGATTTTTGGAATAAGGCAATATCATCTTAAAATGGTGACTGAGCACTGATAAAAACAATGGCATTTTATTTATTCTCTGTATTCTATCCTTATATTTCACTTTTTAAAAAAATTTTATGTATGTATGGATGGATGTATTGAGCATGAGCAGGGGAAGCAGCAGAGGGAACGGGAGACAATCTCAAGCAGACTCCACAGCAAGCGTGGAGCACCAAGTGGGGCTTGATCCCATGACCCCGAGATCATGACATGAACTGAAATCAAGAGTTGGACGCCCAGGTGCCCCATCCTTATGTTTCTCCATATATTTATACACACACACATAAAGTGTAGGTATGTACATATGTATATAAGTGAGATAGGGTGTATCAGAGAATGTGTGTATGTTTTAATCTTTGTTTCTTTTCCTATGACACAAAGCAGGGAGCTGTGGTGGCACTGCTCAAGCTGGTGAAGCTACAGTGGAGCATAACAGAGCTCAGCTGCTAAATAGTAATAATAAGCTGGTTATTAATCGCCCAAGCTTAAGGAGGATAATGTCAGACCTGGGGGAGGCAGATGAAGTGGAGCTGCAGCACCTGGGGGCAGCCAAACAGAAGGCACCTGCAGTTCACTGCACAGGTGTATCACATCTTGGAGCTATGCTGGGATAAACGTGTGGAGAAGCCAGGGAATCGCCTAGACTCTCCCACTGAAAATTGTCTCTAGTTGTGTGGACTGCTTCATTGACACTACTATCACCAGTTAGTTTGCCCAAACTGTACAGGAAGGAGAATAGTAGGCTATCCCCTAGAAGAGTCACAGAAGAGGAAAAGGACTTATTATTAAGCAGACTGAAGGGCCAGGGAGTGGAGGTTGTCATTCCTTGTCAGGTCAAGTTGAGGCTGTTGGTACTAAAAAGTAACAAATGTTTGTAAAGTGAAATTTATTTATTTGGAATTCAGAAATTTCATGTTATATCACAATTACTCAATAAATGCGAATTCTCCAAAAAATTAAATTGATTATTTTTTAAAAGATTTGATTTATTTATTTGACAGAGAGAGATCACAAGTAGGCAGAAAGACAGGCGGAGAGAGAGTGGGGGGCAGGCTCTTTGCTGAGCAGAGAGCCCGATGTGGGGCTCGATCCCAGGACCCTGAGATCATGACCTGAGCCGAAGGCAGAGGTTTAATCCACTGAGCCACCCAGGAGCCCCTAAATTGATTATTAATCACCGGTTTTAGCAGATACCTACTGTTCATTAGCCAAAATTACACAAGAATATCAGTACATTTCATTTTATTTTTTTAAAGACTTTATTTATTTATTTGAGAGTGAGCACGAGCGAGAGGTTAGTGGCAGAGGAAGGAGAAGCAGACCCCACTGAGCAGGGAGCCTGATTCTGAGCTCAATCCTAAGACCTTGAGATCATGACCTGAGCTGAAGGCAGATGCCCAATCAACTGTGCCACCCAGGCACACCAGTACATTTAGTTCTAGGAGGAATTATGGAAATTAAATATAAGTGAATGCGTTCCTTGGAGATTAGACACTTGCCTAGCCTTCAGATGAAATGTTGACTTTTTAATCCAGAGTCTAAACCTGTCCTCGTTCTGTAAATGCGAGTGAGTAGACCATTGTATATTCCTATTATCTAACTGCGTACAAATGACAGAACTAAACATATGATGAGTTGGTCAGAAAAAAAAATCAGATCAATAAAGACAAACACTATTTTCTTCCCTGTATCTGCTGAAAACACACTCCAACCTAGAGGAGTACCTGGTACACTAAAACCTAGTCTAGAAAAGGAAGTAACACTAGCCATTTTTAAAACACAAAAAAGAAACAGAGCTTTGTATTTATGACCTCTATAGGCAGGGTACCTCAAAATGTATACAAAAAACAATTCGGTGGAAGATAAGAGGAACAATTTAATACTGAATAGTTTAGCACTGAGGTTGTGGCTAGATGTTTTCTCACAAATTGTCTTATTGGTCTTGTAAAACAAGAAGTCACAAAAGAGGGGTGCCTAGCTGGCTCATTCAGAAGAGCATGCAACTTTTGGTCTCAGGGTTGTGAGTTCGAGCCCCATATTGGGTGTAGAGATTACTAACAAAATACATAAACTCTTAAAAAAAAAAAAAGTCACAAAAGAAAAACCAACACATCTTTATAAAATACCAAAATTCAGTCTTTAAAAAATAACTATTAATGAGACTCCACTAAACATTTAAATTATCCCCCCCAAATTTACTATTTCAAAGAGAAAACATTCTATGATAATTAAGTTCCAGAAAAGAAAAACACAACATGGAGCTAATTAAATACGTTAAACAACAAAATTTTCGTAAAGACATCTGCCAGATTCCAACAGTCCTCAAGGCTTAGGGACCCTCAGTGATTTATGACCAAATATGATGGGATCTCAATCATACAAGTAAAGTACTTGCTCTTTCCTTTGTACATGAAATGTTCACCTCAAAGTTTTGTGTCCTTTCTTTTTTTTTTTTTAAGATTTTATTTATTTATTTGACAGAGAGAGATCACAAGCAGGTGAGTGGCAGGCAGAGAGAGAGCAGGAAGCAGGCTCCCCGCTGAGCAGAAAGCCCGATGCAGGGCTGGATCCCAGGACCCTGGGATCATGACCTGAGCCGAAGGCAGCGGCTTAACCCACTGAGCCACCCAGGCGCCCCATTTTGTGTCCTTTCACCATTGAATTCCTGTTTTATTCTTGCAAAATCTTTTATTTCTGTTGAATAAAAACATTCATTCTAAGATAAGTAATTAGTTCACCAGTTTATGCTCATTTTCTTTAGTTCTGTAGATTTCCATAAACATATACTCCTTTAGTTACTTCTCTATTACTTTGGCTTCTTCCTCTTCCTGAAGTATACTATATAGTGTTAAAAGAAAAAAGTCAATGAGTGTACTTGGCCACTGATCACCAGATGTACTTTCTGGATCAAAGAAATAAGTAATACAGACAAACTAGCAGGAGAAAGCAATTTAAATACAGAAGGGAAAACAAAAAACCCACCATTACCACATCTAGTTCCTGAAGACAGTCCCCAAGCACTCCATTTATTATGGTAACTAGAAGTACTATGCCAACATATATTGAATTCTCACTATAAAAATTTGAGGCCATGCCCTATTTATACTTCAAATCACATTGTTTGGCTACTTTTAATACAGTGGTTCTCTGTATGAATTCATCCAACTCTGGACGAATACTGGAATCACTAACTTTAACGAATACTGATATCCAGGTCCCATTCCCACAGATTCTTATTTAATTGGTCTCAACACCATCCTGAGCATGAAAAATTTTAAAGCCCCACAAGTGATTCTTACGTGCAGCCATCATTGAGAACAAATGATTTAAAACGACATAAACTGAGGCAGTAATTTAGTTACTTTGGGGTATATCAATACACACATATGCACATATACACAGAGTTCAAAAAAGTAGGTCATTCTTTTTGGAAGCAACCTCTCAGTATCCTAGAATCATTAATCCTCTCTCAAGTTCATTCAATGTCTACATATGAAAATAACTTTGACTTTGTTGCCTATAAATGTTCTAAAAACTGGGAATTTGATATAGTAGAGGACTTCAGAAATAATATTCACTTAGAGGCTGACAGAAGTACTAACCAAGGATCCAGGTCTCACAAAAACATTTCCTATAGGATTTGGGCTGTATATTTTATTGCCAGCCTAGGTTAATATTGATATATTGATTTAAGAATATATTTGCATTCAAAGGACTTGTGGGCTAAAGAGCAATTTCAATATCAATGTTGTTAACTACTATATTATATTACAAACACGTTTTTTTGGCTCCTAAAAGTTGGTGTCAATGGTTTTGGGGAGAAAAAAATCAATTTGGTAATCTCCATTTTAGTTTTCATTTTACCACATAGTACCTCTGTCTAAATGAAGTCGTATCTATCTCAGACACCTTCTCTAGAAAATGGGGATAGACTATCTCACCTGTATAATTCGTCAGGTAAGTGCTTAAGGACTCTCTGACTTCTAATACTTGTTGATTACACTGTGATAGTTAAACTTTCTAGAAACATCAATGTCCATTTATTTACATATTGTCTGTTACTGCTTTTCAGCTACAACAACAAAGCTGAGTACTTATGACAGAAACTATATGGTTGTCAATTAACTATCTGGCCACTTTGAAAAAAAATTTGCCAACATGTTTTAATTGATAACAAAATGTCCCTGAAGCTAGCCAGCAAATTATTTGTAGTGATGTTTAGATTTACTGTTGGCAGAATCTTTCTACACTTAAAAAAAACAAAAAAACAGACAAACAAACAGCTGAATGCCACTTTGGGTAACAAGATCAAAGAAAAAAATTTAAAGATTTTAAAGTAGATTTAAAAATCCCTGTGTTAATGGAATACTATGCAGCCATCAAAAGAAATGAAATCTTGCCATTTGCAACAACGTGGATGGAACTAGAGCGTATCATGCTTAGCGAAATAAGTCAAGCAGAGAAAGACAACTATCATATGATCTCCCTGATATGAGGAAGTGGTGATACAACATGGAGGCTTAAGTGGGTAGAAGAAGAATAAATGAAACAAGATGGGATTGGGAGGGAGACAAACCATAAGTGACTCTTAATCTCACAAAACAAACTGAGGGTTGCCGGGGGCAGGGGGTTTGGGAGAAGGGGGTGGGATTATGGACATTGGGGAGGGTATGTGATTTGGTGAGTGCTGTGAAGTGTGTAAACCTGGTGATTCACAGACCTGTACCCCTGGGGATAAAAATATATGTTTATCAAAAATAAAAAATTAAAAAAAAAACTCCCTGTGTTGATACCCAATAAATTCAGATGACATGTAAGTTACTAAAATCAAAAGGCACATTATAAACTGAATTCAAGAAAAAACAGGAAAGTATCAAGTTAAAGAAGTACTGTAAGAGCTTTCTAGGAACGTCATAAAATAGATATACGTGTTTTGATATTCCTGCCCAAATGATAAATACTTAAAGACAAAATGAAATAATCACTACTGCCACATAAAAATTGAACAGCCTGTACAAATGGCTAGTGAAACTTAGATATGCAAGTATGTTTACCACACCTTTCTAATCTGTTACATTTTTGGTCTAGGAAGAGTAGGAGGAAGGCCATATAGGACAATGGTTAAGAGAAAAGACTTCAGGGTCAGACAAACCAAAGTCAATTAAGGCAACAGCATTATTTCACAATAACTGTATAAAAGATTCTCCAAATGCATTTTTAAAAAGAATTATTTTTTTAAATGAATTACCTTTTAAATTAAAATTAATGTCCTCATGGAACTACAAACACTGAAAAATCCTAAGAAACTTAAGAAAAGAATATGTGAAGGAAACTGACAGCTAAAAAAAATACTCTCATCTGTAGAAGAAAAATAAATTTTTATTAAAGGATGTAACAGAAGCACTTATTTGATTATTTATCTGAAAATAAATCTGGTTAGCTAATTCAGTGATCTGGGTTCTCTCTTCCTAATTATGGGTTGCTGCTTTTTTCTTTTCTTTTCTTTTTTTCCCAAAAGGCATATACCAGGTCATTAAAAGTCTGATCTGGCAGTCATCTGAAGCACAAACTAAATGACTTCAAAAAAACAATGTAGATGCCAAAATTATCTGCTATAATGACTATGGGAAATGTAAGAAAAAGAGGACTGTTTTGTAAATAATCAAGATCAAATTAAAAATTATCTGTGGGCTCAATGACAGAGATTGCACATTTAGGGTCTTTAGGAACAAATACATTACTGTAATTAAGATACACTGCCGATAAAGACGACTGGGTGAGACAGTTACATTCCGTGTTGTTTAATCTGTTTCTGCTCTTTATTCAGCAACTCTATCACTGCTTTAAAGATTCTGACCAAATGCCAAGAATTCTGAGATCTAACCAAAATGGAGTAGCAGCCAACTTCTGTGCAATCACCTTAATGACCCATTTCGTACTTCTGAGATAGCTGCCAGAACCATGAGGCTGCTGTCCAGATTCTATCCAAAACTGGGAATATCTAAGTTTTCAGATGATTCCATCTCTGAAAAGGGATTCTAGGAAACAGGATCTGTTCCTATTATTCTTATTACCTTTGCAAAGAAGACTGTTACATAAAATCAATCTGAATATATAGCTAACATGTAATGAGAAATATAGTTTAGAAAAGGAAATTAAGTTTGATTTACCTGTCCACTTTTCCCTATTTCCAGCTCCATGATGGCAACAGGGGTATGTATCTGAGCTGAATGCCTTGACTGCGATTTGCCGTCAACTCTCCAACTCAGGCCCCGAAGCCCACTGTCCCAACGGCTCTGGTTCATGAGACTCTCTCGAATTTTTATCTTGTGGCTTTTCCAGAATTTGGAAATGACAGCAGCTTGGTCAGATGAAATCCCACCTTGCTTTTTGGTTTGAGCAGTCAAGAATGCCTCCAGCTGGTTGAAATCCATGTCTGCAGATGCAATTGACTATAATGACAGAAAAAATAATAAATTTGAATTTGGTAAATAAATAGAAAAAGATAGCTTCTTAACTACAGATCATATTCTGAATGATTATCAACCACTGAATAGGCTTTCAAAAAGGGTCGTCAATGACAGGGATAAGAATAAGCTCTTTAAAAGAACAAAAATATCCTTTTTACAAATATTAAGTATCAGAAAAATCTACTTGTCAAAAATTCCATGTCACTCAAATTCTGTATCAATAACTAGAATCTAATTCTTAAATACTGAATTTCAAGGTGTGAAATAATACAAATAATTAAAGAAATTTAAACTAAATAATGAAACAAGAAAACAAATTAATTCATCCTCTGATGGAATCTTACATAATTTCACAATGCCATGTAAGCCAGGCTTGGCTTGATATACTATAACTGTATAATGCCTTGTCCATAGAAGCACAAACTAAATTTTGTTAAACAAATACATTATGTTAGCTGTGTTAAGTCCATCTTTAGTCAACTAGCTCATTCACAATACTACTCTGAAATTGCATATTTTTTAATGTTTCTCCATAAATTTTCAAAATTTAGGGACACCTGGCAGGCTCATGGGTTACGCCTCTGCCTTTTGGCTCAGGTAATGATCTCGGGGTCCTGGGATCGAGCCCTGCATCGGGCTCTCTGCTCAGCAAGGAGCCTGCTTCCCCCGCTCTCTCTGCCTGCCTCTCTGCCTACTTGTGATCTCTCTCTGTCAAATAAATAAATAAAATCTTTAAAAAAATTTTTTCAAAATTTAATTGCCACTGCCATTATTTTTCATGATTTTACTTATTTGACAGAAAGAGTGAGTAAGAGAAAGTGAGCTCGAGTAGAGGAGGAGCAGAAGGAAAGGGAAAAGCAGAAGGCAAACGCTTAACCGACTGAGCCACCCAGGCACCCTGCCATTGCTGTTTTGAACAGTAAGTTGCTACATAAACTGAAATGGAAAATCATCAAAAGTCTGTGGCAATGGAGCCTTCAAGAGGGCAGTGACTGTTAATGATGTGGTCTCAGGACAAAACTTTCTTTGCCTCTTCTTTGGTATATCCTTATCCTCCCCTGGCCACGGGGACTGGCACGAGGTCCAAACCAGACAAATCAGAGTATCCTCCTTTCTCTGGACACAACAGCTGATCCAAATCAATCTCCTAATTTAGAGCAGGAGAAAAAATGGTCTTGCCTCTTGAGGTCATGGTCATATTCAGAAGAATATGAGGCTAGGATGCAGACTGCTCTCTTTGATCTTTTCACAAAGGCCTGATTGCAATAAAAAGAATGAAGCCAAGCAGAGTTGAGAGTGTGTTCTAAAGGAGTGATATCCCTGCTCTAGAATTCCCTCCCAAGGCCCTGGTTCCTGTAAGCTTTCCTCCAATTCAATATGCTATCTCAGCATCCTTTCAACCTTCAGGTACCAAGAAATTTGATATACTATTCAAGATAGTTTAAGCTATAGTCCTATCATTTAGAACCAAAACTTCAGACTAAACTTGGGCAGTAGCAGTGAGAACAAAGGAGTGTAAAGGAAGATAGTATACAAGCAGAGTATAGGATGAGAAGTAGGACGGGGGCTGACAGACAAACATACTGCCTTTCCTTCTTCAATTAATGTAAAAAAAAAACTATATGATAAATATAATGACTTTCTGATAAAGGTATTTCACGGTATAATTCAATAAACATTTATTGAATACCTGCTTATTTACAGGGTTTAGGGACCCAAATTCCCTACCTAAGCCACTTAATAGAAACATCAATTTGTATAATATACTATAATTAAGTCAAATTATTTCTACTAGCACTTTGCTTCACAATATCACATCACAATGTAGATGATTCATATCATTTTTTTCCTCAAATCATATGAAGATGCCTACTTTGATATAACCTAACCTGTGGCAGAATTTATTTTGGTTGGCTTCCAGTCAATAATATATTAAACTGGGATCAATTCATCCAGATTTAGAATAATCAGAAATTAAATAAGGAACTGATTGTGGTTCAAATTCCAAGTCATCAATTTTCATTTATTTAAGAAATATCTGAATAGCTACCATGAAACAGACAATGTTCAAGGCATGCCACCTCTATCCACCAGGAGCCTCAGCTGGCAGCCTGGTACTCACTTATTCCTGATTCTTCCCTCTTCTTCACAACTTGAATTAGTGGTTCACAACAATGGCTGCATACTACAATCATGAGGTACATTTTTTTTTAAAAGATTTTATTTATTTGACCAAGAGAGATCTCAAGTAGGCAGAGAGGCAGGCAGAGAGAGAGGAGGAAGCAGGTCCCCGCTGAGCAGAGAGCCCGATGTGGGGCTGGATCCCAGGACCCTGGGATCATGACCTGAGCTGAAGGCAGAGGATTTAACCCACTGAGCCACCCAGGTGCCCCCATTTTTTTTTTTTTTAAGATTTACTTATTTATTTGAGAGAGAGAGGGAGCTTGAGTGAACAGGGGGAGGGGCTGAGAAAGAAGGAAGAAGAGTCTTAAGCACACTCCACGCTGAGCCCAGAGCCCCATGTGGGGCTCAATCCCATGACCCTGAATTCATGACCTCAGCTGAAACCAAGAGTCTGATGCTTAATCAACTGAACTGTACACCCAGGTGCCCCATGAGGTACGTTCTTAAAATATGAATTCCTAGACTCTATCCCAGAAGTTCTGATTTCTAAAAATTCTAAAACAAGGCCTAGGCATTGGCATTGTTTACAAGTTTCCCAAATAATTTTAATGAGCAACAAAGGTTAAGAACTAAGCCTACAACATTTTGTTTACCAACCTCTACTGATTCTTATATCTGAAATAATTCTCTAATAATGTGTCCCTTCTGCTCTGTCCCTACTACCGAGTACTGAGTACTCAAGAGCAATCACTTTCTTGTGCCTAAACTAGGCTTCTATCTTGTACCTCCTCAACTCTATCTTCTATCGTAATCTATCTAAAAATGTCAGGGCACCTAGATGATTCAGTGAGTTAAGCCTCCAACTCTTGATTTTGGCTCAGGTTGTGGTCTCAGGGTTGTAAGATTGAGCCCCACTTCAAACTAGGTACTCAGCACAGAGCCCGCTTGTCCCTCCCCTCTGTTCTTCCTCGCACTCCTCCTCTCTCTCTGAAATAAATAAACAAACAAAATCTTTTAAAAATTTTAAAAAATTAAATGTCAGTAGGATACTATCACTTCCCTGTGTTAAGGTTTCCAAGAGTTGGCTATTATTACCTGCTATAGTGGTTATTAATTATAAAAATTCTGGTGTAAGTTTTAAGTTACAAATAATATTATTACTATTAAAAGGATTAAAGTTTATAAAATTTATTTTTATAAATATAATCTGGAGGGTTTTTGAGGTTAACTTTATATTAACAATTCCTGCTTCATTTTGTTTCCTTGAATAGAAGAAAAAATTTCAAATGAACACAAAAAGGTAATAGGAGAGAAAAGAGAGGTAAACCCATGCCAAGTTATTCATGGTTACTTCAGAGAAAAGAAACTGATATATATAAATATATATGTTTCCTATCAAAATTCTGGCAAGAATTTTTGTATATATACACAAAATTATTCTAAAATTTATATGGAAAGCCAAAGAAAGCAGAATAGATAAAAACCATTTTTGAAAACAAAAATAATAAAGTGGGAGAAATCAGTCTTCCCATTTCAAGACTTAAGATGTAGCTACAATAATCAAGACTATGGTATTTGCAGAGGAGAGGAGACATAAGCTAATGGAATAAAATAAATAACACAAAAATAGATCCACACAAACATGAACACTGATTTTTGACAAAGATATAAAAGCAATCCAGTGAAGAAAAGAAAGGCAGCCTTTTCAACAAAAGGTAGTTAAGGAAGTAGATATACTTAAGTTAAAAAAAAAAAAAAAGAACCTCAACATAAATTTCCTAACTTATATAAAAATTAACTTAAAATAAACCATGGGTTTAGATATAATATAAAAGCATAAATCTTTTTTTAAAAATAGAAGATAATCTTTGGTGTCTACTTAGAACCAGGCAAAGAGTTTCTAGATTTGACACCAAAGCATGATCCAAAAAAGAAAAACGATTATATTTGACCTTATCAAAATTAACTTTATCCTGTGCAAAAAAACACTGTGAAGAGGAAAAGACAGCCTACAAACTGGGAGAAAAAAATTCAAAACAAGTATCTGACAAAGTACTAATATGTAGACTATATGAAGAACTTTCAAGTTTCAACATTAAAAAAACAAAACAAGCCTATCAGAAACTGGACAAAAGATGAGAGACATTTCACCAGAGTGGATATATAAATGGCAAATAAGTACATGAAAAATGTCCAACATTAGCCATCAGAAAACTGTGAATCAAAACCACAATGAGAGACACCTGGTTGCTCAGTTAGTAGAGCATTTGACTCTTGATCTCATGAATTCAAGTCCAATACTGGTTATAGAGATTATTTTTTTAAATAATACTTAAATACAATAAATAAGACCACAATGAATTAGGATGGTTACAATTTAAAAACAGTGATAAGACCAAATGCTGCCAGGAATACAGAGAAATTTGATCACTTACACATTGCTGGTGGGAATGTAAAATGGTACAAACATAATGAAAAAGTCTGTCAATTTACTAAAGAAACTAAACATGCAATTACCATATGGCCTAGCAATAACATTTCTGGGAATTTATCCTATAGAAAGGAGGACTTGGGTCCAAAGAAAAAGCTATAATACACAAATGTTTCCAGCAGCTTTATTTGTAATACCCCAAAATTTAAAATAAACCAGATGTCCTTTAACAGGTAAATGGTTAAACTACAAAACACCCACACACGGAATACTTCTCTGCAATAAAAGGAACCAGACCATTGGTATTTCAAACTGAATGAATTTCCAGAACATTATGCTGAATGAAAAAGGCCATTCAGAAAAGGTTCTACACTGTATTATTCCATGTATGTAATATTTTTGAAAGAACAAAATTACCGAAATGGAAAACAGCTTAGTGGTTGCCAGGGGTTAGAAAAGGAGTGAGGGCTCTTTGAGGAAGACATGATCACAGCTACAGCAGAGCTCAGGCCCACGGGTTCCTGCTTCTGACTCACCACTGTTCACACTTGTCCAGGAACGAGTTGGTTAGAAAGCCACAACATTGCCACAGTTTTGAAAAGATGCTAAAAAGACACCTGTGGAACTGGAGGTGCTCATACACCAAATTAGAATTACCCTAACCAGCCACGGTGTAAAATCTCTGGATAAGATGCCTACTAGAACTCTAAGAATCAGTACAAGAAAAACTCCTTGGGCTGAAAAGTCTAAGACAATATATTTATTTTTTTAAGATAAGGATCCATAGGGACTCACTGACTCACACAGTACTTCTGAAATTGTTAAACAGATTACTTCCATCAGTATTTAATCAGGAGTCAAGACTGAAGTCATCACTGCAGATACTTACATTTTAATGAACTATTTAAATATTTTAATAAACTGATTATCAGTTGTTTGAAAATAAAGGAAGAGGTGAGGATGGGTGGGAAGAAAATGAATGTGGCTGTAAAACTTCAACATGAGGGATCCTACTGGTAATGGAAGGTTCTATATCTTGACTGAATCAATGGCAATGTAGTACTATAATGGGTTTTCTTTTAGATTTTTTTAAAAAGATTATATATTTATTTATTTGACAGACAGAGATCACAAGTAGGCAGAGAGGCAGGCAGAGAGAGAGAGAGGAGGAAGTAGGCTCCCCACTGAGCAAAGAGCCCCATGCGGGGCTCGATCCCAGGACCCTGGGATCATGACCTGAGCTGACGGCAGAGGCTTTAACCCACTGAGCCACCCAGGCACCCCTCTTACAGATTTTTTAATTTATTCATTTGAAAGAGAGTGAGCAAGAGCACGAGCAGGGGGAAGGGCAGAGAGAGAGAGGGAGAAGCAGACTTCCTGCTTATCAGGGAGCCTGATGTGGGGCTCGATCCCAGCACCCTGGGATCATGCTGAGTCGAAGGCAAACACTTAACCAACTGACCCACCAGGTGCCCCCAAAAGTACTACAGTTTTGCAAAAGGTTACCATTAGAAGAAGCTCTCAAGTGTACAAGGATATCTCTTTCTACTATTATGTACAGCTGCACATCAATCTATAATTATCTCTAAATAAAAAGCTTAATTAAAAAAAACCCTGTAAAGACTTCTCTAGCTTCCAGATTTCAGTTCTAATTCTTCAGTATGGTTTACAAGGTGAATCATAAACTAGCTTTGTGTCTCTTCATCTTCTGCTACCTCTTAAAATCTTCCACCCACTCAATCTCCCTCCATCCATACTGAACTCATTTTAGCTCATAAAACAGCTGATCTTTGCCTATGTTGTTCCTTCTGCCTAGAACATTTTAGTTGCTATTCCTTCCACCCCTTTTGTTGGCCCTACCTTTTTTTTCAGGCTTTAACACAGATGTTACTTCGTAGGCTGCACAGTAAAGTAGTGGTATTTATCACAATGTAGGGGAACTGCCAGGTCCATACCTCGCTCTAACATGTAAGCACTTCTAGAGGGCAGAAACCTTGCCCCACTTGTTCATATTAAACAGCTGGGTCCTAGCATAGTGAATGCCACATAATAGGGGGTCAGTAAATATATGATGAATGAATGAATGAATCTGGACTCCAAAAAACCTCGTCTAGACTACTCATTTGACCTTAGGAAAATCTTTTAGTCTTGTTGCACCTGGGTTTCCTTATTACAATATATTAGTATAGAATATGACAATTTTAAAACTCGGCTACAAAATTCTTTGACCCCTCTCCCACTGAAAGTTAAGAGTCTATATCCTAACTCCTAGAACACAGGCTGTGTGACTGCTTATCCAAAGGTCATAGCAATTTCAACTAAAGTTGACCCCTCAAAATCATAGGGGTTAGGGACACTGACACCCCCAGCACAATCAAAAATCCACATAAAACTTTTGATTCCCTAAAAACTTAATTACTAATAGCCTTAAGCTCACTGGTTGCCTTACCTTCCCAATAACATAAACAACACATATTTTGTAATATGTACTGTATACCATATTCTTACAATAAAGGTAGAGAAAAGAAAATGTTATTAAGAAAACTCTAAGGAAGAGCAAAAACATTTACAGTACTGTACAAAACCAGCATTATCCACAATAAGTAGATCCACCCAGTTTAAACCCTTGCCGTTCAAGGATCAACTGTATATGACATTCTGGAAAAGGCAAAACCACAAAGACAGTAAAAAGATCATGGCTTCCAGGGGTTGGGGGGAAAGGAAGGGATAAACAGAACACAGATGATTTTTAGGGCAGTGAAACTATTCTATATGATAAAGTAATGGTAGATACACATCATTATACATTTGCCAAAATCCATTAAATATACAACATCAAGAGTGAACCCTAATGTAAACTATGGACTTTGGGTGATGTTGGTTCATCCACTGTAACAAATCCACCACTCTGGCACAGGATATTGATTGTTGGGGAGGCTGTGCATATGAGACAGGGGGCATATGGAAAGTCTATACTTTCTGCTCAATTTGGCTGTGAACATTAAACTACTATAAAAATTAAAGTCCTTTAAAAAAAAAAAAGGCAAGTTTAAAAAAGATCATGGCAGAGTGAGGCTGTGTCAATTTTCTGGCTTGGGTTTTAAGAAACTGGCAACTTCCATTTTGTCCCTTGTAAGATGCTTGCTCGTAGAACCCAGGTACTATGCTGTACCTCATAGAGACTAGCGCATAAGGACTCTGGTCTCCAGTCCTCCGCCTATCACTAAGCTTCCAGCCAAAAGCCAGAACCAAATAGCCAGTTACAGATGCATTTTGGGAGTGGATCATATGGCCTCCAGTTGAGAAGGCACCTTGTGAAGAGAGCCTTCCCCTCTGAGTTCTGCCTAAAGTTCAGATTCATTAGCTAAATAAATGACTGCTATTGTTTTAATAAATAAATAAAAGGGGCACCTGGGTGGCTCAGTCAAGTTAAGCATATTATTCTTGGTTTCGGCTTAGGTCATGATCTCAGGGTCGTGAGACTGAGTTCTGAGTAGGCTCTGTGCTCAGTGCAGAGTCTGCTTGAGATTCTTTATCCCTCCCTCTCTGCTCCTCCTGCTCATGTTCTCACTCTAAAATAAATAAATCTTTAAATTAAATTTAAAAAATAAAATAATAAGCAAATAATGAATAATCAACTGAACTGGAAAATGATGCCTTTTTTAGTAAAGTGCTCATTAAGTATCAAGTATATTACTTATTTAAGTAATTAAAATTAAGAGGCTAAAAAAATTAAAAGGCTAATATTTGAAAATGGGAAACTTTGATATTCATCAACCCTAAAGCATATTAGTCCTAAGGCAACCTATTGTAATTTAATACTTACACAGAATCATTAATCTCTTCTTCCTGCTTGAAAGCAAGAGTATTTACAGTTGGCACTAAAGATAAGCCACAGAAAATTCTTATTACTCATTGGTAGACAAAACATAGCTTTTCCATTAAACTTCTAGTTTATTAGAATAGTATTTCAAACAAAGGCTCAGTGCTCAAAACAGGTAACTGGTACTTAGTGAGATATATACTTTCATACAATGTAAACTTCACAGAGCAAAGTGATTCCATATTATCACATAATAAGAATGTTTCAGTGACACACACTTCTGCTTCTGGTTTTTCAATAAAAATGGCAACCTCTCTGAAAAGGAAACTAGAAAATACCTTTAAAAGCTACTAGGTTCCAGATGCACTTGTTCTCATTTTTAATTAAGAAACTTTCATTTTTACAGGCATTTTAGATTCACAGCAAAACTAACCAAAAAGTAGAGTTTCCAAATACTCACAATTCCTCTACCCATGCACAAACAGCTTTCCCTACCATCAATATCCACATCAGCATGGTACTTTGTTACAATGGACAAATCAATATTGACACATCATTATTAACCAAAGTCTATAATTTACAATAGGGTTCAGTATTGTTGTACATTCTGTAAGTTTTGTCAGAAGTATACACAACATGTATCCACCCTTATATATCACACAGAATAGTTACTCTGCCCTAAAACCTCTTGTGTTCTACCTCTTCATCTCCCCCTCCCTCCACCAAAACAATCTATAAATGTCAAATGGATCTAGTTAACTGATTGACTGTTTGGTTCAACTATGTCCTTATTGATCTTCTGCCTGTTGGATCTATTATGAATCATAGGATATAGGGGCATACATGCTGAGGAAGATGTCCTCAACATCTTCTAGAAGATTTGACCCCTTTATTATTATGTAATGTCCCTCTTTATCCATAACAATTCTCCTTGCTCTAGACTCTGCCTTAGGGGCACCTAGGTGGCTCAGTAGGTTAAGCATCTGCCTTCAGCTCAGGTCATGATCCCATGGTCCTGGGATCAAGTCCTGTATTGGGCCCCCTGCTCAGGGTTAAGCTTGCTTCTCCCTCTCCCTCTGCCTGCTGCTACCCCTGCTCATGCTCGCTTGCTCTCTCTGTCAAACAAATAAATAAAATATTTTAAAAAATAAATAAATAAACTCTGCTTTATCTGAAATTAATAAAGCAACTCCAGTTTTCATTTGATTAGTGTTATCATGGTATATCTTCCTCCATCTTTTTACTTTTGACCAATATGTGTCACATGTAAAATGGGTTTCTTATAGAAAACATATAGTTGGGTCTTGTTTTTTCATCTACTCCAACAGTCTCAGTCTTTTAATTGGTGTAAAACACGGATGGTATAAAAATTGATACAACTGCAAAGAGAAATGGATGAATCCACGATTATAGTGGGAGAATTAAACACCCTTCTATTGGTAATTAAAAGATCCAGCAGGCAGAACACAGTTTAAATAAACAATACTACCAACAGGACCTAAATGACCTCTATAGAGTACTTCATACAACAGCAGCACAATATACATTCTTTTCAACCTCACAAAGAACACTGACCAAGAGAGACCACATTCTCAGCTATACAACACACCTTAATACATTTAAAAGAATAGAGATTATACATGTCTGGGGTGCCTGGGTGGCTTAGTCAGTTAAGCATCTGCCTTCAGCTGAGGTCGTGATCTCAGAATCCTGGGAGAGAGCCCTGTGTTGGGCTCCCTGTTCAACAGGAAGTCTGATTCTTCTTCTCCCTCTGCCCACCCCCCACCTCCAGCTTGTGCTCTCTGGCTCTCAGTTAAAAAAATAAATAAATAATCTTTAAAAAAGAGAGAGAGAGAGAGAAAGATATCATACAGGTCTGCTCTCAGACAACAATGGAATTAAAGTAGAAATCAGTAACAGAAAAAGGGAGCTAAAAAATTCCAAAATAGTTGGAAATTAAATAACACACTTTTTTAAAAAAAGATTTTATTTGAGAGAGAGCGCACAAATAGACAGCATGTGAGCAGGGGGGAGGGGCAGAAGGAGAGGGACAAGCTGACTCCTGGCTGAGCAGGGAGCCTAAGGTTAGGCTTGGTTCCAGGACCCTGGAATCATGACCTGAGCTGAAGGCAGACACCAACTGAGCAACTCAGGTGCCCCAAATAACACACTTTTAAATAACACATATGTCAAAGAAATACCAAAAGAAATTTTAACATATTTTAAACAAATTTAAAATGAAAATACCTGAATTTGTGGGATGCAATAAAGGCAACTGTTACAAAGAAATTAATAGCACTGAATACATATATTAGAAAGGAAGAAAAATCTAAATGAATAATCTAAACTTTCACTTTAGGAAACTAGAAAAAGAAGAGCAAATTAATCCAAATTAAGCAGGAGAAAAGAAATAATAAAAATTAGAGCGAAAATCAATGAAACTGAAAGCAGGAAATCAACTGAGAAAATTAATTAAACCAAAAGCTGGTTCTTCAAAAAGAGCAACAAAATTAATAAACCTCTAGCCAGGTAAACTAAGGGGAAAAAAAGAGAAGAAACAAATTACTAGCATCAGAAAAGAAAGACAGGCCATCATTACTGACCTCATGAACATTAAAAGGATAATAAAGGACTATTATGAACAACTATATGAACACAAACTTGATAACCTGGAAGAAATGAAACAGTTTCTGGAAATTCACAATCTACAGCAACTCAAGAAATGAATCACCTGAATAGGCCTATGTCTATTAAAGAAATTAAGTCCATAATTATTAACTTTCTAAAACAGAAAGTACCAAGTCCAGATCAGTTTACTGGTGAGTTTCATCAAATATTTAAGGAAAGAATTATACCAATTCCCTACACTCTTTCAGAAAAGAGAAGCAGAAGGAATACTTACAAACACATTCCATGAGATAAGCATTATTCTAATACCAAAACCAGACAAAGATGTTACAAAAAAAACAACCACAAACTAATATCTCTCATGAACATAAATACAAAAATCCTCAACAACCTATTAGCAAATCAAATCCAATAATGTCTAAAAAGATTTATACACCACACCAACTGGGATTTATGTCAGAGATGCCAGGATGGTTCAATATTCAAAACTCAATTAATTTAATCCATCATATCAACAGGCTAAAAAAGAAAAGTTATATGTTCACATCAATAGATGCAGAAAAAGCAACAAATGCTAACAAGTATACAGGACAACAAGAAATCTTTCTCATTACAGGTAGAAAGGCAAAACGGAATATCCACTTTAGATGACATTAGCAGTTTCTTACAAAACTAAACATATTCACACTCCTTGGTATTTAACCAAATGAGTTAAAAGCTTATATCCAAACAAAAACTTACACATGGATATTTATAGCAGCTTTACTCATAACTGCCAGAGCCTGGAACCAACCAAGATGTCCTTTAGTAGGAGAATGGCTAGATAAATTATGATAAACTATTCATCCAGACAATGGAATATTATTCAGTACTACTAAAATAAAAAAAATAAATTTAAAAAAAGAGCTATCGGGGGCGCCTGGGTGGCTCAGTGGGTTAAGTCGCTGCCTTCGGCTCAGGTCATGATCTCAGGGTCCTGGGATCAAGTCCCACATCGGGCTCTCTGCTCAGCAGGGAGCCTGCTTCCCTCTCTCTCTCTCTCTCTCTCTCTCTCTCTCTCTCTGCCTGCCTCTCTACCCTTTATCTCTCTCTTGTAAAAAAAAAAAAAAAAATCTTAAAAAAAAAAAAAAAAGAGCTATCAAGCCATGAAAAAACAAAAGAAACTTAAATGTATACTACCAATGGGAAGATGCCAACACAAAAAAGCTATATACTTTATGATTCCAATTATATGACATTCTGGAAAGGGCAAAACCATGGACCCAGTAAAAAATCAATGGCTGCCAAGGGTTCAGAGGGAGAGAAGGATAAATAGGTGGGGCACAATAGTATTCAGGTGGTAATACTATTCTATATACTGTAATATACTATTCTATATATTGTACAGAATCTGACACTATAAAGGTGGACACAAACCATTACAGGTTTATAGAGATGGAATGTACCAACAAAATGTACAACATAAGGAGCAAACTATGAACTTTAGTTAATAATAATGTAATCAACATCAGCTCATCAATTGTAACAAACATACTATACTAATTGCATAGGGAAGGAGTGTGAGGGGATGTAAAATAATTCTCTGTACAGAGACCTAAAAACCTAAAATTAAACCTAAAATTGCTCTAAAAAAAGAAAGGCTATTTTTAAAAAATGACTGACAGATATAACATACATAAATTTTAGATATGCTAAAATAAGAAAAGTCAAACACAGAGAGTATAGACTGTCTGATTCCATTTAGGAAGTTCAATAAGTGAATTAGAATTGTATCTACCAACATGGATAGAGTACAAACACAGAATGCTGAACAGTAACCAAAAAAAAAGGCAAATGCACACAAACACATAATGTATGATGCTATTTATATGAAATTGCTAGATAACAAATACTATAAATAGTATAAATTTTAAAATATATATGCATAGTAAGACTGTTCAGTCATATATGAGATTGTTATATACTTAATGCAGGCTATTGATTATTTCAGAGCATAGAATGAAATCTGAGAGACGTGGAGGGCTCTAATAGGATCTACAATTTTCTTTGTTACCATTTTCAATAAAACTTTAATTTTAGATTAAAAATAGAAAAAGTAGGGGTGCCTGGGTGGCTCAGTGGGTTAAGCCTCTGCCTTTGGCTCGGGTCATGATCTCAGGGTCCTGGGATTGAGCCCCGCATCAGGCTCTCTGCTCAGTAGGGAGCCTGCTTCTCTCTCTCTCTTCCTCCCTGCCTCTCTGCCTACTTGTGATCACTCTCTCTCTCTCTCAAATAAATAAGTTAAAAAAATCTTTTTTTAAGAAAAGAAAAAGTTGTGAAGACAGGACAATGTTTCAGTACACCAATTTTTAAGTTTATTAACATTTTACATTACTATGGTACACTTATGACAATTAATGAACCAATACTAATACATTTTTTTTAATTTTTTAAGCATGGAGCCCAAAGTTGGGCTTGAATTCACAACCCTGAGATCAAGACCTGAGCTAAAATAATGAGTCAGATGCTTAACCAACTAAGCCATCCAGGCACCCCAATACATTATTATTAACTACAGTCTACGTTCATAGTTTCTCAGGTGTTTTCTTTTTTAAGTTTATATATATTTTTAGTACTCTGTACACCCAACATGGGACTGGAATTCACAACCCAGACATTAAGAGTTGTATGCTCTTCTAATAAGTGAACCAGGCACCTCCACAGTTTGTTGTTTTTGTTGTTGTTTTTGTCTTAAGATTTTCTTTTTTTGTTGTTTTTTTAAAAGATTTTATTTTATTTATTTGACAGAGAGAGATCACAAATAGAGAGGCAGGCAGAGAGAGACAAGGAAGCAGGCTCCCTGCCGAGCACTGAGCCCAATGTGGGGCTCGATCTCAGGACCCCCAGATCATGACCGGAGCTAAAGGCAGAGGCCCAACCCACTGAGCCACCCAGGCGCCCCTTAAGATTTTCTTTTTAAGTAATCTCTACACCCAACATGGGGCTCAAAGTTACAACTTTGAGTTCAAGAGCTGCTTACTCTAACAACAAGACAGCCAGGTGCCCCTCATACTTTACTTTTGATCTAAAGCCCTCTTAATGTTCCAGGATCCCATCCAAGTTACATTACATTTAGTCCTCGTTTCTCCTTAAGTTCAAGTGGCTGTGATAGTTTTCAAACTCTCCTTGTTTTTGATAACTTGACAGTTTTGAGGAGTTCTGGTCAGTTATTTTGCAGAGTGCCCTTCAGCTGGAATCTGCCCGATGATTTTCTCAAAGTTAGACTGGGGTTATGGGTTTTGGGGAAGAAGACCACAGAGGTAAACTGCCATTCTCATCACACCATATCAAGGGTACATGGTATCAACAAGGCTTATTACTATTATTGACACCTGGCTGAGGTAATGTTTGTCAGGTTTCTCCACTGTGAAATAATTTTCCCAACTTCCTACACTCTCCTCTTTGGAAGAAGTCACTCTAAGAGGCCCACACTTAAGGAACAGGAAGTTATGCTTTACTTCCTTAAAGGCAAAGCACCTACATAAATCCTGTGGAATTTGATATGAACCTATAATATTTTAAAGTATATAAAAAAGGTAAGAGGACTCTTGCCTCCCTTTCTTCCCCACAGCACACACACAAAGGGAAAGAAAAACATCAAAGTAGTTATCACTGTTAAAATTAGAGTTTTTAACCTTTTTCAATCTTTTAGCACTTCCCAGATTTTCTTTAATGAGCATTTTCTACCTAGGTAATGAGATTTATTTTTTTTTAAGACTTTATTTGAGAGAGAGCGTGCACACGAGAGAGAAAAAGAGAAAGAGAGAGCACAAGTGAGGTGAAGGACAGAGGGAAAAGCAGTCTCCCCAAAGAGCAGGGAGCCAGATATAGGACTCTAATCCCAGGACTCCAGGATCATGACCTGAGCTAAAGGCAGATACTCAACTGACTGAGTCGCCCAGGTGCCCAGATTTCTTTTACTCTAACCATGCCTATAGTCACTATAGTCATTACAATCTAAGAATTACTAATTTCTCCAGCTTTATTCCACATCAAAAATATAATAAATCTCAATTAACATGAATGGTTCGTGGAGCACCTGGGTTGTTTGGTCAGTTAAGTGTTTGCCTTTGACTCAGGTCATGATCCCAGGGTCCTGGGGTCTTGCCCCACATGGGCTCCCTGCTCAGCTGGGAGCCTGTCCACTGCACCCCGCCGCCCCATGTACTCCTGCTCTCTCTCTCTCTCCCACTCTCTCTTTCTCAAATAAATAAAATCTTAAAAAAAAAAAAAAAAAAGAAAGAGAAGAAAAATCTTAGTCCTAATAACCAGGAAGACTAAATATTAGGGACATGAATTCAATGACACAAAGCACTATTTTTTAAAAGTTCACTAGCCAGAAGCAAATTATGCAACCTCACAACTTACAGCTATTTTTAATGAACTAGGTAAAATATTGTCAAAGATAAATAATAAACTCCTAGGATAAGTATCTTATTGACCAAAAGACAAGATGACCTTGAATTTAGGTAATTATATTTTCTCAAGAATGAAAAAAAATTAATGATAGGAAATTTTCTTTGTCATGGTCAGTACAACCAGTAACTCTCATATATATATATATATATATATATATATATATATATATATATACTTTAAAAAAAAAAAGGCAGAAAATTCTCACCCAAAATAATATATTTAACATTATTCTCACTCTGTAAATAATTAAGTCTTCTACCAGTCATATTATATGTGGGGTTTTTAATATTGTAAGGGAAAAAATATTGCTAGAATATGGCAAGGGAGTTGTTTGAGTAAAGGACAGTTACAGTTACTTCTTTAGTGGCTACATATGTCTAAGGAAAAAAGAATGATAATATATGAAATATAAATACTTGCTTCTTCAACCACTTAATGGTAATAGCAACTAAGGATTTCAAAAAGCTATGCATTCCCCTAATCTCCATTAAGTAAGTATACTGGAACACATCATGCAGATTTAAATTTGTCATTACTTCTGAAAAAAACAGACTGAGAAGCATAGAAGTCTACCAAGAACTAACAATAGTTTACGCCCATAGAAACTACTCATGGTAACCAAAAACAAATCTTTGTCAACAGTTCTGTCAAGGCTTCAAGAATTTGCTGATAAAATGTGTAGTTAAGGCTATAAACTACAGAATGCTGCAGTTGTTAGCACAAAGAAATTAACAGACCTTGAAAAATTAAAGCAATTTCCCTCTAGAGACAATTAACTAGCTTGTTAGTAAAGGGTCTTATAGAGAATTTTTTTCTCCTGATGTATTCCATCAGAATTTTTTGTCAGAAATACATATTTACACAATAAAAGACCAAATATCGGGTTAAAAGAACATAGTGGCATTTCTATAGTCTCCTGAAATGAAAATTATATAATGAACTAAAGCAAGGGAAACTATCTAAAAAACAGTTTGAAAATTAGCATTTTCTAAAGCTCTTGAAAATTCTATTTTTTAAAAAATTTTATTTCTTTATTTGAGAAAGAGAAAAAGAGAGAGAAAGCATGGGCAGGGGTAGGGATAGAGAGGGAGAAGCCAATTCCCTGCTAAGCAGGGAGCCCACAATGGGCTGGATACCCAGAATCATGACCCTAGTCGAGGGCAGACATTTAACCAACTGAGCCACCCAGGAGACCCAAATTTTCCTTGTTTTTAAAAAACTAAGTATTGGGGCACCTGGGTGGCTCAGTGGGTTGAGCCGCTGCCTTCGGCTCAGGTCATGATCTCAGGGTCCTGGGATGGAGTCCCGCATCGGGTTCTCTGCTCAGCAGGGAGCCTGCTTCCTCCTCTCTCTCTGCCTGCCTCTCTGCCTACTTGTGATCTCTCTCTGTCAAATAAATAAATAAAATCTTAAAAAAAAAAAAAAAACCTAAGTATTGGGGCACCTGGGTGGCTCAGTGGGTTAAGCCTCTGCCTTCGGCTCAGGTCATGATCTCAGGGTCCTGGGATCAAGTCCCGCATCGCATCGGGCTCTCTGCTCAGCAGGGAGCCTGCTTCCCCCTCTCTCTGCCTGCCTCTCCGTCCACTTGTGATTTCTCTCTAAAAAAAAAAAAAGAAAGAAAGGAAGGAAGGAAGGAAGGAAGGAAGGAAGGAAGAAAGAAAGAAAGAAAGAAAGAAAGAAAGAAAGAAAGAAAGAAAAAACTAAGTATTTCCCTTGAAATTGTGTTATGCTGTTATTTTAAGAAGAACCTCGTCCAAAATGTAAGTAAAAATAGTCCAAAAGAAAAGCAACTCAGTTTTGTCCTTTACCTTCAGTAAGTGAAATCTGATTTATTGCTCTTTTTTTTTTTTAAAGATTTATTTATTTATTTGACAGACAGAAATCACAAGGAGGCAGAGAGGCAGACAGAGAGAGCAGTAAGCAGGCTCCCCGCTGAGCAGAGAGCCCGATGCGGGACTCGATCCCAGGACCCCGGGATCATGACCCGAGCCGAAGGCAGAGGCTTTAACCCACTGAGCCACCCAGGCGCCCCTGATTTATTGCTCTTAACAGTTAGTTAGAAAATGGTTTTGTGGCTCTAGGCATATTTCTCTGGACTTCAGTTTCCATAAAATTAAACAAAATTAATCCTGAGGAATGGTGTTAAACAATCTCTGCATACCCCCAAATATTAATGTTCCATGCTGCTATATCTATAGACTGAACTATATAAAATTACTAGTATTCAATGGGTTTTGACTTACAGAAATGGCAATTTGAAAGAGCTCAACATACTGAATCTCCTAGGTTTTTTTTCCCTCTTAGGCACTATCTCTGACATCAACTTTTTTAAGTAGAGCAAAATGTTCATAAGTCAAGCAGAGAGAGTCAATTATCACATGGTTTCACTTATTTTTGGAGCATAACAAATAACATGGAGGACATAGGGAGATGGAGAGGAGAAGGGAGTTGAGGGAAATTGGAAGGGGAGATGAACCATGAGAGACTATGAACTCTGAAAAACAATCTGAGGGTTTTGAAGGGGCGGGGGGTGAGTGGTTGGGAGAGCCAGGTGGTGGGTATTATGGAGGGCACATACGGCATGGAGCACTGGGTGAGATGCATAAACAATGAATTCTATTACGTTGAAAAGAAATTAATAAAAAAAAAAGAAAAAATATAAGTTGATTAGAAAATCCTTTTTACTTCAGTTTTCTTATATTGTACTACAAATAACAGATGCTGTTTAATGTTTATAATACAATAAAAGTTTGGGGTTTCCTTCTTAAAAAAAAAAAAAAAAAGCCAGTAATGACAGCTGCCTCCCAGATGACATTCAGAACTGAATATACTTCACTGGAATTTTTTATAGGGGGTTAAAGGAGATAGAGAGAGGGAATCTTAAGCAGGCTCCATGCCCAGCACAGAGCCCCACGTGGGCCTTGAACTCACAAGCCTGAGATCATGACCTGAGCTGAAATCAAGAGTCAGCCACTTAACTGATTGACCCACCCAGGTACCCAAGAAATTTATTTAAAGCCTATTTTATTCCTGAAAAAAAAAAAAAAAAAAAGATGATAATCTGATATGGAAACCCTCCTAAATTACTATTTCACAATTCAGTTTTGAATATTGGCAGACTTTGTATTAGCCCATTCAGTTTTATGATGTCGCTTAGTTATCAACCTATAATCGCTGTCACTGAGTTTCTACCACCTATCAGGCCCAGTTCTAAGCTCTCAAATAAGATAAATAACATATGAACTTGCCCTTGAAGAGCATTCAGTCTACTGGTTTAACCAAAAGCATTCGTGGCTTTCCCAATTTGCCATAAAATCTAAAGCAATGCTGCCCAAAGTGCAACTGGCAAACCAATGCCAGCCCACAAACTTCATGATCAGTCCTCTATGGTATGATTATAGAAGCAGATCGTAACATTTAAACTTTTGTGGGTTCTGGGACAAGTGCGACTTGCCTCAGACCGTAAACATTTAAACATTTAAAATCGCAAACATTTAAAACTTTTGTGGTAATAAGATGGTAATTTTATGAATTTTATGTCAATTATTCTAACAAAATAACTAGAGCTTATAATTTTATGTATTTTTGGTGAGAAACTGAAAAAAATGTTTAAAAACAACATACATAAGCACACGCACACAAAACTAGTCCTCAATGTACACTGTTTAAGAAGCACTAAGACTGCTTCTTTTGGGGACTCTTTGTGCCTACTAGATCTAGATTTCTAGATTTGTATATCCTTCTCCAGACTTCAAATATATCTTCTGCCTCCTTTTTTCTCTTTTCTCCTTCTGGGATTCCTATCATGAGAATGTTACCACATGCTTGATGTTGTTGCTGAGTTCCCTTAGGCTGTTTTCATTTTTTATTACTCCTGTTCAGCTTGAGGGCTTTCCATTACTCTGTCCTTGAGATCACTGTTCTTCTGCTTCCTCTAATATACTATTCATTCCATTTAGTATACTTCTAATTTCATTTATTGAGTTATCTCTGATTGGTTCTTTTTTATGTTTTCTATCCTTCTGTTGAGCGGGACAGGTGGGAGCAGGCGGGAAGAGAAGGGAAGGATCAGTCCCAAGATGGTGGTGAAAGAAGGTCTTAAGCTTAGCTCCTCCCACAGATACATCAAATCTGTATCTACATATGGAACAATTCCCTGTGAAAAATAACTGAAAACTAGCTGAACCTCTCCTCCACATCAACAGATAAAAGGACCACACTGAGAATGGTAGAGACACAAAGACACAGTCTTACCAAAAACCCCACCCCTGGCATGGCAACCAACAATAGGGAGGGATCCCACATACTGGAGTTTCTCCCTGAGGAGCAAGGGGTTTCTGTCCAAGTCAGGAATCCTAGCCCTCAGGACCTACACTAGAGAGAAGACACTCTAAAACATCTAGCTTAGAAAACCAACAGAGCTTATACCCTAGGGACCAAAGGGCTAAAGGGAACTGAAACTTTCCTTTTAAAACTGCACATAGGCAGTCGCACTTGTCCCAGAACCCGCTGCAAAACTCTCAGTTTGAAAAATGCCTAGACCATATATGAGGAAGATTCATTTGCTAATATTAAGGCATCTGCTGGAAAGAGGGTAAAACTGATACTCTCTTTAGAGAAAAAAAGTGCTGGAGGATGTCATTTTTGCATTCTCCCTCTGTCCTACTGGAACAAGTAGGTATGCGCTAATGGGGTACCATCCCACTGCCTTGCTAAGGCCAGTGGAAGCAAAAGGGTGCAGCACTTCCTAGATTCCTGGTGGGGGTCAGTGGGCCCAAATTTGTCATGGCATTCTCCCACTTCCCTGTTTAAAGCCAGTGAGCTTGGGCAGCTGCAGCACTCCCCTGCTCCTTGGCTGGGACCAGCAAGCACAAATGGTCATGGCATCCTCCCCGGCCCTTGCTAAAGCCAGTGACTACAGGTGGTTGCAGCGCTGTCCTATTCCTTGACTGCTGTCAGCAAGTGCAAGTAAGCAGTCATGGCATTCTCCCACAGCCTTGCTAAAGCCCTACAGCTAGCAGGGGCACAGATAAGGCACACTTCCCAATGTATCACTGAAGCTGGTGGGCATTTAGTCAAGGTATTTTCCTTCTACCTCACTAAAGCCAGTGAGCTTGCCCTACTCCCTATGTTCTCCACCTACTCCACTAAAACCAAAAGGCCTATGTAATCCACACAGAGGACACCCCTTGATCAACTGGCCTTGGTGGCCAAGGGGATATGTGTTCATGGGCTCCACAGAACTGTGGTAATCGGAAAGACAGCTCTTGGTAGTATCCAGGACACTGCACAAACAACAGACAAAAATACACCCCCATTCTTCCCAAGATAAAGGCCCCCAGTCTTCCTGAAACACTAGTTCAGAGCTTTAGCCTAAACAGGTTCAGGTTTGCCACACATTCTAGAAGCTACTGAGGTCCTCTCAGAGAATGAAAGACAGGAGATACAATCCTCACATACTCCCTTGGCCTCATTACAACTCAACAATACCTCTCAAAAAGGAGATTATAAACATATCTGGAAGCCTGGTTTTTGCAACTATCTACCAGGGACATCTCCAGATCTTCTGGTCTGAGGGCCAGCAAGGTTTACAACTATAGCCCTACAGGACAGTATTTATTTTCAGGCTGCTGCCTGAGGGTCTAGTTTCTAATCAGCCTGAAATTAGGTGCTAAACAAAACTCCTCTTGTTGGAATACTGACAGGTCCCCAGAATATGCTCAACAGTGGGGACCTACCCAGAATAAATCATGCTGCTTAGAAAACCACAAAGGTTCAAGAGCTAGAACAAGGTTGAACAATAAGGTTCATCATCTATAAAAGGTCACTCCTCCAAGAAAGGGAGAGGTAGCTGTTTTGTCTAATACATAGAAACACAGAATCAAAAAGAGGAAACAAAGAATGTGTTCCAAATAAAAGAAAGGATAAAACCTCAGAAAAAGACCTTAAGAAAATGGAGAGAAGTAATTTACCTGATAAAGAATCCAAAGTAATGGTATAAAGATGCTCACCAAACTTGGGAGAAAAATGAATTAACACAGTGAGAACTTCTACAAGGTGACAGAAAATAGAAGAAAGTACCAAATACCAGTCACAGAGCTGAAGAATAAATCTAAAAAAAAAAGGGAAGAAAGTCATCAAACCACAAGGGAAAGATACCAAAATAAGAAGAAAGCAACAAGAGGAACTACAAAACTGTCCAGGAAACAATGAACAAACTGGCAGTAAGTATATACTATGAATAATTATTTTAAATGTAAATGGACTAAAATCTGCCAATCAAAAGACATAGAGTAGCTGAATGGATTAAACTCTTTTGTATGCTGTGTACTAGAGAGTCACTTCAGATGTTAAGGACACATACAGACTGAAAGAGAAGGTATGCAAAAAAATACTCTGCAAACAGAAATAAAAAGTAAGCTGGTATAGACACACTCGTGAGACAAAATACTTTGTCAATTCAATAAGAAGATATAATATTTGTAAATATATATGAACCTAACATAGGAGCACTAAAATGTATAATGCAAAAATTAACAGATCTAGGGGCACCTGGGTGGCCAGCGGGTTAAGCCTCTGCCTTCAACTCAGGTCATGATCTCAGAGTCCTGGGATGGAGCCCCGCATCGGGCTTTCTGCTCGGCAGAGAGCCTGCCTCTCCCTACCCCCTTCTCTGCTTACTTGTGATCTCTGTCTCTGTCAAATAAATAAATAAAAGCTTAAAAAAAAAATTTAACAGATCTAAAGAGACTAACAGCAATACCGTAACCATAGAGGACTTTTAACACTCCACTTATATCAACAGATACATCAGCCAGAAAAAAATCAGTAAGAAAACATGAGCCTTAAACAACACATTAGACCAAATGGACTTTAAATAGATATATACAGAACATTCCAACTAAAAGCAGAACAGGAGTGCCTGGGTGGCTCAGTTGGTTGAGGAACCGATTCTTGGTTTGGCTCAGGCCATGATCTCAGGGTCATGAAATCAAGCCCTGCCGTGAACTCTGCTGGACAGTCTCTCCCTCTTCTCCTCTTGCCCCTGCCTCTGCCCCTCTCTCTGTCTCTCTAAACTAAATAAATAAATCTTAAAATAAAATAAAATAAAAGCAGCAGAATAGGGTGTCCCTGGCTGGCTCAGTCAGTACAGCATGTGACTCTTGATCCCAGGGTCATGAGTTCAAGCTCCACATTGGGAGCTGAGCCTACTTTAAATAAATAAATAACTTTTTAAAAATAATATAAAATAAAAGCAGCTGAATACAACATTCTTCTCAAGTGCACATGGGACATTTTCCAGGAAGGATAACATGTTAGACCACAATACCAGTGACAAGAAATTTAAGAAGACTGAAATCATATCAAGCATCTTTTCCAACCAGAAAGGTATGAAACATGAAATTAACTACAGAAAAAATGGGAATAATCATAAACATGTGGAGGTTAAACAATATGCTACTAAACAACTATTAGATCAAAAAGAAACCAAAGAGGATAAATGTCTTAAGACAAATGGAAATACAGCATACCAAAAGCTATGGGATGATGCAACAAACGTTCTAAGAAGGAAGTTCATAGCAATACAGGCCAACCTCAAGAAACAAGAAAAATCTCAATCTATATTTTACACGTAAAGGAACTAGAAAAAGAATAAACAAACTCCAAAGTTAGTAGAAGGGGAAAAAAAAATCAGAGATGAAACAGAGGCTCAAAAAGCAATAGAAAAGTTCAATGATCCTAAGAACTTGTTCTTTGAAAAGAAAACTGAAAAACCCCTAGCTAGACTTATCAAGAAAAAAAAAAAAAAAAAAGGGAGAAGGCTCAAATAAATAGAATCAGAAATGAAAGAAGTTAAAACACATACCACAGAAATATATAGGATCATGAGACTACTATGATCAATTACATGGCAACAAACTGGACAACCTGAAAAAATAAAGAAAACCTGAAAACAAACAAAAAAACAGGTAAATTCCTAAAATCATCCTGAATCAGGCTGCCTGCATGGCAAAGTTGGTTGAGCAACCAACCCTTGGTTTTAGCTCAGGTCCTGATCAGGTCATGAGACTGTGCCCTGAGTCGGGCTCCACATTCATCATGGAGTCTGCTTAAGTTTCTCTCTCCCTGTCCCTCTGCTTCTCCCCACAGCCCTCCTCACTCACTCCTTCTCTATATTTCTCAAATAAATCATTTTATGTCTGACATTAAGGGGGGAATTAAATGTAATGAGCACTGGGTATTATGTAAGACTGATGAATCACTGACCTCTACCTCAGAAATACATTACATGCTAAAAACTAAAAATAAATAAATAAATAAATAAATAAATAAATAAATAAATAAATAAAAAAAATGAATGGCTACTGATAAAAATAAATAAACATAAAAATAAACAAATCTTGGGGCGCCTGGGTGGCTCAGTGGTTTAAGCCTCTGCCTTCAGCTCAGGTCATGATCTCAGGATCCTGGGATCGAGCCCCACATCGGGCTCTCTGCTCAGTGGGGAGCCTGCTTCCCCCTCTCTCTCTGCCTGCCTCTCTGCCTACTTGTGATCTCTCTCTATCAAATAAATAAATAAAAATCTTTAAAAAAAATACAAATAAAAAAATCTTTTTAAAATTAAATAAATAGATGAAATCATCCTGTAAGGAACAAATAGAAAAATCTAAAAAGATTGATTACTAGTCAGGAGATTAAATTAATAATCAAAAAACTCCCAAAGGAACAAAAGTTTAGGACCAGACAGCTTCACTAGTGATTTCCACTAAACATTCAAAGAAGATTAAATATGTTTCCTTCTCAAACTCCTCCAAAAACCTGAAGAAGGAACACTTCAATACTTATTTTACAAGGCCAGCATTAACCCGATAGCAAAACCAGACAAAGACATCACAAAAAAGAAAATTACAGGCCCATATCCCTAATGAACACAAACACAAAAATCCTCAAAAATATTTGTAAATCAAATTCAACATTAAATTTAAAAAAATCATACATATGGTCAAGTGGAATTTATTACTGCAATGAAAGAATGGTTCAATATTCACAAATCAATGAACATGATACAACACATTAACAGAATAAAGAATAAAAATCATATTAATATCTCAACAGGTACAGAAAAAGCATTTGACAAAATTTAGTATGTATTTATAAAAATTCTCAACAAAGTGGATAATGAGAATGTACCTCAACATATTATGACAAACCCATAGCTAACATCATACTCCACAGTGAAAAGCTAAAAGTTTTTTCTCTAAGATCAGAAACAAGAAAAAGACGCCCTCTCCCCACTTTTACTCAACATAATACTGGAAGTCCTTGTCAGAGCAATTAGGTAAGAAAAAGAAACAAACAACGTCCAAAGTGGAAAGGAGAAGTAAAATGGTTACTATTTGTGAAAGACATAATTTTATATATAGAAAACCTTAAAGACACTAACAAGAGACTGTTAGAACTAATAAACAAATTCAGTGAAGCTGGAGGATATAAAATCGAACTACAAAATCAGTTGTGCTTCTATATACTAACAACAAAATACCAGAAAATTGTATTGTAAATCCCATTTACAATTACATCAAAAAGAATAAGATACCTAAGAATAAATTTAACTGAGGTGAAAGACCTGTACAATGAAAACTGTAAGTCAATGATGAAAGAAATTGAAGAAGACCCAAAGAAATGGAAAAATATTCTGTGTTCATGGATTGGAAGAATTAATATGGTTAAAACGTCCATATTACCCAAAACATTATACAGATTCAATGCAATCCCCATTAAAATACTAAAAGCATCTTTCACAGAACTATAAAAAATGTTAAAAATTTATATAACCACAAAAAAGACTAGCCAAAGCAATTTGAGAAAGTACAAATCATGCTCCCCAATTTTAAACTATATTATGAAACCATAGTAACCAAAACAGTATGGTAGTGGCATAAAAACAGATACACAAATCAACAGAACAGAATAGAGAAGCCAGAAATAAACCCATGTATTACGGTCAATTAATTTATGACAAAGGAGGTAAGAATACACAGTGGGAAAATGACAGTCTCAATAAATGGTGCTAGGAAAACTGGATAGCCACATACAAAACTGAAACTACACTACTATCATACATCATACAGAGAAATTAACTCAAAATGGATTGAGGACTTGAATATAAGACCTGAAATCATAATACTCCCAGAAGAAAACATAGGTGGTAAACTATCTGACATCAGTCTTGGCAATGAATTTTTGGATCTGACTACAAAACTTAGAAATAAACAATAAAAACAGAAACAACAAAAGACAACAAAAACAGAAATAAACAAGTGGGGTGGGGTGCCTGGGTAACTCAGTTAAGCATCTGACTTGATTTCGGCTTAGGTCATGACCTTAGGGTCATGAGATTGAACCCATCATCTGGCTCTGGGCTCAGTACAGAGTTTGCTTGCCCTCCTCCCTTCCCTCTTGCCCCTCCTTCTGATCTTGCACGCATACATTTTCCTCTCTCTCTTTCTCTAAAATAAGTAAATAAGATCTTTAAGTAAACAAACAAACAAACAAGTGGGACTACATCAAACTAGAAAACTTCTGCAAAACAGAGGAAACCATCAACAAAATAAAAAGACAATTTACTGAATGGGAGAAAATATTTGCAAATGATATATCTTGGTAAGGGTTTAACAGCCAACTCCTATAACTCAGTAACAAAAAGAACACCACAATTGAATAAAAAACTGGGCCAAGAATCTAACACATTTTTTCCAAAGAAGCCATACAATGAATAATACAGTCAACAGTACTAATCAGGAGAGAAATGCAATTCAAAGCCATAATGAAGTTCTCACCTTACTCCTGTCAGAATGACTATTAAAAAGACAAGAAATAATTAGTGTTGTCAAGGATGTGGAGAACAGGGGACCCTTGTACACTATTAGTGGAAATGTAAATTGGCACAGCCACCATGGAAAGCAGTATGAAGGTTCCTCAAAAAATTAAAAATAGAGATATCACACAATCCAGCATGTCCATTTCTGGGTATTTATCTGATAAAAATTTAAACACTAATTCAAAAAGGTATATGTACCTCTATGTCCATTACAACATTATTTGCAATAGTCAAAATATGGTGTCCATTGATGGATGAATGGATAAAGAAGATGTAGGGGCAGTGTGTGAGAGAGAGAGAGAACGAACACAGGAATAATACTCACCCATAAAAGAAAAAAATGAAATCTTGCCATTTGCAACATGGATGGATCTTGAGGAAATTACGCTAAGCGAAATATGTCAAACAATGAAAAACAAACACATCTTAAAGAAAAAAATGAACAAAATAAAACAAAAATCACAGAAATAGAGAACAGAATATTATTTGGGGAGTAGGTGAAAACAGATGAAGGAGGTCAAGAGGTACAAAATTTCAGTTACAAAATAAGTCATGGGATGCCATGTATACCATGGTGACTATAGTCAATAATATTGTAGAGCATTCTTGGAAGTTGTCAAGATAGTAAATCCTAAAAGTGAAACTTTATATGGTGACAGTAACTAGATTTATGGTGGTGATCACTATGCAATTAATACAAATACTGAACCATTATGCTGTACACTTAAAGCCAATAAAATGTTATATTTCAATTATAACTCAATAAGAAAAATTTAAAGAAGCACTACACTAAGAATAAACTGAGAATACTGGAAGGTTCTACTGTATTTGCAATTTAGCTTAGCTGCATTTCATTTTACTTTAATTTTTAAGATTTTATTTATTTGTCAGAGAAAGAAAGAGAGAGCATAAACGGTGCAGCAGCAGGCAGAGGGAGAAGCAGGCTCCCCACTATAGCTCAGCTGCATTTTAAAATAAAACTACTTATATAAGACTTCATCAACTAATAGCTGATTGAACCGATTTCCACTTATAATAAAAATCCTGGGGGTAAGTGGGTGACTCAGGCATCTAATTCTTTTTTTTATATTCTAATTAGTTTCAGATTTATTAAACATATTTAAAGCTGAACAATTCCAAATAGGGAAGTCATCAATTCTGAATGGTAAGACTGTAGATCATTTATTTAAAATAATCAGTTATGGGGACGCCTGGGTGGCTCAGTTGGTTAAGCAGCTGCCTTCGGCTCAGGTCATGATCCCAGCGTCCTGGGATCGAGTCCCGCATCGGGCTCCTTGCTCAGCAGGGAGCCTGCTTCTCCCTCTGCCTGTGCCTGCCATTCTGTCTGCCTGTGCTCGCTCTCTCCCCCTCTTTCTCTCTGATAAATAAATAAAATCTTTAAAAAAAATAAAATAAAATAAAATAAAATAATCAGTTATGGTGTTACAAAGACAAAATCAAAGCAGGCTTCTGACTGCGGAAATTTCATTCCTCAGAGTTCTATAGGGTAGCTCTGGGTGCAGAGCCATTAAAGCATCCAATTCTTGATTTCGGTTCAGGTCATGATCTCAGGGTCGTGAAATGAAGCACTACGTCAGGCTCCACACTGAGCATGGAGCCTGCTTAAGATTCTCACAAACAAACAAACAAAAACCATTTCTGGTTAAATTTGAATAAAGGAAAAAAGGTAGCACCATACCACAAAGTAAATAAGGTGCTGGCTATGGACAAGTTGGAAAGATTAAAGTAAAAACTAAAAATAAGAAAAGAGAAAATGCTATTATTCTTCACTAAGGAAAAAGGAAGATATTTCAAGTTGACGGTAAATTTATAAACTGCTTTTGTCTATCCCTGGCTCTTCTTATAGGTACAAAAAAAAAAAAACCAACTCTAATCTCTCAACTTGCACAATTCATCAACTAAAAATGGCCAATATCAGTCATTTAAGTATCTGCTTTCAGCATGGGTCATGATCCCAGGGTCTTAGGATGGAGCCCTCTGTTGGGCTCCCTGCTCAGCAGGGAATCTGCTTCTCCTTTTCCCTCTGCCACGCCCCTACTTGTGCTCTCTCACTCTCACTCACTCTCAAATAAGTAAATAAAATCTTTAAAAAAAGAAAGAAAGAAAAGAAAATTGCCAATAAAAGCAAACTGCAGCAAAAAATAAGCTATAGAGTGGATAGACAAATTCATTCCTCACTAATCTGTGTAATTAGTCCTATTCATTGCCATCTGTGCAAGAAAGTTTCTGTTTACCTGATGTCTCGGAGCCCTGGGAAATTACTGGAGCCCTGGTAAACAAAGTCCAACCTTGTTTAATTTGACAGAACTAAAAACAGAAGTTAAATCATATTTCAAAGACAAATTCATATTTCCCATTAAGAGGGTTTTTTTTAATTTATTTATTTTTAGCATAACAGTATTCATTATTTTTTCACCACACCCAGTGCTCCATGCAATCCGTGCCCTCTATAGTACCCACCACCTGGTACCACAACCTCCCACCCACCCGCCACTTCAAACCCCTCAGATTGGTTTTCAGAGTCCATAGTCTCTCATGATTCACCTCCCCTTCCAATTTACCCCAACTCCCTTCTCCTCTCTAACACCCCTTGTCCTCCATGCTATTTGTTATGCTCCACAAATAAGTGAAACCATATGATAATTGACTCTCCGCTTGACTTATTTCACCCCTTAAGAGTTTTAATATACAACTGACTAGTGCTTCTGTTGGGAATTATTGCCAAATTCTGCAAGGTAATTTAACAAATTTATATATTAAGAAACAAGAAACTAATCTGATTTCATAAAACAAAAATCTGGCCAATGCGAGACTCACCTACAGAAACTCAGGACACATTTTAAAACTGAATAACTTGTGCAACTATTAACAAACACTGTACAAGGAACTGTTACAGTTTGCTGGCTATTCTAATATTCCATAACGGGAGACCACTGAACATTTACCCAAGCCCAAATCTGGTGATAGAGAGCTAGGCAAGAATGAGAAAAAATAAAAGTACCCAGTGTATTAAGAGTGTGGATCTGGTTAAACACATTCACATAGCATGTAATAGAACACTCATGACAACTGAAGATTGAACATCCACAATTTCAAAACAACCTTAAGCAACTGGGAAGGTTTTGATACACAGCAGTTGGTCTCTGCTCAGATAGGAATTTTAAACATGAATCTTAGGAGGTATTACCAGCTAGTAAGCAAAACTAGTCAACTTCCTGACATTTTTCAGGGTAGTTTTATGGAATTTACTTTCTTCTTTAACAAAATCAAGTCTTAATTCTTCATTATCAGCAATTTATTTACCTTTTTGTATGCCTGAAAATTCTTAAAAATACTGAAAATACTGCATCTGGCTTTTTTCTTGGTCATATTCAAGACTTCTAAACTTTATTCAGAATTGATCAACTGATCACCAACTATTTACTAATGCTTGACACCATGTTAAAATACCTGCTCACACTATGTTTATAGTCTAGTAGAAGGCTTACAGATCCTATCTATCATTTTCTGTGTTGAAATAGTTTTAGCTCTGGTTTTTGAAACAGTTTCACTTGCTAGCTAGACATAGCAAACAAATCAAACTGTTAATACATACAGTCTTATAGGGGTGCCTGGGTGGCTCAGTAGGTTAAGCATCTGCCTTCAGCTCAATTCGTGATCCCAGGGTCCTAGGATTGAATCCCAAATTGGCCTCCCTGCTTGGTGGGAATCCTGCTTCTCCCTCTCCCACTACCCCTGCTTGTGTTGCCTCTCTCTCTCTCTCTGTGTCAAATAAATAAATAAAATTCTAAAAAAAAAAAAAAAGTCTTCTCTATTAAGTAAGACCATCACCTTGAAATTACAGAAATTAAGGAAAAAATATTTCAGAACATTTTTATGTGAAATTTATTTCAATGTATGTCCCCATATTAATAAAAACCTAATCATAGTAATTTCAGAATTTTTTTTAAATATTGTATTTATTTGACAGAGTGAAATCACAACTAGGCAGAGAGGCAGGCAGAGAGAGAGGAGGAAGCAGGCTCCCTGCAGAGCAGAGAGCCCGATGCGGGGCTCAATCCCAGGACCCTGGGATCATGACCTGAGCCGAAGGCAGAGGCTTTAACCCACTGAGCCACCCAGGCGCCCCGTAATTTCAGAATTTTTAATAACAGTCATCTACAGCAAAGTAAATACACCTAGCCACCTGCTATTGTAAATATTAACAGGGCATTTATTTACATCTTGAACACTCTAAGGCAACTAGCTGAAAGCAGAAAACTCAAGTAATAATGGGTACTTCACCTAGCCAGCACCTCATCAACAAACCCTGGTGGAAGACTCTGAGTTTCCATTCTACAGAATGGAGCCAAAGGGCTCTGGACTCAAGGACTCTAGGCACAACTCAGGGGTAAGGGACTCACTCTGAAAACTGAGAACCGAAGTATAATTCTACATACTGAATAATGGGGTATCCAGCTTCCTTCCCTTATTGACTGCAATGCAACTGTGACACAAACTACCCAGGGTGGGCCAAACTTCACAATGGCACAATGATTCATGAGGAGGACACAACTTCAGACACCAGCCATGCAGCTGTACTTCAAGCCACCTATACTTCACACCAACTGGCTATGCATTTGGGGATTCCTACTACCTCCTTAAGTTCAATAATTTAGCAGAACAAGTCACAGAACTCAGAAAAGCACTCTACTTTACAGTTTTACTATATAAAGAAAGGACAGAAAATCAAGACCGGACAAAATAAGAGATGCATAGGGCAGGATCTAAGAGAGTCCCAAATGCAAAGTTTGCATGTCTTCTCCCAAGAGAATCAAGATGCACCACCCTCCTGGCACATCAATGTATAACAAGATACACACAGTATTGTGGGTCGGGGGGGTTCTTGTTTGTTTGTTTATTTTTTTAAGATTTCATTTATTTAATTGAGAGAGAGCAAGCACAAATGGGGAGGGACAGAGGGAGAAGGAGGGAAAAACAGGCTCCCACTGAGTGAGGAGCCTGGCATGGGCCCTGATTCTAGGACCCCAAGATCACTACCTGAGCTAAAGTCAGATACTTAACCAAGTGAGCCACCTAGGCACCCCCACAGAGTATTGTTTGTCAGAAAAACTCACCCTACGATAAAAACTCCAGAGTTTTTATTAGGGTTTCAGTACTAAGACATGGTTGAATAAATCACTGGCCATTTGATTTAACTCAATCTCCAACCTCCCTCTTCTCCCTGAAGGTGGGGCTGATATCGGATGGGTCAAAGCCCTTCTCTAACCAAGTAACTGGTCTTTCTGGAGTTAAAAGCCCATGTCTGGAGTCACCTCAGCATTAACCTCTAGGGGCTCACTATAAGTCACCTTGATAGCAAAAACTACCAAGTCTGGTCTGACACCCCTACTATTAATAACAAAAACACTACTCTGTTCACTCCAGAAATGTCAGGATTTAAAACCTCTCTCCCAAAAATTTAAGAGCAGTGACCAACCAAATAGTTCATTATACAACAGGCTCCAAGAAAATTGGCAGTAAGACTTTTGGAATATTGGAAAATTTCTCTCTACAAAACAACCTGACCAAAAGAATGGACCTATAGAGAGGCATCTGGCTGGCTCAGTTGGTGGAGCATGTGACTCTTGATCTCATGGTTGTCAGTTTAAGCTCCACACTGGGTAGAAAGATAACATCAAAAAATAAATAAAATCTTTAAAAAAAAAAAAAAAAGAGGGGTGCCTGGGTGCCTCAGTTAGTTAAGCCTCTGCCTTTAGCTCAGGTCATAATCCAGGGTCCAGGGATCAAGTTCCACATTGGGCTCCCTGCTCAGTGGGGAGACTACTTCTCCCTCTGCTTGTTTTCTCTCTCCCTCCCTCCTTCTCTTTCTTCTTCTTCCCTGATTGCAGGGTACATACAAAAGCACCTTATAACCAGATTCAGTAGGACATAGCCCTACTCATACTCTCAAGCCTTCCAATGAATCTTTTAATGCATCATTCTTGAATACGAACAATAGTACAGACACATCTAAAAATTGAGGAAAAGCATCTCACATGAAAGACAGAGACCAAAATAAACAGAAAAAAAAGACATAAAAAAAAGAAAATTCAGTAAACTTTTTTAAATTCAAAAAATAGCCTATTATTAACATTACCAGAAATACACAAAGAACTCCCCATATAACAAATACTAACTCCTTTTTCGTGGGTTGTTTGTTTGTTTTTTGGAACATTACGAAAGAAGTAAGAATTCTTGGAAATTAATTAAATAGCAGAAATAAAAAATTCAAAAGAGGACAGTTGAGAAAATTTTCAGAAAATTCCTGAAAAAGGCAAAGATCTAAAAAGACAGAAGATTAAAAAAAAGATTAAGACCATGAAAGAAATCTGGCAAGAAGGCCTAACCCTGAGTTCCAAAATTAGAAAAGAAATAGTGTGAAGGAAATTAGATTTCTTACAACCAAAGGACATGCATTTCTAAATACAAAGTGTAGAGATTATGGGTAATATTTCTCAGCCATGAAGAAATTAACCAATTCACTAACAGTGCTTTTATGTAACCTAAAGAAAGCTGCTTAAATCTCAGTTTCCTCACCTGTAAAACTGAGAAATATCAAGCTTGCAGTGCTATAAGAATTAAACAAAATAATATTTATAGGGTCTGCCCTAAGGTTCAACATAACTTGGGTTTCAAAAAAATATTAATTGCCCCGTCTTATTCCTATTAATCATGCATTATTTCCTACAAATAAAAATTTTCTTTTTCCAATACTCATAGTTATGTTCTATAGCCTACATAAGATTTCTAGTGTATCATACATATCATACATATCATACATACATACATCTTCCTTGTCCTAGCGTCATTTGTTTTCCTGAGAATCTTAAGAAGTTAAAAAAAAAGTTAATATCCCATTTTTATGTAAGACTTTAAGATTTCAATACATAAAGAGGGGGGAGGATATGAAAAGACAATTTATATGAGAGAATATACAAATAATAAACACTTGGGAAACAATACTCAACAGCATTAAGACAAAAGCATTAATATGAGAGAAAAATCTTTAACCCACTTAGGTTCCCTGGCTGGATTTGAAAATTAAACCAAAAAAAACAGACTCAGAAGAAAAAAGCACAAATTTATTTAACTAAGTTTTAAGTAACACTGGAGACTTCATAAGAAAATGAAGGCCCCCTCCCCCTGCAAAAATAAAAAAAGGAAGAGAAGAGAAGACAAGAAAATGAAGGCCCAAAGAAAGAACAGTTAGACCTGTGTACTTTTATATTTGGTTTGATGAAGAGTGGACATTCATGGAGGAATATGATATGTTAAGTAGTAAGAAGCAACTGCAGTGAACTGTTGGTAACTTAGCAAGGCCTATTTGTCAGGATTCTTTTTGGCAGCCTTTTGTCTTTGGATCCAAGAATGCTCCTTTCTTCTGGGTTTAAAAAGGGCACCTGTCATAAGAGGATTAATGGCCTGTTCCAAGGAAGAAGGGCAAGAGAGAGGTCAGAGTAAGCTTCCTGCTCTTCCTTGTCTCAAACTCCTTAAAATAATCAATATGCCAACATGCCATAGTTGGGGGCAGCATGTCCTGAACCCCAACACAGATTTACAAAATCTTAAGATACCCCATAATACTAAATGAACAAAAACTACACACACAAAAAATAATTTTAAACACCACTGACCCAAAACAGTAAAGCCAGTACAGTGAGTTATTTATAAAGTGGAAAAACCTCATGGAAAGTAACATGTAGAAACACAGTATATTCATGAGCTTTCATCTAATAATCCACTCCTAAGAAATAAACCAAATACAAAATTCAACAGAAGTAAAAACTATGTATAAAAACACAAATTGAAAGGTTATCCATAAGAAATTCTAGATATTAATTCAAACATGTACTAAAAAAGTAAAATATAAGTATAGTAAAATGTTAAATGGTCAATAAAAATAATTACTAACACTAACAGAAACATGATAAAAAGTATTTCTAAACCAAAAGATTATTTAATTTCTAATTTAATATTCTGACAGCAGGATAACAAAAATAAGGCCTGTCCTTGGAAAAATCTAAGATGGAACCCTGTATTTTAGTATAAAAATCAGATTGGAGGTGCCTAGGTAACACAGTTGGTCAAGCATCCAATTCTTGGTTTTGGCTCCGGTTACGAGATGGAGGCCTGAGTTGGGCTCTGTGCTCAGCATGGAATCTACTTAAGTTTCTCTCTCCCTCTCCCTCTGCCCCTAAGCCCCACAGGTACTCTCTTGCATGTGCACTCTCTTTCTAAAATGAATAAATCTTGGAAAAAATCAGTTTACAATTTATATATTATGACTGCTACTACATAAAACTTAATGTTAACATGTAAACAAAGACTAGAAAGAATTATTAAAATGAAAACTTCTTTGGTAGAGGGATGCCTGGGTGACTCAGTTGATTAAGTCATACCATGATCTCAGAGTCGTGGGATCAAGTCCTGCGTTGGGCTCTGTCCTCAGCAACGAGTCTGCTTGTCCCTTTCTCTCTGCTCCTCCCCCAACTCTATCTCTCTATAATAAGGAAATAAACTAATTTTAAAAATAAATAAAACCTTTAAAAAATTGCTTTGGTAGAAAAATGAAATTGTGATAGTTAGGGGCGCCTGGGTGGCTCAGTCAGTTAAATGTCTGCCTTTGGCTTAGGTCATGATCCCAGAATCCAAGGACTGAGCCCCAAGTCAGGCTCCCTGGTCAGTGAAGAGTCTGCTTTCCTCTATCCCTCCCCACTTCCCCATTTGTGTGCTTTCTTTCTCTCTTAAATAAATAACAAATCTTAAAAAAATAAAAAATAACAACAATAAAAAAGAAATTGTGAATAGTTAATCTTTTACCAAAATTGTCATAAATGGTTTTAAGGGGCTATATTTTTCCAACTGCGTATAATATGAACCAGTTTTCATGATTTTAATAGAACAAATTTAATGAATTGTTGACTGCTTCTAAGAAATTTTTGCTCAGACTCTTAAAAATTTTAATATGCCTCAGTTTATCTTTTAACAGTTTGGGTGTCAAAAGAGGAACCTAAGAGAGCTCACGGACAGTCCCAGTGAACGATGAACAATGAAACCATATTAAGTACCCACTGAGCCCATATGCTCACTGCTTTCTCCTTGAATCTGGAAGTCATAAATAAGTCCCTCTGGGATATTTGGGTTCCACAGCTCTTGTGCTATGACCTTTCAGGCTCTATTAGAGCATTTCTTTGTCCAGACTAGGTCCAGAATGACGCTGTGCCTAATAAACGAGACTGGGTCCAATATGAGGCCTCAGGAAAATCAAATTTTAGGGAAAAAGAGAAAAAAAGAGAGAAAACAAGTTCTTCTGAGTCCAAAGAGTCTAAGGTCTCTTATATATGGGACTACAGCTAACTGTGAATATTAAAAATTACAGGCCTAGGGATGCCTGGGTGGCTCAGATGGTTAAGTGTCTGCCTTCGGCTCAGGTTGTGGTCCCAGGATCCTGGGATAGAGCCCTGCATCAGGCTCGCTGCTTGTCAGGGAGTCTGCTTCTCCCTCTCCCTCTGCTGTTGCCCCTGCTTGTGCTCTCTCACTCTGTCAAAAAAATAAAAAAATATATAAATAAATAAAAATTATAGGCCTAGACCTGTGTTTTTCTGAACAACGAGGTTACATTTACCACAGATAACCTTGAATTACAGTGGCCAGAGTGGCTAGATAAATTTACTCATTTATGAAGTACCTTAGAGATAAAAGGGTCTCAGCCAGGGTAAAGAGATTATTTTTCTTCCTTTATATTTTCTGATGACCAGGATGGGAACTATTAAGATACCCGAGTCACTCTGGAGCCTGCAAATGAGATCCTGGGAAAACCAGCAAAACCCAGAAAAGGGTAAGAACTCTTACCAAAGAAACTCTCTTGATCTCTGTCTTAGTAACCAGTCAAGAGAGGAAGGTAAATTTCACAATGTCCCTTCTTTCCAAATCCATACTTTGTGAGTTTGGCTTGGGGATATATTCATTATTTATTGATCCTTTCCTACTAAAAACAGCAGTTGCTTTCTTGTTTGTCTTGTTTTATGTCCTGTGAACTTGGTTTAACTTTCCACGTGTCTGGGCTTGTAGGCCAGCAATTCTTGTTTGTATAGGCAGCTTAACTACAAAGTAGGGGCCCTCAAGAATTTAACCAGATGGAAGCAACACAACTGCAGCAAGTAACTCATCAACTGCTTCTAGCTCTCATAAGAACTATCTAAGTCTTTCTTTATTTTGGTTATCTTGGAATGGTTCTGGATCTTCAGAGAGCTGCATCTTTTGACTCTCTTTGGGGACACCCCTTTGTCCAGAGTTAGGACATAAAAGGCGTATTGGTTTTGGTTTTGTGTCACAGACATGCCTGTGGTCTAAAAGAAAAGGGGAAAAATAATAATTTTTTTAAGAGTGTAGTACTTCAACGAATATTTTGTTTGGCCAAAATTTGATAATAAGATATTTGAAAAGATTTTTAATGAGTTCTATGAACAGAAGTGGCCAAATTGGAAATGGATATTCAGATACTGATAGAAACTTTTCTTTTAGGTCTTCTCCCCTAAGATAAAATACACAGTGAAATCTTGTGAATTCCCTATTTTGGAAATCTCCCAAATTTAAAGAAGTAAATTGAAGATAATGTAGTTGAGTGAGTGGGTGAGCCCCATGATATCACTCAGGTTGCAACCCAATTCTTTGAAGAATTAAAAACAACTGCCCTTGTCTTACAAATGGTACCCTTACAAGAACAGAAATCCAACTCTAGAAGCAATTCAAAGTCACCTATCCTTTTTCTCAATCCCAAACCTCCCCTATTCATCTTAAAATGCTTGCAGATATTGTAAAATATCTGGCCATTATAAGCAAAATTCCTTTTTTGGAGAAAACCTACAATATTTCTCTGTGCCTTTGAGATGCAAGTGTTCTACCTGGTCTTCTGTACAAACCAAAAGCCATCTCCCTGAAATGCAAACTTTAGGGAGACCATTCTTATCTAGACAAAAAGAAAGCTATCTGGAAACCAGGCAAACTAAAACTGTTTAAGGTCTTCTCTACAAATAATAGTAAAAAACTTAAGCAATCTGAACAGGTAATCTTACATCATCTGACAGAAATACAATTTGGATCCAACTGTCCTTTTATAAACTATTGAGTTTTATATTCTTGTACCTACCCTTAGCTAAAATTTTAAAACAAAAGCTATAAAATATCTTGTGTCTGTATATTTATGTATGCCTATGTCTATATATTTATGTATGTCTGTATATGTATGTAATAGATATGTGAATTTTTCTACTTCCAAATGGTACTGCCAAAATTAATTTATAAAAGAGCTCTATTTAATTGGGTTAAAGAAAAATAAGTGCTTATAAATTTTTGTCTCAGAAATATAGAAACTAACCCAAATGTTTTTCAAGTTCATGTGATCTAGAATAATCTTTGAAATAAAGGCTAGTTTATGTTTGTTGGCTTAATTAAAACAGGCATATCTTTAGGCTTATCAACATTAAATATAATGTAGGCATACAATTTTTATTCTACCTGGGTTTACTAAAAATTGAATAAGTCCATGCAAACTGTTACAGAATTTGTAAGCAAGAAACACAACTTAAGAAGATGGCTAGCTGTTTAATGTCTGATAAAACTTTCATGATTAAGTTAAACATAACTTAAGAATATATTAAAAAGAAGACAAAAATTCATAAATGAAATTTTCAACAATTATGTTTTGTAGTATGTCCACTTAAAAAGAGTTTCCAAAATCTTTTTGATAACTTGAAACCTTACAGTTACACCAAACCAACTGAAGTGATAAATATTTGACTATCTAAATCATTTTAAAATAAGATAAAATATTAATACATTAATTACTAAACATAAGCCTATCTACTTTGGGTTCATTATTGAGGAACTAAAAACATTTGGGTCTATTAGTAAATACATCTTAATGTTACATTGAAAAACTTACTATGAGAAAGATATACTTCTAGAAAGTATGAAATGTATTTAAAAAATTTGTGAATCTGCAGACTGCTTTGTATAACTTACTCGACAATTATTTGCTTCTTAGTTTTCACTAGAAATTAAAGTTTCTTAGCTTTAAGATTCTAATTATGTAATTAAAACTACTGGAAATAATAAGGGTGAAAGGAAACAATTATGTACAAAAAGTTGGTAAAGAAAGTAGAATAAAGTATTGGGGATAAAGAAAGTTATAAAGAATATGTTTTTGTGAAGGGAGAAGAGAGTAATTTTGTCCTAAAGTAGAATGACTGCATGAGAAAGAGGAAAAATACAGGCCAAAACCCAAATGGATATAAAAGAAAGCTGTAGAAAGTTGGTGGAGAAGGAATCTTGGGAAAGAAATTTATGTGTGGTCAAGAAGGCCAAGACTGACAAGAATTTCTTTTGAGTTTTTAAAGAATGAGGGGTTTTTTTTTCCTTTTCTTTCTTTCTTTCATTCTTTTTTTTTTTTTTTTTAAGATTTTGCTTATTTATTTGACAGAGAGACACAGTTAGAGAGAGAACACAAGCAGGAAAAGTGGGAGAGGGAGAAGAAGTCTTCCCGCAGAGCAGGGAGTCTGATGTGGGGCTCAATCCCAGGACCCTGGGATCATGACCTGAGCTGAAGGCAGACACTTAACGACTGAGCCACCCAGATGCCCTACAGAATGAGTTTTTTTTGTTTTTTTTTTCCCCAGAATGAGTTTTAATGTACATTAGTGCAAAATTAGAATGTGGTTTTCTCTCTGTAAAAGGACAAAGTGTTATTGAACTATTGGTATGCTCTTGATAAGAGATTATGAGAGGTATTTCATTACCTTTTGGGTAATCGGCCTGGAAAGCAAAGATTTTTGTGCCTTACCAAGTTCATTTTCTGTTTAAGTTGTCTATCAAATCTTTGATCACTTGGAAAAATGAAGTCTTCTCAATATTAAAAAAGCAAAGTTTTGTAACTGTCTATCTTTGCCTTTAAAATCTATTATCCCTTTAAACAGATAATTATTTTTTAAACAATTTTCTTTTTTCTATTTATTTATTTATTTGTCAGAGAGAGAGAGAGAGGGTGAGAGTGAGCACAAGCAGGGGGAGCACACAGAGAAAGAAGTAGGCCCCCTGATGGGCAAGGACCCTGATGTGGGGCTTGATCTCTGGACCCCAGGAACATGACTTGAGCTAAGGGCAGATGTTTAACCAGCTGAGCCATCCAGGCATCCCTAAACAGATAATTATTATTTCATAATGATCTATGATCATATTTAATCAAATGTTCAAACCTTTAACACTGTTGACAACTTCCCAAATCAAATTCTAAATAGAGTCCTTCTGACTTCAAACTAACTTTTAGATTTCCCAGAAGTTCCCAAGAAAATAGCAAAGAATTTCTCTCTCACCTTCAAAAAAAGAGAAGGTTAAATAGGTTTATTTGCCATGTTAAATTACTTGGGAAATATACTGTTATATATATATATGTATATACATATATATATATGGATATACGTATAGGTATTTCAGAAACTGTTTTAAGGTAATAGACATTGTCAATACTCTCAGTATGTCACAGAAATAAATTTCTTTATCAAATAAACTCTCATCAGATCTTTAATGATGGCCATTTTCTAAGTCTTTATCATTTACAGATACTGTTTTTACTTTGATGCATTTGCCAAAGTACTTCACCTTCAGAAAAATTTATGGATAGGACTGACAAGTACCCTAGAATACTGGTTTCTGATAACTTCAAGGTTATACCACTAAACTGGGCAAAATTTCTAAAATTCTAATGGAAAAATTAGGTTCAATTAAAATAAGAATAACATGAGAGTGAATGAAGTGATAAAGTTGATTGTAATTTTTAATAACTTTCTGCCAAGTTTAAGGAAACCTTTCTCTCTTTCCTCTTAAGCTATTTACAACATAAAGCTATTTGGTCAAGTGTATTTCTGTAAACAGAATTCAAACATTTACTTTTCCTCCATACCTGATCCCTCCAGAATTTGGAAACTTATTCTTATTTTAATGGCAATATAGTTATTTGCATAAATGCAAGGAAAATCTATTTTCTTTATAACAGGACACAATTAGAAACATTCAATATGTTACCAAGGTTTTGACTGGTACATTATCTTTGATAATGATGTTCACAAAATCAGATATGTCCAAACATTTTTAAGAAACTAATGTTGGGGGCGCCTGCGTAGCTCTATCAGTAAGCATCTGCCTTTGGCTCAGGTCATGATCCCAGGGTCCTGGGATTGTTCCTGGGATCCGTCCTGGGATCAGGCCTCATGTCAAGCTCCCTGCTCAACAGGAAGCCTGCTTCTCATTCTCATTCCCCCAGTTTTGTTCCCTCTCTTGCTGTGTCTCCTTCTGTCAAATAGATAGATGAAATCTTTAAAAAAAAAAACTAATGTGACTTTAGAGAACCAATAAAGCCCTTTGGAAAAAACTGTGTGGTACCTTGCTTGGACTACTTGGTTTCCAAGTCTTACTAGGTAAAGGTCACTTCCTGGCATCCCTAGTAACAGCAGGATATTTTGCAGAATAGAGGAATTCACTCCAATCTATAGGTATCCTAGACAATACCAGATGGTTAAGTCTTTGCCTTGCCTTCCTAGCTTCATGAGTCTCCTTAAAAATCAAGTCCAGGATTTCTTGAGAGCTTGTTTGGAGGTTCTAGCAGGGGAGTGTAACTACTCCTATACCCTTGACCGAAGAATGGTCCTCTCCTCTATCGGAGAAGGTTGTCCTCTTCAACCCAGCGCACAGCTTCGGGAGGGATGCACATGGAGCAGTGAGGGAGGCCAAATCAGCCAAATCAACCCTAGCAATCAATAGGGCAACAGATGTCGCAGCCAGATCACCCTCACATCCCCAATCCAGGATTTCTTATGAAAAGTTAGAGCAAAGCTGATTAAACATAACCTTTGTGGTCAATTCTTATTCTTAGAAAATAATTAGGACACATAAGGAGCCTAGACTTATTGTGCAAACAAACGGGTCTTACTTTTTGATTAACTCTGATAGAAATGGGGGTTTCAATACAGAGAGAAAAAAATGTTTCAATGGAAAAATATAGCACACTCTTGTGGTATTAGGTTCTGGTCCTGTTCACTGTCTTTGAGGCTCTGCTATCTACCTGTACACTGGATTGGACCCTGAATTCTTTTTTTTTTTTTTGTCAGAGAGAGTGAGCACAGGCAGACAGAGTGGCAGGCAGAGGCAGAGGGAGAAGCAGGCTTCCCGCTGAGCAAGGAGCCCGAAGTGGGACTCGATCCCAGGACGCCGGGATCATGACCTGAGCCGAAGGCAGCCGCCTAACCAACTGAGCCACCCAGGCGTCCAGGCGTCCCTGGACCCTGAATTCTTACAGTTTCCTAGAATTTCTGGCTACAGCTCTCTAAGCTAATGCTTCCAATTTTCTCCCACCCTCTAACTTGAAATCACTAAAAACAAAGACAGCCCTCAAACCTCATTGGAAGGGATCATACCCAGTAACTGCCCAGACAGCAGTCCTAACTACAGGACCTTGAACACTGGGTCCACATCTCCCAATTACAAAGTGTTTCTTCAAACTATAAAAACTGTACACTAACTGGAGATCTAAAATTAAAACTGACTGGATGGGTTCCACTACAGAAGCAAACAACACCTTAAGGTACAAAGTTCTCCCAACAAAACAGATCAAGATCTTCATTACCAATATGAAACTGCATCTCATCTACTGTTCCAATATACTTCTCTACTCTGTTAATGCACAAGAAGACAATGCTACTTAACTCTGACAACCATCACTGAATATACGCCTAAGTCCACAGATATATAATAAAAACCCCTAGACTCCCTGGATGAGGTGGTATTAGATAACAGAATTGTTTCAGATTGCCTTTTGGCTGAACAAGGAGGAGCCTGTACCATAACAAATACCTCTTACTATACAAGACTAGTACCTTTGGTGTCATACAAACATAAGAAAGCAACAAAAAATTCACTTGACACACTGATTTATTTCATATCAACTAGTCTGGTTCATGGATGTTATGACTAAAGAGTATACTTCAGACTCCTGATACTATCCTCCTGATAGTCATCATTGTATATTCTCCCTGGTGTGCAGTGTTCTCTCAAAGGTCTTAAATACTGGGGAGCCTGGATGGTTCAGTTGGTTAAGCATCTGCCTTTGAATCAGGTCATGATCCTAGGGTCTTATGATCTAAACCCACACTGGGGTCCCTGCTCAACAGGGAGTTTGCGTCTCTCTCTCTCTGCCCCTTCCCCCTGCTTGTTCTCTCTCTTTCTCTTAAATAAATAAAATCTTAAAAAAAAATTTTTTAAATAATGTCTTAAACACATGTTCACAGCCACGAGATGGTCTCACTGCACTTGGAGAAACAAAAACAAGATGGACAACAAAACAAAAACAATTCTGTAAAAGATAGCCAAGTAGAAAAATCCCAAGTTTACCTCGTCCTACAGATACTAGATTATTCCCACATCAGTATGAATAACCCAGAAAATGACCAAAAGACTGGAAGAACACTCTCCACAGCTAAATGTAGAGAAGAGGCCACACTGAAGAGAATAGGAAGGGCAGAGATATAGTCAGGAGCAAAATGGACCTACAGGACTGTCTGCAGGAGGGAGGGACATGACAGGCACATAGGGAAAAGGAGCAGAAACAAACCCCAAGTACCCCAAGCACAGGGAATCGGCACTGGGAAAATGAATACCCATAACATGTGGCTTCAAAAACCACAGACACCTACTTTGCAAGTTCTTACAATCAGTGGGACTTAGCACCTAGAACTTTAAAAATGAGTGCTCTCGGAGAGCCAGGAGGGTAATAGGAAACTGAGTCTCTACCATTAAAGACACAGCACAACAAAGAGCCCTGCTGAGACACAGCTTAGAGCAGCAGTGTGAAAAACACCAGGGTTACACAAGAGGGAGATTTGTTTACTAATCTCATAGTATGTGCTGGAGGGGCAGGATCCTTGAGAGAATTCTCCAAGAACAAAAGGGCTGGCAGGAGTCATTGCCCTGCCTCACCCTCAAGGCTAGATACACAAACACCTGCAGGAAACAGCACAGCACCAACTATCTCCACCTAGCTTACTAACAAACAGCGCATACCACCCCTACATACTTCTGTGCATCTGCCCCCTCTAACCTAGCTGTCTGCAGGTATTTCCCTGACAACTGAGGGCCCTCTCCCATAGCAGACCTGCAGAAACCTTCCTGGAAACAAGCCCATCCCCCGCATTCTCCTGCAGACTGCTCCCTCCAATACACCCTTGGTCAGAGCCCATCCAAAGTGGTGCGACAAGCTGGGCCATGTGCAAGCAGCCCAGACAGGGTCCAGCAGCACTCCAAAGTAATTTCTGCCCTGGGGAGAGGGTTAGAATCACATATATTAGTCTGACTGCAGTACTGGCAGCAGGCTGGCTGCAGACACCTGCAGGCCTGGCCCACCAATGGAAGCTTCTCAGGGAACAACACAGGGAAACAACACAGTTCAGTACTATGATGTCTCTGGCAAATGTCTAGCATGACTCAACTCAAACCCAAGGCAGCCCCGGACTATGCCACTAACAATACACAGGGACCAAACCCTGCCCAGCACAGGCAAAAAGAGCCATTGCAGAGACTGGACTAAATGCAAATGTGGGTCAGTAACAATAGCAGGGGGCATGCAATACACATAGGAGACACCGCTGAAGTGCCACGTTGTGATGAACAGGGGACAGTGTACTACAGATTACTACAGGACCTATCTTTCATAAGGCCAAATTTTCAAGAGCAGGAGACATAGATGAATTTCCTAACACAGAGAAACAGACACAAAGAGATAGACAAATTGAGGAGACAGAGGAATATGTCCCAAATGAAGGTACAGAACAAAACTGCAGCAAAAGAGCTAAACAAAACACAGATGAATAATGTGCCTGACAGAGAATGTGAAGCAATGGTCATAAAGATACTCACTGGACTGGAGAAGAGTGTAGGACTTCAGTGAGACCTCAACAAAAGGACAGAAAACATAAAAAAGAAGTAAAGAGAGATAAAGAACTCAATAAATGAAATTAGAAATATATTAGATGGAATGAATAGTAGATTAGAGGAAGCAGAACAGATAAGTGATCTCAAGGACAGAGTACCAGAATGCACTCAAGCTGAGCAGGAGTAATAAAAAATGAAAACAGCCTAAGGGAACTCAGCAACAACATAGCATGGTAACATTTGCATGACAGGGATCCCGGAAGGAGAAAAGAGAAAAAAGGAGGCAGAATATTTATTGAAGTCTGAAAACATCCCTAATCTGGAGAAGGAAACACAAATCTAGAAATCTAGATCTAGTAGGCATAAAGAGTCCCCAATAAAAATCAAAAAGGTCCACACCAAGACACACAGTTACTAAAATGGCAAAAAGTGATCAAGGGGGAATTTTAAATGCAGCAAGAGAAAAGAAAACAATTACATAAAAGAGACACCCTTGTGGTGCTTGGGTGGCTCAGTTGTTAAGTGGCTGCCTTCGTTTGGCTCAGCTCACAATCTCAGGGTTTGGGATTGAGCCTCACATCAGGATCCCTGCTCAGTGGGGAGCCTTCTCTCTCTGCCTACTCTTCCTACCTGTGTTCTCTCTCTCTCTCTCTTTCACTGTCAAATAAATAAAATTGTTAGGGGAAAAAAAAATAGACACACCCTTAAACTTATCCCCTGATTTTTCAACAGAAACTTTGCAGGCCAGTAGAGAGTGGCAAGACATATTCAAAGTACTGAAAGAAAAAAACCTGAAATGAACAATACTCTATCCAGCAAGGCTATCAGAGTAGGAGAGATAGAGTTTCCAAGACAAAGTTAAAGGAATTCATCACCACTGAACAAGCCCTACAAGAAATGTCGGGGGGGGGGGGCCAGGTGGCACACCCTGCTGGCTCAGTTGGTGGAGTATGCAACTTTTGATCTTAGTGTTGTGAGTTTGAACCCCAAACTGGGTGTAGAGATTACTTAAAAATAAAAATCTTTAAAAAAAAAAAAAAAAAAAAAGATTAAAGGACTCTGAGTAGAAAGGAAAGACCATAAGCAGGAGTAAGAAATGCAGGAAGCACAAAAGCAGTAAAATTATATTTAGAAAAATCAGTCCAAGGATTCACAAAATAAAAAGATGTAAAATGTGACACCATAAACCTAAAATGTGGGGGGAAAAGAGTAAAGAATGGGTTCAAACTTAAGCAACCATCAACTTAATAGACTTTTATATGCATAAGATGTTATATATTGAATGGTATGGTAACCACAAATTAAAAACCAGTAATACATATGCCAAAAATGAAGAGAAAGGAATCCCAGTATATCACTAAAGAAATCCAGAAAACTATGAGAAGAGAGCAAAAAACAGAAAGGAACAGAGAACTACAAAAACAACCATAAAACAAGTTTTAAAATGGCAGTAAGTACACACCTGTCTATAATTATTTTGAATGTAAACAAACTAAATGCTCCAGTCAAAAGACATAGGGTAATGGAATGGATAGGAAAGTAAGACCCATCAACATGCTGCCAACAAGAGACTCTTTTCAGACCTAAAGACACAGGCAGATTGAAAGTGAAGGAATGGAAAAGCATTTTTCATGCAAAGAGAAGTGAAAAGAAGGGCAGGGTAGCAATACTTGTAGAGTACAAAGCAGACTTTGAAACAAAGACTGGAACAAAAGAAAAGGAGGACACTAAATCATAAAGAAAACATTCCAACAAGAAGTTATAACAATTGTAAATATTTATATACCCAACATGGGAGCACCAAAATACATAAGAACAGCTAATAACAAACACAAAGAAAGTAAACAAGGGGTGATGTTAGTTAAGTGCCTTCAGCCCAGGTCATGATCCCAGGATCCTGGGATCGAGTCCCACAGTGCGTTCCTTGCTCAGCAGGGAGCCGGCTCCTCCCTCTGTCTGCCACTCCCTCTGCTGTGCTCTCTCTGACAATCAGATAAATAAAATCTTAATTAAAAAAAAAAAAAAGACTCTAGGAGGACACATTTTTTTAAAAAGAAAGAAAGTAATCAAGGGGCATCTGGCTGACTCAATACAGTGAGCAACTCTTGATCCCAGGGTTTGATTTTGAGCCCTAAACTCAATATAGGGAGTACTTAAAAATAAAATATTTTGGGGTGCCTAGGTGGCTCAGTCAGTTAAGCATCTGACTCTTGGTTTCAGCTCAGATACTGATCTCATGGGTCCTAAGATCAAGCTCCATGTGGGGCTCATCGCTCAGGAAGAGTCTGCTTGGATATTCTTCTCTCCCTCTGCCCCTTCACCCACTCATGCTTGCTTGCTTGCTCTCTCTGAAATAAATAAAATCTTTTTTTAAATAAATAAATAAAATAAAATAATAAAATTAAACCTTTAAAGAAAAGAAAAAAGTAATCCATAATAATACAAGAATAATAGGGGACTCTAATACCCCATTTACATCAATGGACAGATCATCCAAACAGAAAATCAAGGAAGCAGTGTCTTTAAATGACACACTGCATCAAATGGATTTAACAGATATATTCCGAACATTCCACCCTCAAGCAACAAAATACACATTCAAGTACATGTGGAACATTCTCCAGAAGAGATCACACATTATGCCACAAAACAAATATCAACAAATTCAAAGATCAAAGTCATACCATGCATCTTTTCTGATCACAACACTGTGAAACTAGAAATCAACTGCATGAAAAAAATCTGGAAAAAGTACAAATATATGGAGATTAAATAATATGCTACTAAACAATGAATGAGTAAAGCAAAAAAAAAAAAACAAAGAGGCAATCAAAAAATACACAAGGCAAATGAAAATGAAAACACAATGGTCAGGACACCTCGGTGGCTCAGTGGGTTAAGTATTTGCCTTTGGCTCAGGTCATGATCCCAGGGTCCTGGGATCAAGCACCATGAAGGGCTCCCTGCTCAAATGGAAACCCACTTCCCCCTCTCCACCCCATTTGTGCTCTCTCTTGCTATCTCTGTCACTATCTCTGTCTCTCTCTCTCTCAAAAAGAAATAAAATAAAATAAAATAAGAAAATACAATGGTCCACAATCTTTGGGATGCAGCAAAACCAGTTCTAAGAGGGAAGTTTGTAACAATACAGGCCTACCTCAACAAGCAAGAAAAATGTTAAATAAAGAACCTAACCTTACAACTAACAGAGCTAGAAAAAGAACAAATGAAACACCAAACCAGTAGAAAGAAGGAAATAATAAGGACTAGAGTAGAAATAAACAAAATAGACACACACAAAAAAAACCCAAAACAATACCAGGAGTAGGTGCTTTGAAAAGATCAATAAAATTAGTAAATCTTTAGCTAGTCTCATCAAAAGAGAGAACTCAAACAAAATCAAAAATGAAAGAGGAGACAACAACATATATAGAAATATAAAGGATTATAGGAAAATATCATGAAAACTTACATCCTAACAAATTGGATGACCTGGATAGGAATGGATAAGTTACTAGAAACATATAACTTTCCAACCTTCCAAAACTTTTTTTCTTTCTTTCTTTTTTTTTTTTTTTTTAGAAATAGAAAATTTGAACAGACCATTTACCAGCAAGGAAATCAAATCAGTAATCCAAAAAAAACCTCTATACATACAAAAGTCCAGGACCAGAAAGCTTCACAAGTGAATTCTACCAAACATTTGAAGAAGAGTTAATACCTATTCTTCCCAAACTAATCCAAAAAACAGAAGAGGAAAGAAAGCTTCTACATGCATTCTATGAGGCCAGCATTAACCTGATAGCAAAACCACATAAAGACACTACAAAAAAAGGAAGACTACAGGACAATATCTCTGATGAAAAGATGTAAAAATCCTCAACAAAATAGTAGCAAACTGAATCCAACATTATATTTTTTAAAAATTACTCACCACAATCATACAGGATTTATTCCTGAGATGTAAGGGTGGTTCAATATTCACAAATCAATCAATGTTATACATCAGATCAACAAGATAAAGGACAAAATCCCATGGGTTCATCTCAAAAGATGCAGAAAAGCATTTGACAAAGTACAACATACATTCATGATAATAAAGTAGGTTTAGAGGGAACATACTTCAACATAATATAGGCCATGTATGAAAATCCCACAGCAAAAATAATACTCAATGGGAAAAAACTAAGAGCATTTCCCCTAAGATCAGGAACAAAACAAGGACATCCACTCTCACCAGTTTTATTCAACATAGCAATGGAAATCCTAGCCACAGCGAACAGATAAGAAAAAGAAACAGGAGTCGTCAAGATGGCGGAGAAGTAGCAGGCTGAGGCTACATCAGGTAGCAGGAGATCAGCTAGATAGCTTATCTAAACATTGCAAACACCTACAAATCCAACAGGAGATTGAAGAGAAGAAGAACAGCAATTCTAGAAAGAGAAAATCAACCACTTTCTGAAAGGTAGGACTGGCGGAGAAGTGAATCCAAAGTGACGGGAAGATAAATGGCAGGGGGAGGGGCTGGCTCCCAGCAAGCAGCAGAACAACGGAGCACAAAAACGGGACTTTTAAAAGTCTGTTCCCCTGAGGAACATCGCTCCAGAGGCTAAACCGGGGTGAAGCCCACGCGGGGTCAGCATGGCCCCAGGTCCCGCAGGGTCACAGAAGGATCGAGAGTGTCTGAGTGTCGCAGAGCTTGCAGGTATTAGAACAGGGAAGCCGGCTACAGAGACAGAGCCGAGGAGTGCGCTCTCAGCTCGGGGTTACCTTTAACCGGTCGCAGCCTGGATGAGCTCGGAGCGCCGAGGAGATGGGAGTTATTAGGCACTATTCTCTGAGGGCGCACTGAGGAGTGGGGCCCCAAGCTCTCAGCTCCTCAGGGGCCAGAGACTGGGAGGCCGCCATTTTCATTACTGCCCTCCAGAACTCTACGGAAAGCAATCAGGGAACAAAAGCTCCCCAGCGAACCTCAGCAGATTACTCAGCCCGGCCCCTGGTAAGGGCGGTGCAATTCAGCCTGGGGCAAAGACACATGAGAATCACTACAACAGGCCCCTCCCCCAGAAATTCAACAAGAAATCCAGCCAGGGGGGCGCCTGGGTAGCTCAGTGGTTTGGGCTGCTGCCTTCGGCTTCAGTCATGATCTCAGGGTCCTGGGATCGAGCCCCGCATCGGGGTCCCTGATCCGCAGGAAGCCTGCTTCCCTCTCTCTCTCTCTCTCTGCCTGCCTCTCTGCCTACTTGTGATCTCTGTCTGTCAAATAAATAAATAAAATCTTTAAAAAAAAAAAAAGAAATCCAGCCAGGACTAAGTTCACCTACCAAGGAGTGCAGGTTCAATACCAAGGAGAGCAGTGGAATTCCAGAGGAGGATAAAGCAAAGCACTGAACTCATGGCTTTCTCCCCATGATTCATTAGTGTTGCAGTTAATTTAATTTTTTTTAATCTTTTTTTTCTTTTTCTAAATTTTCTTTAACATTTACCCTTTTCTTTTTTAACGTCTTTAAACTAGTTTAACTACTATATATATATTTTTCTTTTTTATATTTTTCTTTATCGTTTTCTTTTTTTAATTGTTTCTTTTTTTTTCTGAACCTCTTTTTATTCCTTCTCCGCCTCCCCCATGATTTGGGGTCTCTTCTGATTTGGTTAAAGCGTATTTTCCTGGGGTCTTTGCCACCCTTTTAGTATTTTACGTGCTCCTTCATATACTCTTATCTGGACAAAATGAAAGGCGTAAAAATTCACCACAAAAAAAAAAAAACAAAAAAAAAACCAAGAGGCAGTACCTAAGGCTAAGGACCTAATCAATACAGACATTGATAATACGTCAGAGCTACAGTTCAGAATGACGATTATCAAGGTTCTGGCCTGGCTCAAAAAAGGCATGAAAGATATTAGAGAAACCCTCTCAAGAGATATAAAAGCCCTTTCTGGAGAAATAAAAGAACTAAGATCTAACCAAGTTGAAATCAAAAAAGCTATTAATGAGGTGCAATCAAAAATGGAGGCTCTCACTGCTAAGATAAATGAGGCAGAAGAAAGAATTATGTGATATAGAAGACCAAATGACAGAGAATAAGGAAGCTGAGCAAAAGAGGGGCAAACAGCTACTGGACCACGAAAAGAGAATTTGAGAGATAAGTGACACCATAAGAAGAAACAACATTAGAATAATTGGGATTCCAGAAGAAGATGAAAGAGAGAGGGGAGCAGAAGGTTTATTGGAAAGAATTTCCCTAATATGGCAAAGGGAACAAGCATCAAAATCCAGGAGGCGCAGAGAACCCCCTCTCAAAATCAACAAGAAAATGTCCACACCCCGTCACCTGATAGTAAAATTTATAAGTCTTAGTGACAAAGAGAAAATCCTGAAAGCAGCCCAGGAAAAGAAGTCTGTTACATACAATGGTAAAAATATTAGATTGGCAGCAGACTAATCCACAGAGACCTGGCAGGCCAGAAAGAACTGGCATGATATATTCAGAGCACTAAACAAGAAAAACATGCAGCCAAGAATACTATATCCAGCTAGGCTATCATTGAAAATAGAAGGAGAGATTAAAAGCTTCCAGGACAAACAAAAACTGAAAGAATTTGCAAACACCAAACAAGCTCTACAGGAAATATTGAAAGGGGTCCTCTAAGCAAAGAGAGACCCTAAAAGTAGTAGATCAGAAAGAAACAGAGACAATATACAGTAACAGTCACCTTACGGCAATACAATGGCACTAAATTCATATCTCTCAATAGTTACCCTGAATGTGAATGGGCTAAATGCCCCAATCAAAAGACACAGGGTATCATAATGGATAAAAAAACAAAACCCATCTATATGTTGCCTACAAGAAACTCATTTCAGACCCAAAGACACCTCCAGATTTAAAGTGAGGGGGTGGAAAACAATTTATCATGCTAATGGACATCAGAAGAAAGCTGGGGTGGCAATCCTTATATCAGATCAATTAGATTTTAAGCCAAAGACTATAATAAGAGATGAGGAAGGACAAAATATCATACTCAAAGGATCTGTCCAACCAGAAGATCTAACAATTTTAAATATCTATTCCTTTAACGTGGGAGCAGCCAACTATATAAACCAATTAATAACAAAATCAAAGAAACACATAAACAATAATACAATAATAGTAGGGGACTTTAACACTCCCCTCACTAAAATGGACAGATCATCCAAGCAAAGATCAACAAGGATAAAAAGGCCTTAAGTGACACACTGGACCAGATGGACATCACAGATATATTCAGAACATTTCATCCCAAAGCAACAGAATACACAATCTTCTCTAGTGCACATGGAACATTCTCCAGAATAGATCACATCCTGGGACATAAATCAGGTCTCAACTGGTATCAAAAGATTGGGATCATTCCCTGCATATTTTCAGACCACAATGCTCCAAAGCTAGAACTCAATCACAAGAGGAAATTTGGAAAGAACCCAAATACATGGAGACTAAACAGCATCCTTCTAAAGAATGAATGGGCCAACCTGCAAATTAAAGAGGAATTGAAAAAATTCATGGAAACAAATGATAATGAAAACACAACGGTTCAAAATCTGTGGGACACAGCAAAGGCAGTCCTGAAAGGAAAATATATAGTGGTACAAGCCTTTCTCAAAATCAAGAAAGGTCTCAAGTACACAACCTAACCCTACACCTAAAGCAGCTGGAGAAAGAACAAGAAAGAAACCCTAAACCCAGCAGGAGAAGAGAAATCATAAAGATCAGAGCAGAAATCAATGAAATACAAACCAAAAAAAAAAAAAAAACAAAAAACAATAGAACAAATCAATGAAACTAGGAGCTGGTTCTTTGAAAGAGTTAGTAAGATTGATAAATGCCTGGCCAGACTTATCAAAAAGAAAAGAGAAAGGACCCAAATAAATAAAATCATGAATGAAAGAGGAGAGATCACAACTAATACCAAAGAAATACAAACAAATATAAGAACATACTATGAGCAACTCTATGGCAACAAATTTGACAATCTGGAAGAAATGGATGCATTTCTAGAGACATATAAACTACCACAACTGAACCAGGAAGAAATAGAAAACCTGAACAGACCCATAACCAGTAAGGAGATTGAAACAGTCATCAAAAATCTCTAAACACACCAGTCAGAATGGCTAAAATAAACAAGTCAGGAAATGACAGATGCTGGCGAGGATGCGGAGAAAGGGGAACACTCTTACACTGTTGGTGGGAATGCAAGCTGGTGCAGCCACTCTGGAAAACAGCATGGAGGTTCCTCAAAATGTTGAAAATAGAACTGCCCTATGACCCAGCAATTGCACTATTGGGTATTTACCCTAAAGATACAAACGTAGTGATCCAAAGGGGCATGTGCACCCGAATGTTTATAGCAGCAATGTCCACAATAGCCAAACTATGGAAAGAACCTAGATGTCCATCAACAGATGAATGGATCAAGAAGATGTGGTATATATACACAATGGAATACTATGCAGCCATCAAAAGAAATGAAATCTTGCCATTTGCGACAACATGGATGGAACTAGAGCGTATCATGCTTAGCGAAATAAGTCAAGCAGAGAAAGACAACTATCATATGATCTCCCTGAAATGAGGAAGTGGTGATGCAACATGGGGGCTTAAGTGGGTACGAGAAGAATAAATGAAACAAGATGGGATTGGGAGGGAGACAAACCATAAGTGACTCTTAATCTCACAAAACAAACTGAGGGTTGCTGGGG